>NW_023270447.1:82015613-82096112 GCF_011800145.1 Mirounga leonina
GAAAGAAAGAAAGAAAGAAAGAAAGAAAGAAAGAAAAAGAAAAGGAATTCTAGTGGCTTGCCTCTTTCCCTGGTCTCTCTGCTTTCACCCTTGCTCCCCTGCAGTCTAACCAGACGGAGGTTTTTAAATATGTCAGATCACCTCCCTCCTCCAGACAAAACCCTCCCACCACCCCTGTCTCCCTCGCTGTACATGCAAAGTCCGCACCACAATGACCCGCATAGCCCCTACCAATCCTGACAACTCCCTCCTTCCACTCTCCTCTTCATCTGCTCAGTTCTGGCCATGCTGGCGTCCTGCTGCCCCTTGAACATACCAGGTACAGTCCTGCCTCAGGACCTTTGCACATGCTGTTCTCTGTACCAAGAATTATTGCCCACTCCCCATCTCCCCATGGCTCACTTCCATCTTCAGATTTAACTCAAATGTCATCTTCTTTCTCTATGAGGCCTTTGAACAATCCCTCAATCCTCTTCCCAGATTTATGTTTCTTTACAGCATTTGGTACTATTTGGCATACTTGCTATCTCGTGTATTGCCTGGCATCCCACCAGAATGTAAGCTCCAGGAGGGCTGAGATTTTGTCCACGTTCACTTCTGGGCTCCTAGCACCTCTTACATACCAGATGCTCAAAAACCGTTTGTGAATGATATGCTTTTGAACAGCCGTGTAATAGTCCATGGTCTCTACCACTCAAATATGCCGTAGACTCAACAAGCAATGATAAATGACAACACTGATTTGATCTGGGGGATAGGACTGTGGAAAATATTTTTCTTGTATTTCTGTTATTTTATGACAGTGCTGGCAATTTAAAAAGACTTCCTAAAGTGAGATCCTAAAGTGGAGAAGAGCGAGACCCCAGAACATGTTCATGAGCAGAATCAGGAACACGTGAGGTTGAGGAAGGGGCCCCGCCAGCCCAAGCCAGCCTGGGAAGCATCAGACCTGTGCTGGGAGGCACATCAAAACCACCACCAGGGGGCAGAATTGCTTAAAGATGATTTTTAAATATGGGGCGCGGAGCGGGGAGAACCCAAGCAGAGAATGGACAGGACACTTACTGAGCACCTAGCGTGTGCCTGCCTGAGGCTCCTAATACTAAGTATCTTGCTTAATGTCCACGATTCCCCTATGATGTACGTACAAATAACAGGCGCTGGTCATGATCTGAACTCTGCCCTGCTAAGCTCTCTGACCATCCCCGACCGTGCCCCTCCTTGCTCACTCAGCTCCAGCTCATGGACCTCCTTGCTGCTCCTCTAATGTCTCCAACACACTCCTGCCTCAGGGCCTTTGCACTGACCATTTCCACTCCTTTGCACGTTTTCTTCCCAAATACCCACATCTTCAACTCCCTCATTTCCTTCAGGGCCTTGTTTAACTGTCAGCTTCTCCCCAGGGTTTCCTTTATCTAACACCCTATATTATCTACTTATGTATTAGTTTTGCTTATTGTCTGTTTCTCCCTGCTAGAATGAATATAGGTTGGCTGTTTGTTCACTGCTGAGGTCAGAAAGAAGCCAAGACAGGAACACAGGACCTCAGCCTGAGTGTTAAATTTTAGTTTGGGGTCCAAGGGGGAGATCTGGATTCTGACTCTACTGCTAACTTGCTGTGTGATCCTGGGCAGTAGCTGTACCTCTCTGAGCCTCAGGGACCCCTTCTGTTTACCAAGGACCTTGCTCCTGGTTATCTATACAATGGTCAGTGGACTGGGTCACAGCTGCACTGGAGGTCCCCACCTTCCTATCCCCAGGCCTTGCTCTGAACCTGGGAGCTTCCAGAACATTTCTTTTATCCAGGGTCGCAGACCTGGCATATGGGAAGTCTCAATAAATATTTACAGAGTCAGGTAAATGAATGCATAAATGAGTGCACTCCCTTCCCCTTTCTGAGCCTCAGCTTCCTCATCTGTGAAATGGGGATAATCATCATCCCAACCTCATAGGGCTGTTTCTAAGAATTACATGAGGCTTGGGCGCCTGGGTGGCTCAGTTGGTTAAGCGACTGCCTTCGGCTCAGGTCATGATCCTGGAGTCCCAGGATCGAGTCCCGCATCGGGCTCCCTGCTCGGCGGGGAGTCTGCTTCTCCCTCTGACCCTCCTCCCTCTCATGCTCTCTGTCTCTCATTCTCTCTGTCTCAAATAAATAAATAAAAAATCTTTAAAAAAAGAAAAAAGAATTACATGAGGCTAATCCTTAAATTAAATGAGGGTAAATCCTTATGTTCGTGGCACATAGTAGGTGGTTAATAACTTTTGTCCAATGAGTTCCAACCTGCTTCATAGGAGACCCACTGCTGGGGGCCCAGCTAAACAATACTTAAACATTCAGAAGACAGTTAACATGAATTCTTTATCCCCACTAGTGCTGATTATATAGCTAGCACAGAGATTTTTAATAGACCCATTTCACAGACAGGAAACTGAGGCATGGAGTATAAAATAATTTGTTCATTTCATAATGTATCTGTTGCGTACTGATATATCCCTAGCATCTTCAGCCATGCCTGGCACATAGTAGGCATAAAATAAATAGCTTCAAATGAGTTAATTGAGCGCCTACTATGTGCCAGGCACTATAGTAAGTGCTGCTTAGGTGGTATACCCCAAAACACATGACTAGTATATGGCAGAGGTAGGACTCAAACCCAAGCCCATCTGTGCTCCCAAGCCTGTGCTCCTTCCTCCTGGGTCCCTCCCTGAAGCACAGGTGCACTACCCGGAGGCCCCCAGGTCCTTCCGTCTCCGGGGCTGTGGGCGAAATCAGGTCCCCGAGTAGTGTCGGAGCGTGAGTCACCAGCTAGGTGAGCGCTCCTTTCGCTCTAGCCAACCTCAGCCCCGGGCATCCAGCTACGTGCCTGGGGTTGGTGCCAGGAAACCTCGCCTCGCCCGATCCACAACCTCAAGGTTGCCAGGGTCACCACTCGAGGCTGGGTGACCTTCCTATGACTGCCCGGCTGCTCTAGATGTCAGTCAGGCCTTGGGGTTTTCACCTGGTTTCCAGGCCACCCCCACACACAAAGGAGAAGGTGGCCTCTGGTGCCCTTGGCGGGCTTAATCTCCAGACAGGAAGCCAAGGACCCTGCCAGGATCCCTGGATGGCGCACCCCATTCTTCGGTTGCCTGCAGGCAGGGTGGGGACCCACTCAGCAGGATTTAGCAGATACTGTCACCTGTCTAAGCACTAACCCCTATATACCTTGTTTCCTGCCTGATGACAGCTGTCCAGGGTGGGACCCACCAAGTCACCTCTGCCACCCTGGTGTCCTGCCCAGCCACTCATTCACCGGTAGCCACCTGGTGACCCCTGGGCCCTTTAAGCTGTTGCTAGAACAGCAGCTATTCTGACCTACTGGGAGAGGTCACCAGGTCCATCTCCTGCCTCTGCGTCACATCGTGCATCACCTCCCCGACAATTCTCATGTTTCAAAAAAAGCTGGAAATCTGGCTTTTTATGTCAGGCCTCCCCTTATATATGTAGTTGGTGACTAATGAAGCTCATGAGATACTAGGCAGGCCCAAAGACCGTGGGTTTCTAGTTCATGAGTTTTCTCCAAAGAGAAATGAGACTTTAAATCTAAGTTTCTAGGGGCGCCTGGATGGCTCAGTCGTTAAGCGTCTGCCTTCGGCTCAGGTCATGATCCCAGGGTCCTGGGATCGAGCCCCGCATCGGGCTCCCTGCTCCACAGGGAGCCTGCTTCTCCCTCTCCCACTCCCCCTGCTTGTCTCTCTCTGTCAAATAAATAAATAAAATCTTTAAAAATAATAATAATAAATCTAAGTTTCTAGGACTCGAAGTCTTTGACTCCAGGACCACGAGCAGGAATGAAGACCGCTTCTCAGACTGGAGACCTGTGTTTGGGGTGAGGGAGGGTGCATGCTGCAGGGATCCCCACGCCCTCCCGCCTCCCGCCAGGCCTCTCACTTGGGGAAGCTGCTGCCGATGAGGATCCGGCCCAGGGGATACTCCTTGCCGCCCACTGTGACGGGCGGGCTGACATCCAGGTTGCCGAAAGAGTCAAGGCTGGAGGCACCAGCGGACAGGATCTCCCGGGTTACATATCCAAAGTCGGGACCCTAGGGGAGGACCAGCAAGCCCCCCCACCCCAGAAGGAGGGGTCAGTTAGGACAGGAAGTGACACCTCTTGGGCGGGGAGGTGGGGGGATGCAATTAAAGTCCAAGTCTGCAAAAGGACGATAACAAGAAAATCCCCAAATGCTGGGAAATCAGGCAATATACTTCTGAAGAATCCTTAGGTCAAAGAAGAAATCCAAGTGGAAACTAGACAATATTTTGAAGTGTAAGGTGATAAGCATGCAGCCCACCAGAACTTGTGGGGTGTTCTCGAGGCTCCGGCTAGGAACGGCTGTAGCTCTGAACACACATATTAGGAAGAGAGAGGGTTGAAAAATCTTGCTTCCATTCCCAGCTAGGAAAAGAACAGCAAATTAGACGCAGGGCAAGTGGAAGGGAGGACAGAGTAAAGATGAGAGCAGAGATGAACAGGGAACGCCCCGGCCAGGTCAGGCCCAGGCTTGGGGTCAGGCCCTTGGTTGATGCAGACTCACCCTGCAGGGCTCACTGTCACCTGCACTGGGACCCGGCCCCGGCCTCTCCAGGCTGAGGTAAATGCCCTGCTCCGCGTTCCCGTGAGCTCCCAGACTTCCCCCTCCCAGCCCCGACCTGGACGCGGGCACTGTCCCTGCGCCGGGGCTGTGGGAGCTGGGAACCAGGCAGAGATGGTGAGCTGTAGGCCTCAGGCCCACCTCCAAAGGCAGTTCAGTGCAGTGGTAGGGCTGTGTGGACAGTCCCTCTGGTTTTACCTCTTGGTGCCCCTAGCTGCTTGGCCTAGGGTAAGTTACTTCACCTCTCTGAGCCTCCGGAAAGAGGGGCTGAACACAGCAGCTATCCACAGGACTGTGGATTCGAGAAGTGACTGTGCAAAACTAGGGCCGGGTGCCTGGAACACAGCACATGCGTGCTGGGACGGCTCTTATCCCCATCCTGTGCATGAGAGGCAGCATGGGGCCTGGCCCGCAGCAGGTGTTCAGAAAACATTTGTTACTTGAAAACAGGCCCCACATCATAAAGGCAAGAGTCATGAGGGCTCACTAACGGCGCGTTCCCCCACGATGCAGTTTGGTCTCCCCAGGGCTGACCCTTCTGTTGACTTCCACCCACATGGGAGAGAAGGGCTCCCCAGGAGGACTTTACTGGCCTGCACTTCCCAGAACAGGGGGGATTTGCATGTTGTTTGCATGTCATTTGCATGTTCTATCCCAACTCCATTTCCCCACCATTTGTGTCCTTTAGCCCCCCTAAAGGATAAGGACCAGGACCAGCGAAATCCTATAGGAGGAGCCCCCCAAGGGACCTCCACTCCACCCTTTGCCACATACCAGGATCCGCTTATAGGGGAAATGCTTCAGACCTCTGTTTCGGGGAGAGTCAAAGACCACTGGGAAAGACTTGTGAGGGGCCTCGGTGTAGCCAAACTCCATCTCATCCTAGGAGGGGAAAAGAAGAGATCACAGTGGTGTCCCCAAGTGTGATTTTCCAAACGGGGTGATCCCCTCATACCTGGACCAGGGTGGGGCCACAGATGCTCCCTAAGACCTGGGTGTGCATGGGTCAGGGTTACAGGTGAGGCCTCTTGGGACCCCAACTGGGAGGGGACTCTGTCTGGGACCCAAGCATGTGGGGGAAATGGGAGAGACTAGGATGATAGGGGCAGTGGGAACGTGTTTCCCTAAGCTGCCTGTGCCTCGCCCCCCCGCCACCCCGACCGAGTCCTGGCTTTTCTTGGGAGGCCAGGCTGCTTAGGAACCTGTGCAGGACCCATTTCCCAAAGTCAGTGTAAAGGATGGGGACCCAGGCGTCCTGGGCCACCCTCCTTGCTCCTGCGCCCACCTGGATCCAGCGGTCATTTCGATTTTCAATCTGAGGGCAGATGATCAGCTTGCAGTTGGTTTTCAATGCTAGGTCAGACATGTCTTCCAGAAATTTCTTATTTGGGCCGTGAGAGTCTGCCACACTGCAAAACACAGGGATAGGGGAACATAATAGTGACCTCTGACTACCTTGGTCCCGTCCACCAGTGACCCCACTCCTGCGACCACCAGCTGCCTCACCAGAGCCTAGCCTCGCTGCCCAGACTCGATCCGAGCTGTCCCACAGGCAGGACATGGTAGAGGCAGGGACACTGACGCCGGAGCCAGTGATCACAGCCGGGGCCTCAGCTGCTCAGCACAGGATGGGGCCAACCAGCCCAAGCCAGCCTGCTGCTCTCCCCTGTCCAGCCTGCACCCATGGGTGACCTCAACGCACCCGTCCAGGGAGTGAGGGCCCAACGGCGGACACAGTTTTCTGCTCCTATCTCTACCAGTCCAGAGATGGTGGAGTTCCTGCAGGAGGGGTGAGGCCTCACCTGCATGCATACAGCTCCAGGGGGGGCTGGGTGTTGGGGGTCATGATCCAGGGGGCCATGCGGAAGGCCACGGTGTCTGTGAAGAGGGGCACCTCAGGCAGGGTCTGGGGGGGAAATGAGGACTAAGTGGGCCCTGCAGGGAGCCCCATCAGGCCTCAAGTTCCCCCAGTCCCCCCGCCTGCCCAGCCCCAGAGACTCCAAACTGGTCCCCCAAACCCTCAGCTGCCACCCCAGCCCCCAACACTGTACATACCTCCCTGTCCACCAGGCTGACACTGAGGGAGACCAGCCCCAAGAAATCAACGTCAGGGAAGGTGAGTCCCTCCACAAAGAAGCTGATCTTCCGCTCCCCCTGCTGCCGCTTAACTTCGTAGGACAGGTGCCCAGGCCCCAGCACCTGCTTGTAGTCTTTCAGGGAATTCCCGCCTAGGGGAAACCAGAGTCAAGGGCTGGCGCTGGGACGAGGGATGGCAGGGAGGAAACCAGAGTCCAGGGATCTGGGGCAGAGCCACCCTCGTTTTAGATCTGCTGGGGCTCCCCTCAAGCCCCACTGCATGCAAGCTGTGTGACCCTGGCTCAGTGACTCAGTGTCTCTCAGATAAAGAGATAAAAGCAGCCCGCACAAAAGGCGGAAAATACCCAAACGTCCATCAACGGATGAATGGATAAACAAACTGTGGTTCGTCCATATAATGGAACATTTTCCACCCGTCAAAAGGAATGAGGTGCTGACACATGCTACAATGTGGATGAACCTTGAAAATCATTCGCGAACTGACACAGAAGGCTACATATTGCATGATTCCATTTACAGGGAAGTATCCAACACAGGTAAATCCATAGGGACAGAAAGATTACGGGATACCTAGGATTGGGGGGTGGGGGGAGAGGGTTTGGGGAGTGGCCGGTGATGCGTACAAGGTTTTACGTGGGGGTGAGGAAACGGTCTTGCAACTAGATAGAGGTGGTGGTTGCAGAGCATCATCAAGGAAGAACTAAGTGCCGGGGAGCTGTCCACTTTCAAATGGTTAATTTCCTATTATGTGAATTTCACCTCAATTTCTTTTTTAAAGCGCCTGGCCTGTAGTATTTCTGCGCTGCCCCCTTCCCTTCTGCCCTGAGGCTTATCTGGGAAAGGTCACCCTGGCACACTCTCATTCCGTGCGAAAGGTTATCCGTTCACTGATTGAGACTTTGCTCACGTTCTGGCGTCCCAGTAAGTGTTTCCAAGCGGGGCTCTGTGCCTAAACTTACGCCAGTGGTGCACGAGGAGGAACATTCTGGCTCCTGCCAGGTTTAAGTGGCCAGAACAAGTTCTGGGTCAGTTTGAACAGAAGAAGGTAAGGGGGGAAGAAACAAAGGGGCAGGAAAAGCCTCTTTCTATTTATAAAAACGAGTAAAGGCAGCTCAGGGTTAAGGATGGGTATATTTTCTTTAAGCCACAGATTTTGATATATAAAATCTGAACATAAGAGTTCTAAGGGCTGGCCTGGGCCTCAGCTTTGCTAGTTCTTGCTCCCACCTCACCCAGTCTGGACAGAGCCGGGGGTGCATCCAGAGCTCATCCCATGCTGCCTGACTGGGATGGGGCGGGGGGGCAGGCAGTGGAAAGAGGAGGGGTTTGGTGCTTAAGAGATCTGGGCTTGAATGCCTGTTCCACTCTCCGTTGGTTGTGTGACTTAGAGACAGTGGATTCCTGCATCTGAACCTCAGTGGCCTCCTCTATAAAATGGGACTCGTTTTCGAACCTCCTTCTTAGGTAGTATGCTGTGAGCGGCTGGGGTGGCTGTTCATCAGAGGTAGAGGGAGGTATAGAAGATGCTGGAGGGGGGGGGGGGATATGTATAAGAGAAAAAAGAGTTTGGGAAGCAGAGAATGAGCAGAGCAGGGAGGAAAGCGGCCCCAGCAGGCCACTCACCCCTAGCACAGAAGACCCCCACTCGTTTGGAATCCGAGAAGGGCACGTTCAGGACCAGCTTGTGGCTGTCGAAGAGCTTGTCTGGGCCGTCACAGCTCAGTACCATGGGGGACATGTCCTGTAGGTCTGCAGAGAATGGCGCCCTTGAGACAGCCCTCCCTGCACCCCGCTGACAGTCTACCCCCCCCCACTTCCCCCAGCCTCTACTGCCCCAGGCCACTGCCCTGGACATCCCCACGTACCCCTCTGTCACATACCATCCAGTGATGCCAGCTGGCTGTTGGTGAGGTCAGGCCCTCTGGATGTGACACTGTCCCGGTCACAGTTCACCAGTAGGACGGCCCCATAGCCCTCGGGGCCCCAGCGCCAGGTTTTCTGTGGCAAAACAAGAGGCTTTGGGGTCAGTGGGACCCAGAGGGCTGGAAAGGGGCTCTGGAGCTGGCTAGGGCTGGCTGCTTTGTTAACATGGAGACTTCTGTTTTCTGGGTTTGCTTCAAGATCTAAAGAGGGATCATAGATTTGGGGACTGGAGTTCCAGGTCTCTAGACCCAGAATCCACCCCGCACTTGTGCAGTGAACAACCTATGCAGCCATACATGGTGGCCCCACCCAGGCATGGCACTGGAGGAGGAAGGGTGGTATCACTCCTTCAAGAGGAAGGGTGTTCCAGAAACAACCTTCACCAACCCACTGAGCTTTGGCCCTGCTTGGGGGACAGAGGTTTTGCCTGTCAACCCTGCCAGCCTAGGGTGGCCAGGAGAGTGTCACCTTGTCGCCGTGGCTCCTCTTCACCTTGCCCGTGCGATGCGTGTCGACATCAAGGGAGAGGTCTGTAAAGGAGTGGAGAGGGGCACCAGAGGCTCACCCAGTCCCGCCTTCATGCCCATGATGTCCAGGCTGAGGCGAGCTTCACCCACGAGACCCAGGAAGACCCATCCTGGGGACCACACCCAATGCCCGGGAGGCCGTGCGGCTGCCCCCTGTGGTCTGGATGTTGGAGGGACCCGGTCTCCGGCTCATGAATTTATTGCCCATCTATGCGTGCTGAATTGCTAGCTCTTGGTGGCCCTTGGGAACGAGCTGAGGCTCTAGGTGCTGGTTCCACTGTTGTCGGAGCCAGCGGCCAGGGCTCTGGCTGAAGGCGGCTCGCGGATCTCTGAGGTTTAGCGAGGAATCCTGGAGTTCCAGTGGTGTGACAGGTGGGCCTCCGGAGGAAGGAGGCCTAAGGTGGGTCTAGCTGTCAGCCATGGGCCATGCAGTTTCTAGATTCTGGTGGCCCTAAGTATTGCTGGGTCTCCATCCCTGACTGAACTAAAGGCCTCTGAAGAAGTTCCTCGGGGTGGAAGAAGATGGCCATGGGCCTTGCACTCAGGGGTTCCCCTAAGACCTTCAAGCAGGCAACATGGAGGGGTGGGGGGGTATACGGGGAGCCAGGGAGGTGGTACTTACCAACGCCAGTGAGGTAGAGCACGCTGTGGCCCAGGGCGCCGCCCTCATGCCCCCCGAAGTAGGACACCTTCACCTGTGGGGACATCATTAGCCCTAAGCCAGCACGACCACCCCTAAGAGATGGCAGTGGCAGGGGGCGTGGGGGCACACCCCGACAGTCCTGCTTCGAGGCAGGGGAGGCCTGGCCATCCCGAGGTGCTCCCCGCTGCAGAAGGTCCAAGATTCCCGGGCTCCTGGCTTGGACTCAGAGCTGCCTTCCCCAGCTAGAGAGGCTGTGGATGCCTCCCAGGCTCCAGGGCCGGGCTGAGGAGCAAGGAGGGCTGAGTAGGGTGGGGCGGGTCCCAGAGGGAGCAGCTGGACCCTCAGGAATCCATGGAGATGTCAGAGAGGAGGAATGAGGGGAGGGACGGCTGACGCCATTGACATCAGCCAGTTACTCAGCCTCTGTTTCTTCTTCTGTAAAATGGGAATAATGACCACACGCCCCCACCCCCACTCCCAATAAAAACCAATGGTCACAGAGCTTTTCCCATGGTCCCGAACCCATGCCAAGGGCTCTACCCAGGCCATCTCAGTGAGCTCCCAGGATGGCCCCAGGAGACCAGGCCTATTCCCAGTGAGGCCACTCCCGGCCCTCCCTGCAGGCATGCAGCTAGTGAGCCGGGGAGGTGGGGTTTGAATCCATGGCAGGCTCCAGGACCCCTGCTCTCAATAGCTAAACAGTCTCTGCTTCTCCCCTGTCGGGGGAGAAAGGGCCATGTCAGTGAACCAGTGGGTCACTGTGTGTGTGGTGGGCGTCTGGGGGTGAGTGATGAGGGGGCTGTCCAGGAAAGAGAAGTCTTTCTCCTTCCTTAGATATGAGGACAGGTGCACATCCCGGTGGACACCTGCATCTCTGTGCATGCGCGCATGCGTGTGCACGGCCGCCGCTACAGGGTCCTGCCCGCTACGGGGCTTGTTTGGGGGTCTGTGCGGAGGTTGAACACAGGCGTTCACGTGAGGGTGCCTGTGAACTGAGGGGGTGAGTAGGCAGGCTGTGTTTATGGGGGGACTCATTCGTGTGTGTATGGGTGACGTTGCAGCCTTGGGGTGCGCGTGCGTGTCCGGGGTGTCTGCAGCTTCAAGATGTGCTGTGTGGACGCTGCTCTCAGAGCCTCGTGGGGTTTGGCGGCGCAGGGGTGATGTGATGGGGTTATGCTTGCGTGCAGGGGGTGGGAGACGTGGCCCCTGACTGTGGGGACGTGGCCTCTTACCTTGAGATCATGTAAGTCCTTACTGGCTGCATCCACAGATACGGTCACCTCCACATTGGTGCCCAGGGGCCAGCGGGACTTGCCTGTGGGCACTGTCACTCGAGCTGGGTCGTAGACCATGAAAACCTCCACTCCGGAGCTCCCAGAGACCCCGAAGGTCTCGGCCCCCTTGGGCACATCACTGACAGGAAGGAGAGAGGCAAGTCTCCAGGGGGCTCAGGAGAGAGACCACGGCGGGGTAGCGGGTGGGGGCTGCCAAGCCACACAAACAGCACCCCTAACAGCTGGACTGGGGAGCGGCAGGGGACTGCCACTGGCCAGGAGCCCAGCCCGACTGGGCGCCAGGCAGCCTGGGCTCCGTCCCAGCTCTCCACTGATTCCCACGTGACCCACCCTGGGCACCTCGTCTTGTCCTCTGGCCTCAGCCTCCCTATCTGTAACATGGGGCTTTACTCTAGTGGCAGGGCCCTTTCGGCGGACTCCGTGCAGAACCTAGGACCTAAGACAGACACAGGGGAGCGGGGTATGGGGCCAAACCATAGCATTTAACACCCCCCCTCTAACAGCGGTCCCCGAGGCTCCAGAGAGCAAAGACAGCAAACCCCTGGATAACCTCCGACCCCCACACCAAGGCTCCCCATTCTGATACCTCCAAATTCTCCAATCCAATAGGAAACCCACTTGGTCATCCACCTCTCACCACCTCCACCGTCACCACATGATTGCTGGGCAGCCTCCTCACTGGTCTCTGCAGACCCACCTGTGCCCCCCCAACCCCGCCCATCTGTTCTGCACACGACACACTAAAGCAGATTGTGTTGTTCCTTTGCCCAAAAGTAGCAGTACCCGTTACACTCAGTAAAAGGCAGTCCTCACAGCGGCTTACAAGGCCCCCTGTGATCTGCCCCCTGCCACCTCCCTGACCTCTCCTCCCCATGATGCTCCCCCTCGCCCACTCTGCTCCCACCACACTGACCTTCCTGCTGTTCCATGAAGCTGCCCGTCTGTCGTGCCTCAGGGCCTTTGCACTGGCTGTTCCCTCTGCATAGAATGCTCTTCCCCCAGGTGTCCACAAGGCTCATTCACTTACCCTCTTCAAGGCTCTGCTTAAATGTCACCTTCTCAGTGAGCCCCCATCACCCCATTTAATGCTGCACCTTGCCCCGACCGTCTCCCCCTCCTCCCTATCCCTCTCACTCTGCTCTGAGAGCTAGGCCCCCCCATGTGGAGCCCATACCCTAGAGGGGAAGTTGTGTCAGTGTTTCTCCCTCCCCTGCATGTCAGGGCTCTCCCCTGCTGTTCCCCAGGACAGAGCCATCAGCCTCAAGGTCACCACTTAAGGTCAAGTCCACTTACTAGACATCCACCTGACTGCAAAGATGCTGGGCCAGAGGGGTCCTTTGATGTATCCTCCGGCCTCTATCCTTTCCTGGACCCCTGAGAACCCACCCAGATACTAAACCCTCTGGAGAAACCAGACACCCCTCCACAGCCCCCACCACGGTCACCTGTGCCCATCAAACTGCCCCCAGTGACAATGGTTGACGGTGGTCATAGTTACAACCCCAAGTCCTACTCAGTGCTTGGCTCTCTGATGCTCGGCAAGGCAGTTTTCACTCTCCTCACTTTACAGACGCGGCTGGGGTGGAGAAGGGCCCTGGGGCCCTGCAGGCTGCCGACAAGACCCACCCGTGCCACCCCACCCTCGTGGCCCCACATCCCCGTGAGCCGTGGTACCTTCAGGAAGCCCCATCCTGCATGCCCTTCATCCTTGTTTAATCAGTTACCATAGGAACCCAGGTACCCCAGACACTCATCCTCTAATCAGACCCCATCTCCCATCCGCCCCCGCTCCCAGATAATCCCACGCACCATCACCCGCCCGGTGGCCTCAATCACATCTCAGACTGTGTCCCTGACCTTCACACTACCACAGAAACCTGTTCCCCGCAGTGGGCAGGGCCCCCCCCCCGCAGCCCTCTCAATGGTGGCCACTCCCCTCCCCCACTCCCCCTACCCCCGGGCCCAGAGGTGGGCAGGGGTCCTGCGTGCTCCTCCCCTGTCATTGCCACATCATTGTCGCTCTGCCCCCATTCCTGGAGGGGGTCAGCTCCTGCCACTCCCCTGCATTGCTGCCCCCGCTTACTATCTCAGCAGCCCCGTGGGTGATGGGCCAGCACCCTGGCGCCTCAGCGCCTGACCTCCTCTTCCAGCGAGCCTGGCCCCCGCCCTCAGCCACCCGCGCCCCGGGCAGACCCCGGACTTTGTCATTACCAAGAACTGCACCCACCACACACTCCCCTATCCACAGCCCGCCGATACCACCAGCTAACCAGCCAGCTCACTTCTCTGACGCGCCAACCCCATCAAGCCCCCAGCGCCACCAGGACCCATAGCCACTGAGGGTGGAGACCTCTCTAGCCCCTCTGGGCAGCCCTGGCCCCTCCTGGTCACAGGCTCAGAGTCCCCAGCCCGCCTCACAGTCACTCCCTGGCACCGCTCAACATTTCTGCACACCTTCCCCTCCCTCAGACTGCCTAAGCACCGCCCCAGCCCCCAGAAAGCCCCCTCCCTCCTCCCCACTCTGCCCCTGCACACCCTGAGGCTGACCGCGTCCCACTCAGATTCCCGCCCGCCGACCTTAGATGACCCTTGCCAATGCCCGCAGCCTGACAACATTTCTGGGGGCTGGAGAGCCTGGGAGGGAGGGGCTAGGGTATCAGGCCCGTCTTGGGGCTCCGTCTCCTGGGCCCTGGGGTCAGGTCTTTGGTCTCAAGCCTGCCCATAAGGGCTCCAGCTCTGAGCCCCAAGGGGCATCTGACCCAGATGATCAGCTGTCCTCCTTGAAACACTTCCCGCTTGGCCTCTGGGACACCCAGCTCTCCTCTCCTCCCCAGGCTGCTCCTTGCTGCCCTGCCCTCCTAACCGCAGAGCGCCCCGGGCGGCGGGCTGGCCCCCATTAACCACCAGCAGTTGTGGGGGGAGGGCACAGTTAAGCTGATTATTAGTTTTACTGATACCAATGATGTGTAGCGCACAACATACTAACAATAGTACAATATATGTTACTCTTCATCATAAAATTACTATAAATCCCCCCAGTTCTTACAGAATGCCTCTCGAAACCACAGCCAAACCATGCTGGCCATTCAACCACAACTCCACAAATGGAGTTGCATCCCAATCTGCTCATTCTTTCCCCCCAAAATTTGTCGTCATGAAATTTGATGCGTGACGTAAACGCGGACTGATACTTTCATTTGTGTTCAAGGATAAAATGAAAGTGAAGCCGTGGAGATAAACCTCACTCCATCGGTGATATGAGCAACTTCTTTGCTGAGCCAGCTAATGCTGGACGAACACTTCCCTCACTTTTTGTGCTAATCACAACGTAACATACTTCTAAATTTAATCTGTGTTCGTCTCCTTTTTCTTCATCAATAAAACAATAAATGGGAGTCCTGATTGTAGACTTTGCCAATTTCCATGGTCTAGAGACTTCCACCAATGGCCAATTTCAAGTTACCAGTGCAACATCATTGAACTCAGAGTTGCAAAGAAATACAATAGCACCCCGTATGTAACTATTTCTACCATACAGAGGTGAATGATCACGGAGCATAGATCTTGGTAGAGTGTAATAAAATAGTAAGGAAGCGGTGCATTCTGATTATTATCTTTTTTTTTCAATATAATTTATTTACTTGTAAGCGTATAGAGTTTAATTTTAAATACTGTCATGGCGGGATACCTGGGTGGCACAGTCAGTTGAGTGACCGACTCTTGATTTTGGCTCAGGTTGTGATCTCGGGATCATGAGATTGAGCCCTGCATAGGGCTCTGCATTCAGTACAGAGTCTGCTTGAGACTCTCTCCCCCTCTGCCCCTTCCCCTTACATGCACGTGCATGCGCATGTTCTCTTTCTCTCTCTTAAAAATAAATGAATAATTTTTTAAATAAAAAATTTAATAAATACTATCATGGCTGTGTTTGGCAATAGGCTCATAAACTTCCTAAAAAATGGACAATCAGGTCCTCCTGCAGAAGGACCCTACTATACTGCTAAAAATGTGTCCTATTCACCTCTCTCCCAGACTTCTCCAAAGGAATTCACAGCCTTTAACCAGGTGAATGTACACTGGGGAAAAGGAAATAATCAGACTTTTCCAGCTTTATTGGACACTGGCTCCGAACTGAGGCTAATTTCAGGAGATCCACATGTCATGTCCACCTGTGAGTCAGAGTAGAGGATTTTAGTGGTCAGGTAACCAATGGGTTTAGCTCAGGTCCGGCTCCCAGTGGGTTCAGTGGATCTCCGAACCCATTCTGTGGCTTCCCCCACCCCCTCAGTTTCAGAATGCATAATTGGAATAGCACTCAGCAATAGGCAGGCATTCCTATGAGTGTGTCCCTGCCGGCTCCTACCCACCTGGCCCCAGGGCTTGGTGCTCAGTCCTCTTGTCTGGTGACACTCACCCCCTTGATGATCTCCACCTGCCACACTGATATGCTTAGAACCCCTACTTTCTATCTCCAGACCCTGATAGCTAATTGCTTTTTGAACATCTCCCTTGGGTGTCTAACAGGCACTTTAAATTTAATGTGTCCATATATACTCATAAAGGGAACAATCCAACAAGAAGATATAACAATTGTAAATATTTATGCACCCAACATGGGAGCACCCAAATACATAAAGCAGCTAATAACAAACATAAAGGAAGTAATTGGTGGTAATACAATAATTGTATGGAACTTTAACATCCCACTTACACCAATGGATAGATCATCCAAGCAGAAAATCAACAAGGAAACAGTGGCTTTGAATGACACATTGGGCCAGATGGATATAAAAGACATATTCAGAACATTCCATCCTAAGACAGCAGAATATACATTCTTTTCAAGTGCACACAGAACATTCTCCAGAACAGATCACATGTTAGGCCACAAAACAAGTTTCAACAAATTCAAAAAGATTGAAGTCATACCATGCATCTTTTCTGACTACAACACTAGGAAACTGGAAGTCAACCACAAGAAAAAATCTGGAAAGAACACAGATACATGGAGGTTAAATAACATGCTACTAAACAATGAATGTTTCAATTAATGAAACAAGAAATCAAAGAGGAAGTAAAAAGGAAATGGAGACAAATGAAAATGAAAATGGTCCAAAATCTTTGGGATGCAGCAAAAGTTGTTTTAAGAGGGAAGTTTATGTCCATATAGGCCTAGCTCAAAAAGCAAGAAAATCTCAAACAACCTAACCTTACACCTAAAGGAGCTAAAAAAAAGAACAACAAACAAAACTCAAAACCAGTAGAAGGAAGGAAATGATAAAGATCAGAGCAGAAATAAATGAAATAGAAACTAAAAAAAAAAAAAAAAAAACAGAACAGATCAATGAAACCAGGAGCTGGTTCTTGAAAAAGATCAACAAAATTGATAAACCTCTAGCCAGACCCAGAGAGAGAGAGAGAGAGAGAGGACTCAAATAAACAAAATCAGAAACGAAAGAGGAGAAATAACAACAGACTCAACAGAAATACAAAGAAGTGTAAGAGAATAATATGAAAAATCACATGCCAACAAATTGGACAACCTAGAAGAAATGGATAAATTCCTAGAAACATATAAGCTACCAAAGCTGAATCAGAAAGAAATAGAAAACTTGAACAGACTGATTACCAGCAATAAAATTGTATCAGTAATAAAAAAAACTCCCAAAAAACAAAAGTCCAGGACCAGATGACTCCACAGATGAATTCTACCAAATATTTAAAGAAGAGTTAATACCTATTCTTCTCAAACTATTCCAAAAAGAAGAAGAGGAAAGCTTCCAAATTAATTCTATGAGGCCAGCATGACCCTGATACCAAAACCAGATAAAGACACTACAAAAAAAAAAGAGAACTACAGGCCAATAGCTCTCATGAACACAGGTACAAAAATTCTCAACAAAATATTAGCAAACTGAGTCTGACAATCCATTAAAAAGAATCATTCACCACAATCAAGTGGGATTTATTCCTGGGATACAAGGGTGGTTCAATATTCACAAATCAATCCTCATGATACATCACATCAACAAGAGAAAGGATAAAACCATATGATCATTTCAGTAGATGCAGAAAAAGCATTCAACAAAGTACAACATCACTTTATGATAAAAATCCTTAACAAAGTAGGTTCAGAGGGAACACACCTCAACATAATAAAGGCCTTAAATAAAAACCCACAGCACATCTTACTCAATGATAAAAAACTGAGAACTTTTCCCTTAAGATCAGGAACAAGACAAGGATGTCCACTCTCACCACTTTTATTCAACATAGCACTGGAAGTCCTAGCCATAGCAATCAGACAAGAAAAATAAACAAAAGGCATCCAAATTGGTAAGAAGAAATAAAACATGATACTAATAAAAACTAAATAAAAAATAAAAACATACTATATATAAAAAACCCTAAAGACTCCACCAAAAAAACTATTAGAACTGATAAATGAATTCAGTAAGGCCACAGGATACAAAATCAATGTACAGAAATCTGTTGCATTTCTATACACAAAAATCAAGTAGCAGAAAGAGAAATTAAGAAAATAATCCCATTTACAATTACACCATAAATAATAAAACATCTAGGAATAAACTTAACCAAGGAGGTGAAAGACCTGTATGCTGAAAACTATAAAACATGAAAGAAATTGAAAATGACACAAACAAATGGAAAGATAGTCCATGCTCACGGATTAGAAGAACAAATATTGTTAAAATGTACTACCCATACTACCCAAAACAACCTACAGATTTAATGCAATCTCTATCAAAATACCAACAGCATTTTTCACAGAACTATAACAAATAATCCTAAAATTTGTATGGACTACAAAAGACCCTGAATACCCAAAGCAATCTTGAAAAAGAAGAACAAAACTGGAGATATCACAATTCCAGATAGCAAGATATACTACCAAGCTATAGTAATCAAAACAGTATGGTACTGGCACATAAAGAGGTACATAGATCAATGGAATAGAAGAGAAAACCCAGGAATAAACCCACAATTATATGGTCAATTAATCTTCAACAAAGGAGGCAAAAATATGCACTGGGTAGACAGTCTCTTCATCAAATGGCATTGGGAAAACTGGACAACTACCTGCAAAAGAATGAAACTGGACCACTTTCTTACACCATACACAAAAATAAACTCAAAATGAATTAAGGACCTAAATGTGGGACCTGAAACCATAAAAACCCTAGAAGAGACCATAGGCATCAATCTCTCTGACATCAGCCGTAGCAACATTTTTCTAAATATGTCTCCTGAGGCAAGGGAAACAAATGCAAAAATAAACTATTGGGACTACATGAAAATAGAAAGCTTCTGCACAGTGAAGGAAACAAGCAACAAAACTAAAAGGCAGCCTACAGGATGGGAGAAGATATTTGCAAATGACATATCCAATAAAGGGTTATATCCAAAGTATATAAAAAACTGATACAACTCAACACTGCCCCCACCAAAAAAATAATTCAATTAAAAACGGGAAGGAGACATGAACAGACATTTCTCCAGAGAAGACATACAGATGGCCAACAAACACATGAAAAGATACTCAACATCACTCATCATCAGGGAAATGCAAATCAAAACCACAATGAGATATCACCTCACACCTGTCAGAACGGCTAAAATCAAAAACCCAAGAAAAAACAAGTGTTGGTGAGGATATGGAGAAAAACAAACCCTCATGCACTGTTGCTGGGAATGCAAACTGGTGCAGCCACTCTGGAAAACAGTACAGGGGTTCCTCAAAAAATTAAAAATAGAACTACCCTATGATCCAGTAATTCCACTACTGAATACTTACCCAAGCCACACAAAAACACTAATTTGAAAAGATACATGCACCCCTAAGTTTATTGCAGCTTATCAACAATAGCCAAATTATGGAAGCAGCCCAAGTGTCCATCGATAGATAAATGGGTAAAAAAGATGTGGTATATGTATGCATATAATATTCCATTCCATATGCAATGGAATATTATACAGCCATTAAAAAAGAATAAATCTTGCCATGGATGGATCTAGAAGGTATAACGGTAAGTGAAAGTCAGAGAAAGACAAATACCGTATGATTTTAGTCATACATGGAATTCAAGAAACAAAACAAACGAACAAGAAAAAAAGAGACAAACTAAAAAACAGATTTTTTACTGTAGAGAACAAACTGGTGGTTAACAGAGGGAAGGTAGGCAGGGGGGATGAGGGAAATAGGTGATGGGGATTCATGAGTACACTTACCATGATGAGGACTGAATAATGTATAGAATTGTTGAATCACTATATTGTGTACCTGAACCTAGTATAACACTGTATGTTAACTATACTGGAATAATTTTTTATAAGAAGTTCTATGCTAAAAAACAACAATATAAATTAATTACTTAACTAATTAATTTACAGTGTCCAAAACCAAACTCCTACCTCTCCACCCCTGCCCCGTCCAGGCCTGCCCAAGACCTTCCCCGGCCGCCCCATCCTCGGGTTCACTCTGGGGTCCCCTCTCTCCCTCGCACTCACACCCAGCGCCCCAGCAAACCCTAACGACTCCACCTTCATGTCATGTCCAGAGCGGATACTCTCGCTTCCCCAACGGCTAACATCCGGGGGCAGACCACCAATTGTTTTCACGTGGATTTTTACAACAGGTTGGTCTCCTGCCTCCTCTCCTGCCGCCCTCAGTCTGTTCTGGACATAACAGCAAAAGGGTCCTCTTTAAAAAAAAAAAAAAAAAAAAAAAAAAAGCCCTCTGGTGTCCCTCCTGCTTGTAACCCTTCCACATGGTCAAAATGGCTTCCTGACCACATGGCTCCCCTTTCCCCCTCCCCACAGACCCAGCTCCTTGCTCTCCTCCTAGCACGCCCAGCTCACTCCCACCTCAGACCCTTTGCATCTGCAGTTCTTGCTTAGAATGTTCAGCTCGCAGGTATCTGCTGGGTCCTCACCCCTCATTTCCTTCTCAGCGAGGTCTTCTTTGCCCAAGTCAGGACAGTGTTATAGGAAGACACCATGGACCCCACACTCCCTGACTCTGTGAGCCAGCTTCATTGCCCCTGACATATTCTGCTTATTTTGACATATTTGCTTATTGCCTGTCCCTCTTGTTTCTCCCTCTAGAATGCAGGGATTTTTTTTTCCACTTTGCTCTCTCTAACGCTACTGTCACCTGAGCGCCCAGGTCAGTGCCTGGCACCAACCAGGAGCTCAACAAACCCTTGTATTAGGGATGAGACAGGGAAACCCAGAAACCCAGGACTGCCCAGCTGGGAGGTGGCTGCACTAGACTTGAATCCAGCCTGCCTGGCCGCAGAACCTTTGCCCACAGAGCAAGTAGGCACGAGTCCCAGGCACCCAGCTGGTGGCAGGAAGGTTCCCAGCTCCTGGGAGATGCCTGCCCCACCCCGGCCAGGGACTGCCAACTCCAGACGCAGCCCTTTCAAGGGGAGCAGGGCTCCATGGAGCCAATCCCCTGCATTGGGCAAAAGTTGACGGCCCTAGCACACAACTCCCTATTTAGGGTAAGTCCAAGCCACGTCCCTGGCACACAACTTCCTATTTGGGGTAAGAAATAATAGTAACAGTAATAACAACAATGATGGTAAAAGAAGAGGGAGAAAGAGAGGGGACAAATGCTTGGGGCTGTCCGGCCCTTCCAAGCCCAGCCTGCTTCTCGCCCCCAACCTTGCTCTGTCACTGCTGCCTCTGGATGCTGGGAGTACGGTCTCGGCTGCTTTCTCCCCGGCAGGTGCCAGATGAGTCCCTCCAAGGCCGGGCCTCGGGGAGAGGTGGCGATGTGCAGGAGGCACGCGATGGGCAGGGCTGCCACCCAGGACCGCTTCCTCCACCTCTGCAGGTCACACCTGCCCTCCGGCCCCCACTGCCTTCCCCGTTCCATCACCCCCATCCAGGCGGTTTCCCTTGGGCTGCCTCTCAGGGTGGAAACGGTGCCGAAGAGCTGAGGCTATCCCAGCAGGAGCTTTGCAGACTGGGAGGAAGAGGGAGAGGGAGGGGGCCGCGGGAGGGGACCGGGGCTTGCCACGGGTGCCCACGCTTGGCAGGTTATGCCCGACAGGTACTTGCTGCCTCAGATTCTCATTCCCTTGGGGTCCTCCCCCTGACCCATGCCCAGGCCTCGAAGAGGGGGTTCGCACTGCCTTTCCTCATCTCTCAGGCTCCCAGATCTGTGGGTGGGGCCGTGGATGAAGAGTTGCTCTTGGGGGGTATAACAGGCAGGGGTGGGAGGCTGAGGGCTGCTCGGTAGGAGCCTCCATCTGACACCTGCGGGCCGGCTGCCCTTCGGTGGGGTCTCACGGAGCAGCCCCCAGACCCAACCCAAACTCACAGTCAGATGAAATAATGGATTTGAAAGCACTCTTCAGATGAGAGGGTCTAAGCCATTACCATACTGTGTCTTTATCATCACGTCCACGTTGATGTTGATGAGCCGGTGCCCTCTCCTTGCCCTCTGCTTCCCAGTGCCCTTCTCCTACCTCTGCAGGGGTGCGGGGTGCGGATGGGGAGGGGGGAGGCGGAATCTTCTGTATTCTTGAAGACCCACTTCAAATGCCACCTCTCTACAGAGGGAAGTATGGGTTCTATGTGGAGTGTGGGCTCAAAGCCGGTCACTCAACTGCTCTGAGCCTCTATTTCCCTCCTCTGTGAAATGGGTATAATCCAAAGAGCTACTTCCTAGGGCTGTTGGGGGGATTCCGTGAGATGATGCATTTAAAGTAGGTCCTTAATAGGCATTCGGTGCCACTGCCCCCGTTACTATCACTCACCCCAGAGCCCCCCAACAGCCCAGCCCACTTGGGTCAGCTCCCCGTGTCCTTTCCTCTGTGTTCCCACAGCACTGGCTCAGACCTTCCTCGGGGCCCCGTCGCAGTCCGTCTGTGTCACCCAGAGCAGCACCCTGCCTGACTCGTGCACATCCCCACACCCCATGCCCAAACCTGGACCTGGGTACCAGGTTCATAAAGAGGCTGCAAAGAGAACAGAGTCAATTCTTAGAGGATCTCATAGAAGGAGGTGCAGAGCGTGAGGTGGGGAATTTCAAGTCATCAGGTAGTTCCCAGCCACCTGATAAGGCATGAGGAGAGTGTGTTCTGCGGGTAACAGTGGGGAGGGGTACGCTGGGGTGGCTCTTTCCAGCACCTACCATGCGCCAGGCACCTACAATGCGCCTACCATTTTGACAGCCACGATCTCATCTACACTCACAACTACCCTTCCGGGTATGCATTGCTGTCCTCATTTAGCCCATGAAGAAATCTCAGAGAGGTTAAGTAACTTTCGTAGGGTCACACTGCTGACAAAGGGAGGAGGGAGCAGCAGGTTTGTCTCCTATCTTATGCTGTCCTGGCTGACATGAAAATGAACGTGTGTTCCCTGAGCATGCCACCAGCAGATACCGGAAGGATGAGTTGGTTGGGGAAAACGTAGGAAGGGAAAAGGAAAATGTTGAAACTTTGCAACACAGCCTCCTCAACACGATTCCTTGGGAATGGAGGAGGGGGGCGTGGAGCGCAAGACAGCATGGGGGGCACTGAGTCAGGAAAACCATGTCCCCTCTTCCCCACATGAGCTCCTGAACTTTGCAGGGGTGAGGTTGGTGCAGGGCAAGAGGGCAGCACCCATGACCTCCTGGCTCCCGCTTGCCCTAAAACAACGCGTCTGTGGAGTATCTGCACAGGCCCTGGGTCAGAAAAGGGTCTCAAAGATCATCTTGGCCTGCTTCCTGCCCATCGCAAGACTCTGCCTGCCCGCAGGATGGGCAGACAACTCACTACCCCACATCCCTTTGTGCTTTGACAGCTCAGGTAATTAGAAGGCTTTTCCTTTTGCTTAGCTGCACCCTGGCTCCGAGAAGCTTCCTCCCACTGGGGTTCAGAAGGCCACACCTCACCTCCACTACTCAGAAACTTACCACCTGGTCTCTAAGGAGAAACACAACAGCCCTGGAGAAGTCCCTTCCGTGCCCTCCATCATAGCTGCTGCTTGATGAGTTCACCAGCCCCCCAGGGATAGAGTTCGGGGTTTGGGGCCCCTCTTCCCAGCCTAGGGCCTGGGCAGGGAGGGCAGAATGGTGCTGACCCAGCCTCCAGCTAGTGGGTGGGGATGGGGGTATAGTGGCAAAGGATCAGTGTGCCCTGGAGGGTGGCCCAGGGCACTGTGCAGGGGAGAGGCAAAGGCAGGAGGGGAGAATAATGCAGAATTGGATGGAAAGGCTGAGGAGAGAGCCAGTGGGCAGCTCTCGAGCAGACGGGGCTGGCCAAGCCTACAGCTGCCCTCACACCTGGCCAGACACCTGCCCACTGGGTGCCCCCAAGGTTCCACCTTCCAGATGTCCTCGACTTGACGTTTTCTGGACCGAAGCCACAAGAAATGCCATAGGGCCAGCCAGCGGGATCCAGCAAGTCCTCTCTGGTGCGGCCAGCCCTGTGGGTGCTTCCGCTGGATGCCGAGGCCCGCCACGGCTGACGGTCCCACAGAGCCGGCCAGCCCCCTCCAGGCCCCCATCCTAAAGAAAGCCGCTCCCCAGGGGTCCATGGAGCTTCCAGTTAGGGCTGTGGGTTGCTATGCCTCAACACGCACTCCCCAAGCACCTGCTGTGCGTCAGGCACCACGCTAGGCTCGGGGCAGGCAGAGGTGAATCACCCTGGCCCTGCCGTCGAGGGGTCCACACGGGGCAGGTGTACCATGGTCTGCACCTCACTTTTATTCCGTTCTAATTCCATCCCCTTGGCCCCTGCCTGCTGGGAAGTTAGGATTCCTCTCCCCATTTTACAGAAGACGGATTGAAATTCAAAGGGGGGGTCACACACGGGGACACAGTGGCTGAGCTGGGATGTGACCCCACTTGGGACTGACTCCAAAGCTCAACCTCTGCCTTGACCCCACTCCATCCCTCGAGCTGACCCAGCAACATAGAAGATTCCCAGACAGTGAGGTCTTTGGGGGTTGAACTCACAGAATTTGGGATCAGGTAGACCTGGGTTCTACCTGATCTAGCATTTTGTGGGCTGTGTGACTTGGGGCTCTAGCATTTTGTGGGCTGTGTGACTTGGGGCAAGTCTCTCGACCTCTCTGTGTCTCCGTGTCTTTGTCTGCAAAGTGGAGATCAGAGTTGTCCGTATCTCACGGGGTTGTTGTGACACTTCGTTGAGATAGGGCCACGATCCCTTGCTACAGTACCACCCACTGTCATTATGGTCAGAAAGGACATGGGGAGGGAGCAGGTCCTGGAGAGAGGGCTGGTGGATAAGAGGATCCTTGTACCTCCCTTCACTACCCCGCTTGACCAAAAATGCGGATGGTTAACATCCACCTCCTGAAGTTCTTTTCGCTCCCAGATGAAGACAGGAGTCCCTCACGGGCTGCTATGGGCCGTATCACCCCCAAGTGCCAAGCCCAGCATGGACCTGGACACAGGGCAGGTGTTCAATACCATTGGTTAAATGGCTGCCGTGGGGCAAAGGCCCCAGAGGCTCCCCAGCTTCCCCACCCCAGTGTGGCTTTCCCCTTAGACCTTCCCCGGGTGCTGAATGTGGTCGGCGGAGGGCGATGGCTGGGCCCTTGCAGACCCCACATCACGGGCAGACATTTCCTCCTAAATCTAAAAGGGTGCAGGGTGCGGCTGTGTTCTCTCTCTTTCTTTCCTTCCTTCCCGGAGATAACAATCATGGGTAACTTACGCCCTGTCATTGCTCAGGGAGGGGCACACCCAGGGCCTGGAAGGAGGGCCCAGGCTAGGCAGACCTTCTTTCAAGCGGATCCCTGCTCTTCCTGGGAGTGGGGGCTGGAGAGGAGGGGCGGCAGCTCTCAGCCACAGACCTCCCGAGCAGAGGCACACGGGGGCCGGGGACCAGAACCTCCCTGCACGAGGAGCCAAGAGCTGTGGATGGGAAGTCACCTGTGAGTCACTTCTTCCCTCTCACCCACAGGCTCCCCATCCGTAGAAAGAAAAGCATGCCTGTGCATGTGCATTTCGTGGGTGATGAAACTCCTCATCTGTAAAATGGGGCCCAAGGCCACAGGTGGAAACAATAAACAATGCTATCCCCAACTTGCAGGGGCGGAACAGGCACAGAGAGGCTAAGCGATTGGCCCAAGGTCACACAGCCTGCAGGGACAAGCCTGACCCCCAGCGAGAGGTCATGATTACCAGCCACCCTGTTCTCAGCAGTCAGTGCGTTGACTCTCAGGTGGCCCCAACCCCACAGGGCTTCCTCCTCAGGGGCCCAGTGAGGATGGTGCCCAGCCTTCCATCCCAGGTGAGCAACCTGGGCCCGCAGCCCTGGCTCAGCTCAGCTTAGGCCGCACCAGCTGCACCCTCTGCAGGGTACGACTGTGGATTTTTCAACCCTGCCTCAGCCCACCTCTGCCAGCACGGTGCCCATGACCCAGCTGGGGGTAGACGGGGTCATCAATGGGGCTGGAGCACTTTCAAGGCTTCAAGTGGCCTTGGACTCCAATGCAGGGTGACTGGCTTCTCCGGGGCATTTGGAGGGCCGAACCCAGCTCCGAGGGCCGGGCACCCACACACGGTCTGGACGGCACCTGTCCAGGCCCACAGCTGAGGCCCCCCTCCTGGGCTCCCCTGGTAGCTGACGTCCTCGGCTGGGTGGGCATTTGCCGGTTCCTTCTAGCCCCACAGCCCACCCACAACATCTTCGAGCCTCAGGACCACTTGGCAGAGCTAAACAACTGCTTAGCAGCCACCGAGAAGAGAATAGAAGCTTCTCTGGACGGAGCAAAGCTGAGGACAACATGTCACGCGGAGAGCATCTTGGGGTCGGGAGGAATCTACCTCACCTGTGAGCAACCCTCCCATTCCCAGCGCCTCAAGTGCTCTCCCGGGGTCCCCAGCTGGTGGGCCCACCGAGCGAGGAAGGGCAGGGACTGGGAGGAGAAGGGACAGCTGGAAGTTGGCAGTGATGGGAGCTGGAAGGGAAACCAAAGGTGAAGAATGAGGATCGGTTCCAAGACTGGAAATGATGGGAGGGGTAGGGAGGGGAGGACGGAGCAACTGGCTGGGAGGGGCCCATGGTCTCAAATGGCAGGTGGCCAGGGGGACCAGGGAGGCAGGGACACCTGTAGGATTAAAGAGTGGCTGACCTCAGAGGTCTGCCCTGATGCCAACATTTTCTGTCCCAAGAACACACACTGCACCGTTCCATGTCCAGACCCCACTGCGTGTGGGGAGGACCGTGGCCCCATAGTCTCCAAGCACCTCACATTTACACTGTAACATTACTTCTAATGAAGGAATGCGGTGCGGCCCAGGACGGAGCCAGGAAGAGAGATGGTCCTCACTCGGCTTTTAAACCCAGGTCCAGCCCGGCTCTCGGAGTCTATCAGTCATTACGAATTAATATCTGCAGCAACCCTGTAATTATCCCGTGAGCAGCACCATTATGCTTCATTGTACTTCTGCGCACGTTAAAAGCATCAATTTACTCAATGTAAACATTAAGAATATATATACCACAGGTCTTATAACTCTGTTTTGGCATTTTCCTTGTTTGAAATACACAGAACCCCAGGAAAAAGAAGCAGTCTGGGGCCTCTCTCTGGCTCCTCAGAGAAGCCCCCCAGAGTCCCTCCTCCCTGGACACCCCAAATGCTACCCGTCTGATCGGAAGAGTCTGTTTTGCTCTGATGCTTTTGCAGAGCTGGGGGAGGCTTGGGAGAGATCCAGGAGGATGTCTCTGTCCCCCACCCAGCCAGCCTTCTCCTCCGTGCCAGAGAATAAACATTCATTATGGCCTCTATCCTGGGGCTCTGATTCAGGCCTCTGGGCAAAGGGGACCAGACTGCACCATGAGTGGATTCCCCACACTGCTCACACCCCCCTTTTTTGGCATGCATCCTCTGGGGGCCACCTCCAAGCAAGGACAGGGAAAACCAGGGCGGTGTGACTGGACCCGGAGGGTCAGGATGGAGACCAAGTCTGCTAGGGTGACGGGTCAGGGTGGGGAGCTAGTCCATCGGAGTCAGGGGAGCAGGGAATCTATAGCACAGCCTGGGTTAGGGGATTTCTAAGGGTTCCCTGGGCTGGGGCACACAATTACCCCACACACAAATATTTCTCTACACAGTCCACACAGCACCTGGGGGAAATTCATCACCCCGCATGCCCACCCCCACTGGCTCTCCTGGGGGCACTTAACCTCCTGGCAGCTCAGATACTGGCAAACCTCCTCTTTGGGGGGGTGCTTTGCCCTTCTATCAGCAAGGTTAAGTAGAAACCCACTGCTTGACACCTGGCAATGGGGGTAGAGGAGCCCCAAGTTCATCATCCTAGCCATCCCAGGCCCTGGGTGACCTTCAGGCCCCTCTTCAAACCTTCCCAGGCTGATAATTCCATGACCCCTTCTCTACCTATCACAGACTGGACGGACGGGAAGTTCTTCCTTACGTCTACTTCTAAACCAACTTGCTGCAGAATAAACTTCTGTTTTCTAGTTTAGAGACCCTCAGTAGTTACGTCCCTCATCAAGACCAATGCCCAGGATGAAGGCTCCCAAAGGGCTGTTGAGTGGGGGTCTCTCAAAATGCTCACTCAGGGAGCACCTGGGTGGCTCAGTTGGCTAAGTGTGTGGCTCTTCATCTCTGCTCAGGTCTTGATCTCATGGTCATGGGTCCGAGCCCCACATTTAAAATAAAATAATTAAAAATGCTCACTCAGGACCCCAAAGTGGCACCCCCTCCCAGAGTCAACCAGAGCACCCGAGCTGTGGCCAACCCAGGCAGCTTCCTCGTGCTCCCCAGCTGGGCCAGGGCCAGAATCGGAGGATGCTGAGGTGCTTGGTGATCCCAAAGGGGATTCCCAGACAGCACTGCCCTCCGCTCCCACCACACACACAGCCTCATCTGTCCTCTGTTCGTCTCACCCACTGAGACGTGACGGGAGGAACAAGTACTGGAGAAAAGGGGGCCCGCAAAGCTGTCGGAGCTGTGAGCACCTACCTCCTCCACCTTCCAGGGCCCTACACACACAGGGTCTCATTTATCCCCCCCACCCCATTAAGCTGGGTGCTATTGTCAGATGAGGATGCCAGGGCCCAGAGAAGGACAGTGGCTTGCCCAGGGTCACACAAACGTCCAGTTCCAGAATCTGGGCACTTGACCCCCACACTGAACTCAAGACGGGACTCAGCTCACCCTGTCGAGGCTCAGGTAAGGAATGAGGCCCAGCAAGGGCCAGTGACTCGGCCGATGCCGGACAGCAAGTCAACTGCAGAGCTGGGATCAGAACCTGTAGGGTTTCGTGGCTCCCAGGAAAATGCTTCTGGCCTTAGTCAGCAGCACCGTGTAGGGTCTAAGTTTCTGAAATGACCTTCCAGAAACAACCACCTCCCGGGATAAGAGCAGAGGTCTGGAATCGGGACAGTGGGAGCCCACCAGTGACCCCTCCCCTGCCCTTGGTGTTAAAACTGGGTGGCCAGATATAGTAAAAAGTCCAGCTAAATTTGAATTTCAGCTAAGCAGTGGTTTTTAAAAACTAAGTATGTCCCATACAATATACTAAAAATCATTATTTGCTCTTTACCTGAAATGCATACTTAACTGGGTATCCTGTTTTCCCATTTGCTAAGCCTGGGAAACACTATGTTAAAAGGGCAGGAGAAAATGGGATCTCAGCTGGCCACCCAGATCCGAGAGAACCAGCCCCACGCCGGGGCTCCCGATAGGACTCAGAGCCAATGTCTGGCTACTAAGCATCCTGGTTCCCCCTCCTCAGCCCTGTCACTGGGGCCCCAGGCCACTCAACCAGACTGGAACAGCACAGGAACTGAGACCCAAGAGGCAGTGGGAGCTCAGATCCCACCTTGTTGACAGACTCCCCAGCCCCCACCTCCTCTGAGAGGGGGATCCCACCCTGAGCCCCTCATCTGCTGGGGCTCCAGCACCCTCTGATCCAGCAGGAATGGAGTCCCTAGACAGTTCCAGACAGGATGGAGTCCAGAGACAGTATCAGAACTGGAAAAGCCCCCCGAGATCCCCAAGTCCAGCTCCCTCCGTGGCCAGGTGGGGAAAATGAGACCAGGCCAGGGCCCTGGGCCCGCGTCTGGGCAGAGCCAGGACAGGTCAGAGACTTGGGCCAACAGGGGAAGCTGATTCTTCTGGGGCCCCTCAGATGTCACCATGGCTCCCCTCACCGCTGACCATCATCATTGTGGCAAAAACAAGCCCGGGTCTTGTTCTAGGTTCCTGTCCTTTATTAACTCCTTGAATCATCCCTCTGAGACTCCCTCCTGATCCCAATCACCCTGGCCTGCCTCCAAGGATCGAGCTGTCATTCACCCCACACCTCTACCTCAGACAGAAGGGTTGTTGGCAAGAAACGGAGGGAGAAATTCAGGGCGGCCCGGTCCTGCTCCCCGTCCTGAGCACCAGTTCATCCTGATGTCACATACCAGGTCCTCTCTACATCAGAACGCAGAGCCCGGGCTCAGAGCTAGAACCCTTACCAGGGACTTGAGGCCAAAGACCTGACCCCGGGTACCCAGGAGAGACGGAACCCCAAGACGGGCCTGATACCCTAGCTCCCCCCTGATGCCCGTGCTCTCCATCCCACTCCACCTGCTCTGCTCTCAGAACACCTGCCTACCAGCACCCTCCGTGTTCGATTTATCCACCGGGCACCCCCCCCATGGCCTCGGGGTCCTCCGGTGTGGCCCAGCCCTTGGCAGCCAGGTGGGTACCTCTCAATTCTCACCTGTGAATGTCCACAGACGTCTCAACCCCCACCACACACACGGCATAAGTGGGCTTCTTCAGCGACAGCCGCACAGCTCTCTGCAGGGCCATCCCGTGCCCCTGGCTCCCGGGCTCTGCACTTCCTATCTCCCCGGCTCCTCTCCTGGGCACCAGGTCTCCAGGAAGGAGTGTGCGTTCTGATGGGTCGGTGCTTTCCTCCTCCCTTTTAATTTCACCCTGTGACCTGATTAGCTGCCTAAGCCGAGTCCCCACCTCCTGGCTGCACGCCCAGCCCTCTCACTCAGGCCTGCCAATCCAGGAGGCCAGGGGAGGAGGCACCCAGGTCTCTCAGAGAGTTGGGAAGTGGGGGCTTCAGTCGGGGGCCCCAGTGGAGCAGGGCTCAGCTGCCACCAGAAGCTCCCCGTGGGCCCTATCTCTCCTTCCCTACCTTTGACTCCATCCTCAGACTCTTGGTGCATGAACCCTCACTGTCATGATGTCAGCACTTTCTGAGGGCTGATAAAGTGCCTGGTGCAGATCTGATCTCATGCATCCAAAGCACAGGGCAGTCAGACCTCCGGGGTTCAAATCCTGGCTCGGCCTCTCACAACCTATGACCTTGGGCTTCCTGTGGCTCCCCTTCCCGGCCATGAGTTGGCAGTTGTACCCGTTCCATTGGACTGATGTGGGGATGCGTGAGCTACGCGTAAGAGGTTTAGAACAGTGCCCGACACCTAGCATCGGCTAAAAGAAATGCTCACCACTCTTCCTAGTATCCTCATTTTACAGGGAAGAGGATCCACTGTCAGTAAGTGGGACAGCCATGGCGGACACCCAGGTCCTCCTGACTCACTAAACCACCCCCAGAAGGTGAGGGTACAGCCTTGCACCCCAACTCCAGAGATGGCAGCAGAAGCCCCCCCAGGGGAACACCCCTAGCCAGCCAGGGGGGAGGGCAGCTCTGAAGGAGCTCAGAGCAAGGGGCTGGGGGAGGGCTGATTCCTTCCTCAAAATCCCTTCTTTGCAGCCCCGCCTGTTCTCAGGGTGTCGTGGAATCCCGGTCGCTCACTTGACAAGCGGTAGGCACTCCTTTAGGCGATGGGGACGCAGCCAAGCAGCAAACAGACCACAGTCCCTGCTCTGACGGCGTTGACATTCTGGGAGGCACCCTAAGAGTTGAGACGATGGTGGCTTGGTCCTGGAGGCAACCGTGAGCATGGGGAGGAGCGCCTGGATTCAGAACATCTCCAGAGGTCCAAGCTGGGAAGGGTGGTGGGCAGGCTGGGTGTGGGGGCTCAAGAGAAAGAGGGGAGTCGGGGATGATGGGAGTGCTTGGGCCTGTGACAGCTGGAAGGATAGAGCTGTCATCAGAGAGACGGGGAAGGCTGGGGGTGGGCAGGGTGGGCAGGGGCCTCCCAGCTAGACAGAAAGTGTCTAGTAAGCCTGCAAGGACAGCAACCTTTTACAGGGGCCTGGCTCCCTTCACAGTGGGCGTCGAGGATGAGGAGGACGGGCGTTCCCTCAGTGTCCCCTGGGCCACAGGGCCCTCTCGTTCGCGAGCAGCCATTGCACGGGGCAGAATCGGGATGCGCAACCAGGCCTGCCGCCATCCACGGGTCTGGGGTGGGAAGGACGGCAAAGAGAGAGGGGGAAAGGAGTACCCTTGCCTGGGAATCTGCCAGTCTGACGGGGCGGGAGGGGGACACCGTCCCTGCTCCGGAAACCTCCCACCCGAGGAGGAAGACAGGAAACATAAAAATGGTATAAGCATTTATGTGGTTACTTTTCACTTGGAAGATCTTCCTGAAACATCTTCTTTATGGCCAACACATCCAATGGCGGATGTTCTCCATCTGCAAAGCTCTTTACACCCAATGGCACCTATGCAAAGTCTAGGTTTACCCCCCATGGACACAGAGCCTAGCAACACAACGCTCTGGGGGTGCACAGCGGTTTCCACCCCAGTAACCAGAACCTGAGCCATTTGGTTCATATGTAATTAATGCGGAGTGTAAGAAGCAGGCTCGCAGAGAGCACATGGGAATATTCCCATTAGAGAAGGATGGATGGATGGAAGGATGGATGGATGGATGCAAGGGAAAGGGAGGAAGGGAAGAGGGCAGGTTGGTGATGAAGAGCTTTCTGCAAAAATGACGGTGATGAGGGTGACAATGGTGAGGAGACGCTAGCAGGCACCTGTCTAGCGCTGACCATGTGCCAGGCACTGTTCTCAGCCCCTTCCGTGTCATCACCCACCTAATCCTCACCACAATATTAGGTGGCAGGTACCAACTAAGCCGGGAACCCAAGTTCAAATAGGATGTGCCTTTTGCGGGTTGTGGGTGGGGCACGGGCCCGGGCAGGTCATGGTGGCTTAAGGGAAATGTTCTCAGGGCCGGAGGAAAAAGGGAGGGTGTCGCAGAGAGTGGGCAGAGAACCTAGGAGGAACCTCGTGCATCCCCATTTTACAGACAAAGAGAGGCACAGAGAAGCTAAGGGACCCCCTTGAAATCTGACCCCGGAAAGTGAGTGAGCCAGGATTTGAACCCAGGCCCTCTGACCCTGGACTGGCTCTTAATTGTTGACTGGATCCCTGAGGGACAGCATATCAGGGTTTTTGTTGTTGCTGTTTTGTTTTGTTTGTACCTTCTTCCTTATGCTTTTGTGTATTGTTTGAAAGTTTTGGTAAGCAAATGTTTTTACTATTGGAGAAAATATGAAGTCTCTCTTTAAGAAAAAAATGAGGAGACTGGGCACCTGGGTGGCTCAGTTGGTTAAACATCTGCCTTCAACTCAGGTCATGATCCCAGGGTCTTGGGATCAAGTCCCCCATCGGGCTCCCTGCTCAAGTGGGAAGTCTGCTTCTCCCTTTCCCTCTCCTTCTGTGTGCACCCGCGTGCTCTCTCTCTCTCTCTCTCTCTCTCTCAAATAAATAAATCTTAAAAAAAAAAAAAAAAGATTTTCCTGCTCTGGGCTTCCCTGCCCCCATCCCTCTTTCCTCCGGCTCTGAGAACATGTCCCTTCAGACACCATGACCTGCCCGGGTCCCTGTCCCGGGCACAACCCACAAAAAGGCACATCCAGTACACCCATGCTGTCGTCTATTTGAACTTGGAATCTCAGGCTTGATTGGTCAAATTTGGGAGGAGCGGGGGTGGGGGACCTGAATGACGTCATTACCCCCTCCCCTCTGGCAGGTAGAACCTTCAGCTGGGAGGACCTGCCCGGGGTAGTCTCAAACACGGCCCCTCGCAAGGGGAGAGGCCTGTCAGCCACTGGGTGACCCTGGGACCCTAGCACGACTCCAGGATGCCCCCGGAACAGCCCGGGGCACTGCAGCAGGGAGGATGTCCAGTGTTGTTGCTACCAGGCCCGGGGACTCATTTTCCCCATTCTCCAACAATCATTTTGAGCACCTGCCATGCGCCAGACATTATTCTTGGCCCTGGTGATACAGCGGTGAGTAAGACCGAGTCCCTGCCCTCATGGGACATACAGAGTAGCAAGAGAGACAGGAAAGACACTGCAGGACAGAGACTGGGACGTCAGGAGTAATGAGACCCAGTGAAGCAGGGTAGAGGGGCAGAGGGAGTGGGGTGCTGTTTGCGTCGGCGGATCGGGGAAGGCCTCGCTGGGGAAATGATATTGGAGCAGAGATCAGAAGGGCAGACCTCAGGGACCTCAGGACTCTTCCAACCTCAGGTAACCTAGCATCCCGTGAACCCAGGAGACCCCACCTCCCGTCTTCCCCATTCACAAGACGGGACCGTGGGGCTAGCGCAGAGCTTCCAGACTGAGATGCCTCCAGGGCTTGGGCAAATAATAAATGTGCGAAGCTGCCGGGTGCAGCGCAGGGGGAGGGGTACCAGCTGCGGCAAAGGGAGTAAAACCTGCTTTGCCTGATGCATTAAAATTGGGTATTTCTTAAAAACAACATGATAGGTCAAGCCTATAGTGTAAGCAGATCTGGCCCTCGGGCCATTGTTTGAGACCCCAACATAGACTATTTAAAAACTAGTGGATGGGGTGGGGGGGGGATGGAAGGAATAACTCAGGTTGGGGAAGTCATTTGATAGACGTTTGGTAGAGTCATGGGAAGCCGAGTGTGGGTCCAAGGTTCTCAGTCATTCGTTGAAGAAAACATGTCCCGGGTGCTTTTGCATACAGGTGCAGTTCTGGGCATCAGAGTGCTCACTGCCCATCAAGCCCTCTCAGCTCCTTACATTGACTCATCCCTCTGGGATCTCCCAGGGCGCCCCGGGCACCCAGGGCAGAATCCTGGACCCTCTGTGGGCCTCAGGGGCTCTGACTCAACTATCTCGAGCAGGCAGGGGACCCACCGATTCCCTCAGGGCCAGAGGGCCTAGGGCCAGTGGTTCTAATAGCAGGAAGTGGCAAGCGCCATGAGTCACCCAACTCAATGGGCACATCCCGAGAGCCGGAAAGCCAGACCCAGGTCTCTGATGGGCACCACGGGCCTTCAGGGATCACTGACTCCCTCCTCGGCTCTGGGACGTCCCAGGCTCCACGTGGCAGTTAATGGCATCCGGTGCAGGGCTGGGCTGGGCACAGAGGGGCCCAGGGGGCTTGTGGTCAGGTGCGGCCAGCCCCACGCCCACAAGTGGCCGATTCAGCAGCCCCCCAGGCACACCACCTCCTTACCTGCCCCCCACTGGCTATCTCAGCAAATGGCACAGCCTCCACCCCAGGTACCAAGCCAGAGACCCAGGCAACCTCTTCCATCTTCCCCCTCCCTCATCCCCAGCATTCAGTCACCCCACCTGACTCATCAGCTCCACCTCCCAATCCTCTCCAGCCCGTCCCTTCCCCTCCACCCTCACCCCCCACCCTAGTCCCAGCCAGGACCTAAGCCACCTCCTGCTCTCCCAGCCCCCAGGCTCACTTCATTCCCCACTGCAGGCAGTAGCGATCTGTCTGAAACATGCATCCAATCTGCCATCCCCATAAGACGGCTCCAGCATCCTGCGGCCCCCGGATAAAGGAGGGCAGCTGGATGGGAAAAGTCTAGACCCTGGAGCCCTACTATCTGTGGTTCCAGTCTGGGCTCAGTCATTTCTCAGATTTCAGAGCCCTGGGCAAATGATTTAACTTTTTTGAGACTGAGTCTCCTAATCTGTAAGATCTGGAATAACGTAGAAGTTTAAAGTGTAAAGTGTCTGGGTTATAGGCGATCCTCAAAAACTAGAAACTTCGCCTGACATTCAAGGCCCCCCAGACCAGGCCCCTGACAACCACTTCTTCACTCTGTGCTTGACCCCTGTTCTTGTCTTGTTTCTCTAGCCGCTCCCCCGCACTTCTCCCCCGGGGATTTGTCCCCTGACCTGGCGGTCTCCATAAAGCTCTGCCTTCCTGCCTTCCCCTACACCCTTTTCCACCTCCCTTCCTCCAGTGCCCACTCCAGGCAAGATTCAACATTTCTGCTTCTTGCATGGATTTTTATCCCACATCCTAATAGAAAGAATTTGAGACAGCTTACAAAATACACCCTGGGTAAAATTATTTTTCAAATGAGAAAATTAGATCAAAGAGTGGGAAAAGGAAATAAAAGATAAGGATGAACTTCTGTCTGGTTGGTAGATCTAGCAGTGAGTTCCCTGGTGGCCCACAAGAAAAGGGAAATATAATCAATTTCATGAATCATGGTGCCCACAGGATACAACTAAACCAGCTGAAGAAGAGAAGCTGAACTCTTCTGGGCCCTGAAAACTAAAGGGCATTCCCCCTTCCCATTCCCAAGTGGAGTTTACTAAATAGGGCAAGTGTGGGATTTTGAACTAAATGATCCACAGCATCCTTATGGTTGGGTCTGGCTTGATCCACGGGTGTATTTTGGGGTGGGGTGTCATAGAAAAATGTGTTTCGTATCCTTCAGACCCTCCTCAATGAATATTCTTCATTTTATCTGAGCCTTTGATTAAATGGGGAGTGGCAGGGAATTTGGAGTTTCCCTCCCTAATGATGGCTCTTCCTCATAGATGCTAGAGTAGAGATCCAGTATAGTCCAGTGTCAGCCAACCTGGCTGCAGTTGAGGTCCCACCATGAGAATCAGAGTCTAGCACCTTCTACTGGCTCACTCAGAGCTGGGGAATCATTCCCGGAAAGGGGGTGAGGGACGGTACCTCTGCTGGGCATCGCCCAACGCTTCACGTCTTGGCAGACACTCCCAGATAACTTGGTCCACCTGCCTCATCAAACACATGGAGACACAGAGGCCCAGAGAGGGAGAGCAACTTGCCTCAAAATACACAGCCTCCTAGGGGCAATGTGAAGTAGAAGACGGAGTCAACCTCAGAGTGAGAAACTTGGGTTCTCAGGCCTCCTGAGAGAGGTCCTTGAAAAACTCTTCTTCCCTGTAGGGCAGCCCTGGCCACCAGGGACACTGCATCTAGAGCTGGCCTGCCCAGCCGCTGTAAGATACCATCTCCCCAGACCCCCGGTGGACAAACCATTGTACAGAAGAGCCCAGCATCTCGTATTTATGCGACCAAGATTTCTTGGGCAGCTCCACCACGGGCCAGGCCGTGAGTAGAGAACAAGACCTAGCCGCAGACTGCCTTCTCGGGGAGCACGGCTAATGGGGAATGCGGGTATGTGAACGTGTTGCTCTGAGGACAAGAGTCACAACAGGGAAATGTGCTGAGGCCCGGGGACGCCGGGTAATGGTGGGAGCCAGAGTTTATTGAGCACCTACAGGGCGCCGGCTCCGGGCGTAGGACCTCTCAGGCACCGTCTTGGATTCTTGGAGCGGACTGAGGAGGCAGAGGAGGAAATGTAGTCTGAGGTCTCCCGTGAACGAAGATGGAAACAGAGCTGCGGCCCCGTCCGTGGGACTCCGAGCTTGTGGGCTCATTGCCACATTCTACCGTCCTTGGTGCTCACGGGCTGCAGGGGCCACTGGCCTCGCCCCTCCTGCAGCATCTCACACACACACCCCCCACCTTCTGCCCTGGGGAGGCGAGACCATCCTGTGTCTGGCACAGAGGCCAGATGGCAGGACTCAAGAGACCCCCCAGTCCTCGATGCCTCACACCATTAAGACCATTTGGGTCCTAGCCGCCCAACTCTGTGTGTCTGGCGCCTTCAAACCCTGGAGGCTTCCACAACATGAGCCCCGGCCATCTGGCCCCTGCTGGCCTTGGCCTGGCCTGAGCCCTGGGCTTGGGGGCGAGCCCAGGGGCAGACACTCACCTCAGAGAGAGCCCTGATGGCTGGGGCCGGGGGGGGGTGGCGGGGGTGCGCACATACTCTCCTAAAATGCAGGGAAAGAGGAGGTTTTCGAGATAAGCCAGACGTTCAGAGGTTTACACTGAAAACAGCAGAGTAGACACTCAGGACCAAGCACCATAGGGGTGCAAAGCCCACCTGCTCACCCTCCCCCCTCCGGCAGTACCTGCAGCCCTTGATCAGGAGCCTGGGGCTCTGCAGATCTTCTCAGAAAGCCACTGGCCTGATTTGTCACCACTAATAAGCCCAGAGAGGGCCAGCAATTTGTCCAAGGACACACAGCCCATTCTGTTTCCCCCAGACAGGGAAGGAAGAAGGAGCATTAGGGGTGTGGGGAGGGGGGTCAACAGCTGGACAAGTTGTATGAACAGTGGACAGAGCAGGTCCAGGTGGCAGGTCCAGCCCTGGCCCATCATTCATTGGCTAGGTGACCATGGGCAGCAATTTAACTCCTCCAAGACCCCTGTTCCTCACTTCTGTCCCTTTGTTCTCTGAGTTGGACTTTCTTTGTCTCCGTCTCTCTCCATTTCTTCCTGTCTCTGTGCATCTCTCTGTCCCCTCTCCCCCCACTTCTCTCTGGAAGAGCATTAGGGGTGTCGGGGAGTCAGCTTTGGCCTCACCTGCAAAATTATTATGTGCACGTTTGGTCCAAGTGCTGGACTTTGCAACACGTCCCCGGTGACACCTCCCAGGTGGTGGTTGTGCTTATCCCCACTCTGCAGATGAAGACACTGAGGTCATGTTTACAAAGCACTCGGCATGGACCAGGCCCCTGGTGGCCCCCCGCAGTCCACTTCCTCCAGGAAGCCGTCCCACACGCCTGCCTCTGGCCTCTGGCTCCCACGGAATGTTCTGTTCTCTAAGTAGCCCCCCCCCCCCAAGGCTCTGTCCTGGGGAAACCACCTGTTTTAACACCATTCCCCCATCACTCTGGCAAGGCTGCATATTTCAGAGGGTCAGGAACAGGGAGTGGCCAGGTCTTCAGCTCTGGGAGATCGGGAAGCTGGCTTTGAATGAAAAACAATCGAGACACGGTGGAACAGGCGTTCTCGGCCACCAACCCACAGCCGGGCAGCAACCCCAAGTTGTCCAGGCAGGGATTCCAGCCACCCCTTGATGGAGCCCCTGGGGCTCCATCACCCCGACCGTGGGGCTGGGTCGGGCAGCCTCGGGGAGCACAGTGTGGTCTGGGAGCCGAGCTCCAGCTTTTTCCCTACCCCGGCCTGGCCCTGTGGCTCAGTGAAGCCAGTGGGGCCTCCAGAGAGAAGTGGGGGGAGAGGGGACAGAGAGATGCACAGAGACAGGAAGAAATGGAGAGAAATGGAGACGAAGAGAGTCCAACCCTGAGAACAAAGGGATAGAAGTGAGGAAGAGAGGCACAGAGAGCAGCAGGAACAGAGAAAGACAAAGGTGGGGTGAAAAGAAAGGTTTCCCTGTGTTTGTTTTCTGGGCTGGGTCTTTGCATTCTTTGCAGTGAACACTGCTTCTAGAAATGTCCTTGACTCCACAAGTCCCAGTGGGTAAACATGTGCTCACCTGCTGACCTCTCCCCTGGTTTCTGCCCTGGTTTTGCATGTGTTCCTCTGAAAGACAGAGGAAGGGACAGAAATCAGAGAAAATAAGAGAGACTGAGATGGGGGAACAGGAAAGAGGCCCCGGGGCAATGCAGATGAGAACCCAGGAGCTCCATTGAGTGCTAGAGCCCAGGCGGTCCCCTCTTGAGCCCCCGCTTCCCCCGGGGCCTCCCTTTCCTCAAGCCCCCTGCTCCTGCCCTCGGACATGGAGGGATCACCTACTTTGCACCTGCCCTGGGTCCTGGGGACACTCACCCCTACACCTCCCACGTCATGGCTGTGTGTATCCCCACTGTGCAGATGAGGAAACTGAGGCTAGGAGTCATCAGGTTAGTCAGACAATCAAACTGGATGCACCACTTCGAGGGTACAGGAGGAAGGGCAAGGGACAGAGAGACTGAGGCCCAGAGAGGGGAAGTGACTGGCTCTGGGTCACACAGCAGCCAGCCACAGAGCCAAAGCTAGAAGCCAGGTCCTCTGGCACTTGGCCTGGCTGCAAAGAAAACAAAGTCAATCATATTAAGTCTTTAGCAAGCAGGTTCCAGGTCTTCCCAGATGGCCTCCCAACACCCTAAAAGCTGTTGACACCCTCTGCGTATCCTTCTTGCTTACCTCTTGCTATCTTTTCTGGGAAGGGCAGCTCAGGAACCTCCCAAACTTGTCCTCTCTCCTAGGAACCAGGCCTCAGTCGGGGCATCTCCACCTCCCCAGTTCCTGCCTTCCAGCCTGTGCTCCCATGCAGAACTAAGTGACAAGAGAAAGGGTGGCTGGCGGACACCCCTAACTTTCACTGACATCAGCTAAGCACGAGCTTAGGCTCACCACCATGTCCTGATGGGTCCAGCCACAACATGCAAAACCAGGGCAGAAACCAGGGGAGAGGTCAGCAGGTGAGCACATGTTTACCCACTGGGACTTGTGGAGTCAAGGAAATTTCTAGAAGCAGTGTTCACTGCAAAGAATGCAAAGACCCAGCCCAGAAAACAAACACACGGAAACCTTTCTTTTCACCCCACCTGAGTTCTGAAGAAATTCTGAAGAAGAAATTCTCCTTGATAAAACATTTCCAAAGAAAATCACATTAGCGTGGTGAAAGGAACGGGCTTCTCACCAACTGCATTCTCTCTCATTCTGAATGTCTGTCTCCTCCACCAGAGGGAAGCTCTCTTGAGGGCAGGGGCACATCACAGGCCCCAGCACCAGCAGGGCCTGGCCAGTCATCCCTGAGGCTCCTGGAATGACCAGTGCCTACATGAACCACATTTCCATGGAGAGGAGACAATACTCATAATCTATATATCTAACAAAGGACTCACGTCCGGAATGTATGAAAAATGCCTGTAAATCAACACGAGAAAGAGAGACCACCAGCCCTGTGTAGTAAGGAGAGTGGGACACAAAATTCACATGCCACCGACGTTAAGCAGGGGACCTCAAGGAGAGTCTGTGCTCACCACTGGCTTCCCCGGCTGGGCCCCCTGGGCCCCTCCGAGGCAGGCATCCCCCTGGGCCTTTACTCAGGGCTCAGTCTTGGAAAGCCTCACGTAAAGAGGGGCAGGGCTGCAGAGCCAGGGAACAGGAGAAAGAGGAGGAGTATGGATGAGGCCAGGAGCAAAGGTAGGAGGCGCGGGCAGTCTTCCCAGGCCGGCCCCACTCTTGCCCCTGAGTTATCCAGGCTCAGTGCTAACCGTGCGGGGTGTGGGGAGGGGGGTTCTGTTCACCCTCGGATTGGAGGGGAGGCTCCCTAAGACCACGGCTGCAAGAAGCAGGCAGGCAGGGTGGAAGGGGCACTGGGCCAGGAGTCAGGAGCCCCGAGATCTGGTGCTAACGCACCGTATGCCGAGCGGTATTGGGCACCAACTCCATGACCTTGGTCTTTACATCTGGAGGAGAGGATTGGGTAGCTGATCCTCAGAGCACTGCCAGTGCCCACTCTGGGAGCAGATGAGGCACACCCCTCTTGCTACCCCTCCCCCACCCGCTCCCCAATAGCATCCCAGGGCCCCCAGCCCCAGTGACGCCCCCAGGCAAACCACAGTGAGGCCAGTCAGGGTTTGGCCGAGTTGGAGAGCCAACCGGCCCCAACGCGGGCCCGAAGGACCCAGCCCGACCCTGGACCTCTGCCCTGGGAGCGCCCAGCAACAGCGTGGCCGGGCAGGGTGGGCACCTCGTCCTGGGCCGCTGCACATCCCCACGGGCCAGCCACACACACAGCGGCCGCCCACAACACGGTCCTCCTGGGACAGTGGGAGCCCCCAGTCTGAAGGGGTAGGCACAGACCATGCTCTGCAGGATCCCCAGACTGAGCCTGCCTGTCCCTCAGGAGTTTTCTCTCTGATGGGGGAGGCACAGCCCCTACCCCCGCAAAGCTTCCAATCTGATGGGGGAGGCACAGCCTCTGACCACGTGGATCAGCTAGTCTGATGGGGGAAACACAGCTCCTACCTTATAGGAGCTAAGGGTTAGGCAAAGCCCCTCTCTCCCTCTTTATCAAACCTTCTGATCTAACGGGGGAAGCACAGCTCTGTCCTGGAGGAATCTATAGTTTGATGGAGGAGCCCAGGGAAACTCTGTTCCTGTCTGTGGAAGGGACCCACTCTACCATCAGGGTCGTTCTTAAATCCCACATCCGCTCACTACTGGCAAAAAGCTGTCATGTACTATCTTCCTTGAGCATCATCACCATCCAGAAGCAAGGCCAGCCAAGGATTGGCCTCCCTGTTGGACAGATGAAAAAACTGAGGCCCAGAAGGAAAAGTGGCAGGGCCAAGGCCACACAGGGAGGCAGGACTAGAGCCCAAGTTTATCTCCCAAGGGAAGGAGGGGAGGAAGGAGGCAGGAAAGAGTGATGGGTGACTGAAGGAACTGGTTTCCCATACACTTGGCCCAGAAAGCCAGACAGTCAAACAGCCCAGAACCAGTGCCCCTGTGATGGCCCAGAGCCTGCCTTTCTCAATCCTGTTTGGGATACAGTATTTATTTGAGAGAGGCCTGCTGCCGTGCCAGGCATTTATGAACCTGGTTTATTGGTCTGGCCCGGGGAGCCTGGGGCACAGCTTCTGTGTGAGCCAAGGCTGGGCAGGAGTTGGAAACCTCCAACCGTCAGAGCCAGAGGGAGCCCGGGGCTGAGTCAGCCCAACCCCTGCCTTGTACAGAAAGGAACAGTGAGGACCCGAGGAAGGGCAATGACTTGTCCAAGGTCACACAGGACCTCAGCAGCACAGCTTGGCCCCCTGGCCCTTGTCTGGGACTCTCCCGGCACTGGGGCCAAGTAGAACAGCTCTGTACCTCAACCTGTCCTTGTGGGAACAACCCAGGTGTCAGAAAGATCTGTATTGGGGATATTCAGGGATTTGTCTTGGGGCTGAACCCCCTTCCCCACTCCTCGCTCTGTACTCCCCCAAAGCATCCTGGAGGAGGCCACCCAGCTTCTGGCCATGGTAGGGATTTGCTGAGACAGGGGCGGTGTGGGGGGAGGGGAGGGCATGGAGGCTCATATCACCCCTCCCTCCAGGCCCTCATCATCAGCCAGCAGGATCCCCTAAGGGGGGAAGAGAAAACTAGGGGAAGGAGAGGAACATACTATTTATTGAGCACTTCCTGTGTGCCAGCCCAGCAAGAGCCCTAGAACATGAGCTCATCACAACTGCTGTGGGACCAGGCACCTTTACGAGAGGAAACGGAGGTTCAAAGATGTTGAGACACTTCACCCAAGGTCACGCGGCCCCTATGTGGGGAGCTGGAATGCCAGCCTGACTGTCTGCCTCCGAAGCCCACGCTTTATTTCTCCTTTGTACCCTCAGCCTCCAGAAGGGTCCCAGGGGTTTCCTGCCTCCTTTGGGGAGTGCTCAGAGCATGCGGCCTTCACGGGAGAGAGGTCCTGTCTCCACAGGGCTCTGGCCATGGCTCAGAGCTGGCCTTGCTGCCTCCTGCCCCCACTGTAGCCTTGGCGTGGGGCTTCTGGGGCTCCCTGCAGGAAACAATGGGGCATGTATAGCCACACCTGACCTCAGGGTATGCTCAACCCCATGGGGATCCCCATGCCAGTGCAAGGCAGCACGGGGGGCCCAGCCGAAGAGGGTTTGTGGGCCACACCCAAGTTTGTACAGTTCCAAGGCTGGGATGGGAGTCCGGAGGCTAAGGTCCCAGATGAACTCTACCATGTCCTGCTGTGTGACCTTGGGCATGTTGCTGGCCCTCTCTGAGCCTCAGTTTCCAGAAGCTGGTCACTGACATTCTGTGATGTGTGAGTCTACACGTGCCTGGTGAGGTTCGAAGGTTCAGGCCAGACCATTGCTCGGCAACGGTTCTCAGAAAGGGAGCTGGGCCACCAATGGGGGTGAGCTCCCTGGCGGGACTCTGCCGATGTCATCCCTCACTAGCCGCAGCATCAGTGACTCTACCAGGGTGGAGGGTGGCTTGGTGAGACCTCACGTGCAGGAAGATACAGCAGGTGTCTATTTCTTGTCATAGCTCAGCAGAGTGGACAGCGTGCATCTCTTTCCACCTCTGCACGCAGCGATGTCACACTGGTAGCTTGAAACTGGTCACGGTGGGAATAGTCACACCACGGAAACGGGCAAACACTACCAACAGAGGGGGTTTTGTGTGTGTGCATGTGTGTTTTATTGGTTTGGGAAGCCAATCGTAAAGCATTTACCAGCACACCACGGGTTGTATGGTTAAGTTATATTTTTCTAGAAATTTGTCCATTACATCTGAGTTTTCACACTTGTTGGGCATATATTTTTCGTTTCATTTAAATTTAATTTTAGCATCTAAAGAAAGATACATTGGGCTTCATCAAAATTTAAAAATTTGTGCTTCAAAGGACAATATCCAGAAAGTGAAAGACATTTGAGAGAATGGGGTCGGGGGAGGAATATTTGCAAGCTGCACTGTGACAAGGGTCTAATCTTCAGACTATATCGAGAATTCTTACAACTTAACAGCAAAAAGGCAACCCGGTTACAAAATGGACAAAGGCTTTTGTTTGTTTGTTTGTATGGGTTTTTTTGTTTGTTTGTTTGTTTTTTTAAAGATTTTACTTATTTATTTATTTGAGAGAGCGAGAATGAGAGAGAGAGAGAGAGCACATGAGAGGGGGAAGGTCAGAGGGAGAAGCAGACTCCCCGCCGAGCAGGGAGCCCGATGCGGGACTCGATCCAGGGACTCCAGGATCATGACCTGAGCCGAAGGCAGTCGCTCAACCAACTGAGCCACCCAGGCACCCTGTTTGTATGGTTTTGTTTTTGTTTTTGTTTTTGTTTTTTCTTGTTTTTCTTAATTTCTCTTTGGTTTTAGAGGCTTGCCAATTCTGGGTTGTGTTGAAAAGGAAATTTCATGCACCCAGTCGACAGTTTAAGATTTTTTTTTTTTTTGCAATTTTATTTATTTATTTATTTATTTATTTATTTATTTATTTATTTATTTATTTTTATTCTTATGTTAATCCCTATACATTACATCATTAGTTTTAGATGAAGTGTTCCATGATTCATTGTTTGTGCACAACACCCAGTGCTCCATGCAGAATGTGCCCTCCTCAATACCCACCACCAGGCTAACCCATCCTCCCACCCCCCTCCCCTCTAGAACCCTCAGTTTGTTTTTCAGAGTCTATCGTCTCTCATGGTTTGTCTACCCCTCTGATTTCCCCCGCTTCATTCTTCCCCTCCCGCTACCTTCTTCTTTTTTTTTTTTTCTTAACATATATTGCATTATTTGTTTCAGATGTTTGTATGTTTTTGAGAGAGAGAAAGAGTGTGTGGATGGGGCAGAGGGAGAGGGAGAGAGAGAATCTTAAGCAGGCTCCACACCCAGCACAGAGCCCCACTCAGGGCTCCATCTCATGACCTGCGATCGTGACCTGAGCCAAAATCGAAAGTTGGATGCTTAACCGACTACACTACCAGGTGCCCCTGGATTTAAATAGACATTTCTCCAAAGAAGACATCTAGACAGCCAAAAGACACATGAAAAGATGCTCAGTATTGGGAGTCAGTAGGGAAATGCAAATCAAAACCATAATGAGAGACCACCTAACATCCACAAGGATGGCTACTATCAAAAAAACAGATAATGACAAGTGTTGGCGAACATGTGGAGAAACTGGAACGCTCATCCAGTTAGTGGGGATGGTGTAACTGCTTTGGGAATCAGCGGGCAGCTGTATGGTAATCTGACAGTTTGCTAACATTCAAGGAAGGGGCTCCTGCCCTGGGGACTTCCATCAGACAGGAAGCAGGCTCCTGCATATTTGCAAGTGGGACTGTAAAGCTCCCAGAGGGGCAAGATTGACTCCTCCAAAAGACGGCAGGATGTGGGTGACCCCCCACCGTTCTAGGGGTCCTTCCAAGACCAGTAGATCTGAGGTGGTGCCTGTCCCCTCCAGGCACTGAGGTGGCTTCCTTGGGTCACTTACTCTACGTCATCAGACTCTCTGGTGCCTCTTTCATTAAGTTCCTTTATTTATGCATTTATCTTTTTATCCCGGTGATTCTTGCCAAAAGTTTATCAATTTAGTTAATCTTTTCCAAGAACCAAATTTTTTTTTAATCCTAATTTTTTCACCAATTCTCACATTTCTACTCATCATTCCTTTCTTTGGGTTAATCTTGTTATTTTCCTGACTTCTCAATTCGGGCGCCTAATTCATTAATTTTCTGCCTTTCTTATTTTCCGCCATAAACATTTCAGACTGCATATTGTTCTTTTTTTTTTTTTTTAAGATTTTATTTATTTATTTGACAAAGAGATAGAGAGAGCCAGAGAGGACGGGGATGGTGGGGGGGGCGGTGGCGGAAATCAGAAGGAGAGGGAGAAGCAGGCTCCCCACTGAGCAGGGAACCCGATGCGGGGTTGATCCCAGGACCCTGGGATCATGATCTGAGCCAAAGGCAGACACTTAACCGACTGAGCCACCCAGGCGCCCCTCTGCATCTTGTTCTAAAAATCATTGTAGCTGAACCCACTGGTTTCCAAACGTTTTTTTCACTATTGTTCTATTCATAATTTCCATTTGACTGACAAGTTAGTTAAAAGGGCCATTTTAGTTAAAATTTCCAAACAAGGGGCACCTGGGTGGCTCCGTCAGTTAAGTGTCTGATTCTTGGCTTCAGCTCAGGTCATGATCTCATGGGTCATGGGATTGAGCCCCAAGTCAGGCTCAGCGCTCAGTGGGAGGTCTGCTTGAAGATTTTCTCCCTCTGTCCCTCCCCCTCCCCAACCCTAAAATAAATAAATAAATCTTTTTTTTTTAATTTCCAAACAAACGGGTTTTTCTTACTATCCGTACTGAGTTCTAAGTTAATTACATGAGAGTCAGATGTGGTCTGAGGGATGCAATTTATTTCCATTTTGATGAGACTTGCTTTCTGGACAGGATTCACATGGTCAGTTTTCACTTACGTTCCCCGTGCTCAAGAAGAATGTGTATCTGTCCGTGATCAATGCACAGGGCTACATGTCTGTTGAGTGGATGGCCTGCTATTTGTGCTTCTCAAACCTTCTATTAACTACTGATTTTCTTGTCTGCCTCATCAATTAGTGAGATGTGTCAAAATCCCCCCCATCCAGTGCTCAGAGTTCAATCCATTTTACCTTTGTATATTTTTGTGATTTTTTTTTGTATTTTTATATGTGTAATATTTTTATTGTTTTCTATTTTTATGTGTGATTCAGGCTTCATAAAATGAATCAAGAAATGACCACTCCTGTTTTCTGGAAGAAACTATGCAGAATTGGTGTTAATTCTCTCAACGCATGGTAGAATTCTCCAGCAAAAGCATCTGGACCAGATTTCTTATTTTAGGAGTTTTTATTTATGTATGTATTTTAAGTTTTACTTATTTAAGTAATCTGTGCACCAATGTGGGGCTCAAACCCACGACCCTGAGATCAAGAGTTGCACGGTCTTGAGGAGTTTTTAAATTATGAATTCAATTCCTTTAATAGGTACAGGGCCAAATTACCTATTTCATACTGGCTGAATTTTGGTTGGTTGTGTTTTCTGAGAAAGTGGTCCATTTCAACTAAGTTGTCAAACTTACACATGTAGAGTTGTCTGTAGTATTCCCTTCTTAATCTTTTGATATCCTCAGGGTCCGTATGGATATCCTTGGCTTCATTCCTGATATTGACAATCCGTGCCTTCTCTCTTTTTTCTTTGTCAACCTCACTAGACACTTGTCAATTTTATGATCTTCTCAAAGAATCAGCTTTTTGTTTCATTGATTTTCTCTGTTGTTCTTCTGTTTTTGACTGCATTGATTTTTGCTCTTAGCTTGATTATTTTCTTTCCTCTGCTTGCTTTGTGTTTCTCTCACTCTTGTAGCTTCTTATGGCAGGAGCTTGGAATATTGATTTGAGACTTCTACATTACCTTTCTATGTGAGCATTTAGTGTAGATTTCTCTCTTGGCTCAGCTTCCTCTGTGTCCCATACATTTTGATATGATGTATTCCGATTTTCATTCAGTTGGATGTATTTTCTTACTTCTCTTGGAGGCTTCTTCTTTGACCCATGGATCATTGACCAGTGTATTTTTTAGCTGTCAGGAGTTTGAAATTATTCATATTTATTTTAATTCCATTATGGCCAGAAAGCACCCTGTATATGATCTCAATTTTTTTAAATTTTGTTGGTGGGGTGATACTGGAGACAGTTCTTTCTGGGGTGTGTGGCTGGGGCAGAGCAGTTTATTGTCTAAGAGGGTCCTTTGTTGTTCAACTGCCTCTTTTCTCATTCTTTGGCTCGAGAAACCAGACTTTTGTGGGGCTTTTTTTTGGTCAGCTCTGCCTGTTGATGTTTCTGGGTTGCTACTTTCTCTGGTACCCAGTCCGGGATATACAAAAGAAAGGCAAAAAGAAAAGCCAGGAAACTAACTTTATATATTTTGAACTCATGTCATTAGATCATACAAGTTCAGAATTGTTCTGGATTTCCAATGTACTGACCCTTTCAACATTATGTGGTGAACCCCTTAATTATACATTTATTTATTTATAATTATTCTATGTTATTAGAAACAATAACATTATTGTTATTAAAAATTAAAAACATTAAAAATCATATAGCCATGATTTTTTTTCTTTTTTTTTTTTTAAGTAGGCTCCTTGCCCAGCGTGGAACCCAATGCAGGGCTTGAACTCACAACCCTGAGATCAAGACCTAAGCTGAGATCAAGAGTCAGGTGCATAACCAAATGAGCCACCTAGTCGCCCCTCTGATAATGTTTTACCTGTGATTATTAAAGCCATACCAGTTTCCTTTTGGTTGGAATTTCTTTTCCTCTATCTTTTTTCCATTCTACCCTTCAAACTTCCTGTGATTTAATATTTGGGGAGCTTCTTTAGTACGAAGTTGTACTTCTTCAGCTACGCGGACTACCTTTGTCTTTAAAGTAGATAATATAGTCCATTTCCAATTATTGTCATTGCTGATTCATCGCTTTTGGACATTCGAATATTCAGGTCCCTACTCTGTGCCAGGCACTGTTCTCGAGGCTGAGATATGGCAGTGAACCAAAGAGCCAAAATCCAAGCCCTAGGAGTTAAGTCTGGTTGGGGGACACAGACAACAAACACATGACTCACACAGATACTGTCCATGGAAGAGAATTCAAACAGCTTACGTAGCAACTCTCCCCTCAAGGAGGTGGAGCTTAATGATGAGCTGCACAGGACTTTCTTCCAATGCACAGAGTGTGGAAAGGGGGAAGAAAGAGCGACTTCACGGTGGTGTACGTGTTTGCTAGGGCTGCAGTAGCAAAGTACCTCAAACTGAGTGGTTCAAACGACAGAAATCGACTGTCTTAAGTTCTGGAGACTGGAAGTCCAAGATGGACATAGCGGCGGACATTTCCTGGCCACTTTCTTGGCTTGTAAATGGCTGCTTCCTCACTCACATGGCGTTCTCTCTGCGTGTCTGTCTCCAGATCGCCCCTTTTATTATGAGGACACCAGTCATATTGGGTTCGGGCCCACCTAACCACCTCATTTTTTAGTTGCTTCCTTCTGTAAAGACCCTATCTCCAGATAAGGTCGTATTCTGAGGTGCTAGGGATTAGGACTTCAGCATATGGATTTAGGGAATGGGCTGGTCTACAATCCAACCCATAACAAGTGGAGGAAACTGACCAACACGCCCTCAGCCAGGTGATCAAGGTTCACGCCAACAGTGGTAAGACGAGGTGCTCGATGCCACAGAGCAGGGCAAGGTGGCTGGTTTGTTTTTGTTTTTGTTTTTAGAGAGGGACAGAGAGGGGGAGAGGCAGAGGGAGAGAAAGAGAGAATCTTAAGCAGGCTCCACCCCCAGTGCAGAGCCCGATGGGGGACTCAATCTCACGACCCTGAGATCATGACCTGAGCTGAAATCAAGAGTCAAAAGCTTAACTGACTGAGCCACCCAGGCACCCCAAGGCCGCTGTTTTGTACAGGGGCCAGGAAGCCTCCCTGGCAGAGTGACACTTGAGTAGGGACCTAAGGAAGCAAGGGAACAAGCAGTGGGGATATGGGGCGGGGAGGGGATCTGAGTGCTGGGAAAGGGAACAGAATGTACAAAGCCCTGAGACCCATCCAAGGACCTGCTGGGAGGCCAGTGTGGCCAGGGGGTGGAGGGAAAGGGACAGGGTGCTAGGAGATGAGGTCAGAAAAGTGGAAGGTGGATTCGTGTTGACCTTGAAGACAGAGGAAGGGTCTCACGCATCTGCATGAGGTGAGGAACCATGGAAAGGGTTTAAGCAGAAGAGACACGAACTTGACCCAGGTTCTAACAGAATCCCTTTGGCCACCTTGCTGACCGCAGCTCATAGGAGGCCAGGGTGAAGCAGAGAGACCCGAGACAGCGATAATAACCCCGAAAAGAAACCAGCAGTGGAACAGGTAAAAAGTCGTCAGACTGAAACTCTTTTTTCGAGGCAGATCCTATGGATCAAATGTGGGCTGTGAGAGAAGAGGAGCCAAAGGTGATTCCACGGTTGGGCATGGGCCACCAGAAGCCTGGGGCTGCCACTGACTGAAATGGGGACCCTGGGCGAGGGGCAGACTTGTGGGGCTGGAAATAAGGAGGTTGGTTTTGCGGGTGTTGAGACTGAGGTGCCAGCTAGGCTTCCACGAGGTAATGCGTTGGGGGGGGCTCAGCCATAGGGAGGTTCTGGTCACCTAGACCAGAGCTGGGACAGGGGGCCACGGGGACAAGTGCCTCGCTGGAGAGTGTTGGGGAGAGAGGAGAGGCGAGAGGTGGAGACGGTGCATACGGCCACCTCTGCAGGGGCCTCTTGTTGAAATGGCAGCAGAGAATCAGGCAGCGGCTAGAAGGATCCGCACTTACTTCCACCATCCTGCTTTGTACTATCTATTATCTTGATTTTTTAAAATCTTTCTTTTTTCTTCTTTTTTTCTTTTGATTTGAATTTTCTCCTCATTCTATTTCCCCCCTCGGTTTAAATGCAGTAGCTATCCTAAAGTAGGCATCAGCAAACGTGTCCTACCAAGTGCCCAGTGGTAAATATTTTAGGCTTTGCGGACCATACCGTCTGGGTAGCAACCACTCAACTCTGCTGCGGTAGGCAGCATGAAAACAGCCATAAATGATACCTAAAGGAACGGGCATGGCTGTGTTCCAGTAAAGCTTTATGCATAAGAACAGGCACTGGGCCTAATTTGGCCCAAGGGCCATAGTCTGCCGATGTCTGTCCGAAAGCACTCGTCCATAAATCACTACAGGGACTTTCCTCCAAAACAGGACAGCAGCCTTAGAAAACTTCAAAGCCCGTCACCCGCTCGTGACTTAACATGTTACTGTTGTCTGGTATTTTCACTCTATTTTTTTAAGCCCTCAAAGAAGACATTATTATGGCTAATTATAGATTTGGTGTTTAATTAGATTTAGCCACATGTCTGGCATGTTTATTACTCACAATTCCATCTGTGGCTCAGACTTCCTTCTGAGATCATGTTCCTTCTTTCTGAAGCACATCCTTGACGATCTCCTCTAAATGTGTCTCATCTGGAACTACACTCTCAGCTTTTCCGGATCTGAAACTGCCTTAAACTCCCTCTGACTCCACAAAGATAGCTTCGCGAAGCATCAGCTCTGGTTGAGGGCTGTTTTTCCCTCTGCGCTTTCCTGCTGGCGTGGCCTCTGGCTTCCGCTGTCTCTGACCAAAAGTTGCCTATCAGCCTTGTCGCTGTCCCTTTGCCGGCAATGGGACTGCCCATACTGCTCTTAGGGTCTTCCCTTTATCCTTGGTATTCCGAAATTTCAATCTAATTGTCAAATTGTGTATTTCTTTTTATTTTTCCTGCTGGGGTTTCTGAATTTGAGGATTCATCTGTCCTTAGTTCTGGAAAATTCTCAGCCTTTATCCCTTTGAAAAACGTTGCCCCATTATTGCCCCAATGTCCCTTTCTAGAAAGCTGAGTCCATTTGTTTCAGAGGCTTTCAGGCCATCCTTCACATCTCTTCACCATTTCCACCTCATTGTCCTTCTGCACTGGGATCTGGGTGTTTATTTACCAACCTCCTGGTTCATCGATTCTCTTCTCAGCTTTTTTTGTCTTTAATCTACTACTCAACCTATCTGTCATATTTTCTATTTCAATTTTATATATCTCATCTCTAGAAGCTCAGATTAAGTCTTTTTCAAACTGCTTATTCCTTTTTTTTTTTTTTTTTTTGAGAGTGTGTGCATGTGAGCAGTGGGGGAGGAGCGGAGGGAGAGGGAGAGAGAGAATCTCAAGCAGGTTCCACACCCAGCGCAGAGCCCAACTCAGGGCTCAATCTCACGACCCTGAGATCATGACCTGAGCGGAAATCAAGAGTCGGATGCTTCCCCGACTAAGCCATCCAGGCACCCCAATTTATTGCTTTTTTTAAATTAACTTTACTGAAGTATAATTTCCCCAGGTGTAGTTATGTTGTATAATTTGCACCCAGTAAAAGCATCTATTTGAAGTGTACAGTTTGATGAGTTTTGACACTCATGGAACCACCTCCACAATCAGGATGTAGAATATTTCCATTATCCAAAGAAAGGTGCCTCGTGTCCTTTTGCCCCTTTACTCTCTGCACCAAGCAACCGCTAGTCTGCATTCTGTCACTAGAGATTAGCTCTTGCCTCTGAAAAGTTCATAAAAATGAAATCATACCATGTGTCATATCTAGCTTCTCTCTCTCTCCACATGGTGTTTTTGAGATGAATTTAGGGAATCAAAATTATCTGTAGTTTATTCCCTTTTATTGCTAGGTAGCATTCCACTATATACTGCCATTTGTTTCTCCATCCGCCTGTTGATGGACATTTGTGTTGTTCAGTTTGGGGCTATCAGAAAGTGTTATGAGCATTCACGCAAACATCTTTTCCAGGACATATGTTTTCATTTCTCTTTGGCAAATACCTAGGTGTGGAATTGCTGGCTCATACAGTAAGTATATGTTTAATTTTATAAGAAAACTTGCCTGGTCATTCTTGATAGTCTCTTGTTCCTTGTTCATACTTTCAATACTTTCTTTTATTTGTTGAAATGATCGAGCACCTTTATTTCCTAAGATGAATGCTCTAATTACCATACCTGAGGTGTTTGCAGATCTGATTCTGCTGCTTCTTGTTTCTATTAAAACTTGTTCATGGAGGGCACCTGGGTGGCTCAGTCATTAAGCGTCTGCCTTTGGCTCAGGTCATGATCCCAGGGTCCTGGGATCGAGCCCCACATCAGACTCCCTGCTCTGCGGGAAGCCTGCTTCTCCCTCTCCCACTCCCCCTGCTTGTGTTCCCTCTCTCGCTGTCTCTCTCTCTCTGTTGAAAAATAAATAAAATCTTTAAAAAAAAAAAAAACTTGTTCATGGAATCTTGGTCTTTGTATGTTTTTAAATTTTTTCATTGTGGGCTCATGATCATTAGGACTCTATCTGTGGGAATTTTATAAGGCTTTGATTGATATGTTTTCCTCCAGAAAGGATTTTAATTTGTGGGGGAGAGTTGTTTTTGTTTTTGTTTTTTGCTGGAGACCTGGGAGTATTATTCACCAGGAACAACTTGAAATTCTCAGCTGGAGTTTTCTGGACCAAGCGAGAAGTAGGAATTTGGACTCTGGTCTCACCTGATGGCTGGCTCAGGGAAGAGTTTATTTCTCCCTCCATCCTGAGTCAAAGCCAGAACCAACATTTTTCTTACATGTCCTTTTGGAAGACAAATACTTTTCAAGTTTACTCTTTCACTGAAGATGTTGTCTGCAGAGGTTCTGACCATATGGGGAATCTCAGATCCCCCTTTCTACCTGGTCAGGTCTTAGGCTATGTGTCCTGTCTCATGTGCATCTATTAAAAGCAAAACTCCAGGGGCGCCTGGGTGGCTCAGTTGGTTAAGTGTCCAACTCTTGATTTCAGCTCAGGTCATGATCTCGGGGTCGTGGGATCAAGCCCCGCATCGTGCTCCATGCTCAGTTCAGAGTCTGCTTGTCCCTCTCCCTCTACTCCTCCCCCAACTCACGCATGCTCGCTCTCTTGCTGTCTCTCAAATAAATAAATAAAACCTTAAAATATAAATAAATAAATAAAAGCAAAGCTGCACATTGTTGGTCACAGAGGGGGAACAAAGTAGCACAGCCACTTTGGAAAACAGTTAGGCAGGGCAGTCCCTTATAAAGTCTAGCCTGTACATGCCATCCAACCCCGTGATCTCACCCCTAGCTATTTACCCGAATGAAATGAAAACCTACATTCACACCGTACCCTGTACATGAAGGTATATAATAGCTTTATTCATAATCACTGAAAACTGCAAACAACCCAGATGTCCCTCAACAAGCAAATGGATAAGCAAAATGTGGTACGTCCATACAATGACATAAACTACAGGGGCACCCAACTACACGATCAGTCTCGAATGCTTTATGCTAAAAAGGAGCCAGCCACAGAAGGTGGCATACTATAGGATTCCATTTCTATGACATCCCTCAAAAGGCAAAACATAGGGACAGAAATCAGATCAGTGTTTGCCAAGGGCCAGAGATGAGAAAATAGGTTGACTACGGAGGGACACAGGGAGATTTGAGAGGAGAGGAAATGTGTGGATCTTGACCCTGGTGATGGGGTCGCAACTACAGCTGACCCTTGAAGGACACGGTTTGAACTGCGTGGGTACACTTATACTTGGATTTCTTTTTGATGAATACAGAACAGTACTGCAAATGTATTTTCTATTCCATACAATTTTCATAGCATTTTCGTTTCTCTAGCTTACTTTACTGTAGGAATGCAGTATTCAGGACATAGAACATACAAGATGTGTGTTAATTGACTGTTATGTTACCAGTAAGGCTTTTGGTCAACAGTAGGCCGTTAGTAGTTAAGTTTGGGGAGTCAAAAGTTATATGGGGATTTTCGACTGCACGATGGGGTGACGCCCAAGGGTCAACTGTCTTTGCATTTGTCAAAATTCAAAAACCTTTACACTAAAGGGGGCGAACTGTACTCTGTAAATTTGGCTTCCATTGAAAAACTAGCAAAGTTCTAGTTTACAGGCATCTCTTAGTGGAGGCCGCCAGTGGGGGGCTCACTTTCCGCTCTTGATTTGTGTACACATCCTTTCTTTCTTCATCTTTAATTTTTTTAAACTTATTTTTGGCTCTTGAATAGCTTCTTTTACTTTCTTGCCAGCTCAGTCGTGCATTTTAAAACATTCTATCAGATCCTTTGTCCAGAGCTCCAGCTTCATGAGGGAGATACCCTCTTCATCTTCAAAGGGCTCCTTGTCCGATGGAGGAAGACAGAACTGGCTGGAAGGAGGAGCCTCCTCCTGAGCAGCCCCGGAGAGGAGCTCCCCCGGGGGGCATTTTGGGGCTTCCTGGACCAGCACAATCACATAACTTTTTCATAATGGTAGTAATGGCTGTAATTAACTGACATCAAAACGTGATGCACAGTAGGTAGCTGGCCAGGCTCACAGCCAGGGAGGCGGCACTGCGTGACTCATGCCACTGCTGGGGGGACAGCAAGGCAGACCAGAGAGGCCGGTGGCCTGACCAGCCTCCAGAGACAGATCTGGCATGCGCCGACGTCCCCTCGTGCCAGCGGGCAGCAAGGTCCAGAACTCGGAGGATGGGCCTGACTCAGTCCTAGTCAACATCCGGAGGGTCCTAGGGCCTGTGCTCTCTCTGCAAGGGAAATAAATTTCCTTCGATGTCACCAGCAACTCTTCTTTCTTTTTTTATGCAGATTTAACCTTTTTTTTTTTTTTAAGTAAGCTCTAGGCCCAACGTGGGGTTTGAACTTACCACCCTGAGATCAAGAGTTGCACGCTCTACCAACTGAGCCAGCCAGGCGCCCCTCAGTGGCAGCTCTTAGAGCAGAGTGCTCCCCAGGCAGGGCCAGATGTGGAGCCAAACCCTTCACCAGTGTTACTACGTGGACACCTTCTGTGTCTCCATTTCAATGGCACCTGTCCCGCGGGGTGGCTCTGAGGATTCAATTAGCCACCATGTGTAAAGCATTTATGACGGGGGCTGCCACTCACTGAATGCTGGTCATGGTTATCACCACCCCCATTAAAGAGAGCAGGCAACTGAGGCCCCACGCTGGTAAGGGACTTGCCCAAGGCCACACAGCTACTAGTTTGCAGAGCTGGTTATGCCTGGGTCTAAAGCCTCACAGGATAGGCCTCCTGGAGCAAGGTCACAGCTTAGACAGAAGTTTCCAAGCCTCGAGGGGGGCTAACTTTAAAATATTCCAAGGAGGGGGTGCCTGGGTCAGACTCTTGGTTTCAGCTCAGGTCGTGGGATCGAGCCCCACGTCGGACTCTGTACTCCGCGTGGAGTCCACTTGTCCCTCTCCCTCTGCCTCTCCTGCTCGCGCTCTCTCTCTCTCTCAATCTAAAATAATTAGATAAATCTTAAAAATATATATATTCCAAGGAGGGCAAAATGGCTCCCCTGAGCCCTCTCCACCCAGCTCTGAGTGTCTCCTACCCTGTCCTCGCTGCCACTTAACACACTTCCTGAGCACCTACTATGTGACAGGTTCAGAACTGGCCACTGGGATCAAAGACGGCCAGGTCCTGGCAGTGCCTCGGGGGCTCTGTGGGGGGGAGGCAGATGCCGAATGATGACGGCGATGGTGGGGATGGCAGTGACAATGGGGAGGACAGGTCCAATTTGTTAAGGGCTCCCTAGGTGCCCAGGACCGTGCTGAGCACTTGACATGCATTAACTCACTAATCCTTGTAACAGCCCTATGAGGCAACAGTAATTATTTTAATCATGGGTAACATTTACTACTTACTAGATGCCAGGCACTGTTCTACATGCTTTACAAGTGTTAACCCATTCGAGGCGGGTATTATTATTATTTCACTGGGGAGGACACTGAGGCACTGAGACATTGAATGACTTGCCCAGGGTCACGCGGCCACTAATTGGCAGAGGGCCACTAATTGGCAAAATGTATTTGCTATGGTGAATGAAGGCAGGGGGTGCTGTGGGGCACAGAGGAGAAAGGAGTCCCTTCCTCCTGGGCAAATCCAGGAAGACTTCACAGAGGAGGTGACTTTGAAGCCAAGTCTTAAAGGGATTAGCAGGGGTTTGCCAGGTGGGCATGGGGGAAAGGGAATTCGGGGCCAAGGACAGTAGAGCAAAGGCCTCGAAAGCAGGGCGTGGTTTAGGGATGGGCATGGTTCAGAAGGGCCAGAGGGTTGGGTGGGGCTGCTCAGGTGGGAGAGATGGGAAGAGGCCAGGTCACCGAGGAACCCAGTTGGGCAGCCAGGCTGAGGGGCTTGGAATGATCGTGAGGATGTCGGAGGCTGCGGCCCCCATGTCTCTCCCCCGAACTGCTAAAACTAACTCTTAACCCTGTGAGGTGTGAAAGAGAAAAACTTTCTTTAAAGAGATACACTCAGCAACCTCCTCCTGCTCTCAGGAGACTGTGGGCCCTGCCTCCCACCTAATTCCTGTTACACCCTACAAGCGTCCTTGGCAGCCCTCAGCCACACCCCTGCCACCCCACCAGCATGACCCCTACACCTTGTTCCCCTGCCCAAATGCCCTCGATTCTCCCATCCACCTGCCCACAGCCTGTTTCTTCTCCCTGGGGCTTTGCTCAGGGACCCCTTCTCCAGAAAGCCCTCCCGGATCACTCTAACCCAGGTGAGTCTCCACCTTTGAGGCCAAGGTGCTTATCCCTTGGGACCCACATCATAGTTGAAATTATGGACTCCCAGCTTGCTTCTTACCCGTCCTGTCTCCTCAGCTGGAATACAAGATCCTTGAGAGCCAAGACCATAAGCTGTAATTAAACGTACAAGGTAGGTGCTGTTTCTGGAATGCTCTGTGCTGCGCCCGGCAGCGTGACATCTGAGCCCATGCTCTGTGCTCACTCAGTCCTCAGTGCGAGCTTGCAGCTTGAGGATGGAGGCTCAGACAGGTGAGGGGATTTCTCCATGGCCGCTCCATTCTGACTTGACCCCAAGTATACCTGACTCCAAGCTCCCTCTTAGCAGCTGCCTCCCACATCTCACCCAGATCACACCTCCCCAGGTGGAGGCACACGGCAGGTGCACAGTAGAGAGAGACTGATCTAAAGGCTGGTCCAACCTCAAGAGTCACCCTCTGTGCAGGGTCCTGCCTCGCCTCTGTTCTCTCAGATGGGGTCCTCCTAAAGGGTCTCTGGCTGCCCTCCCAGTCACTGCTATGGGCACTGGCCCATAATGACACTGAAGTCTGAGTGGCCCACAAGTCCCCAGGAGTTGGAGGCTGAGACTCAGCACTGCTGAGCTCCTCTATCAGATATTGGCCTAGACTCGCTCTAAAGAACCATGGGCAGGAATCTAAATTGAGGCCTAAAAGAAACAGAGTGGCAAGTGCAAGTTCCTATCACTTCGTCCTGCCAAATTACAGCAAGATAATAATTGTCACAGTCAACATGCACTGGGCACTTCCTATGAGCCCGGTGCTTGGCAGAGCCCCCCACAGCGTTTCTCATTTCTCCTCCCAGATACCTAAAGAAGCCAGTCCTGTAACCATTCCCACCATACAGATGACGAAACCTTCATGCATTTACTCCACCATCCAGTCACCACATTTATTTGAAAAACAACAACAACAACAACGACCATTTATTGAACACCTACTACATGCCAGGGCTCGAGTCCAGAACCGGGGTAGGAAAACACGCAGCATATACACAATCCCAGCTCTATAACGCACACCGTCTGAGGGGTACCCGGTTTTGGGTACCGGGCACAAACCCTCCTGAGGGGGTGGGGTGTGAAGGCCTCACTGACTGTGAGTGTGGGGAAGGGAAAGAGAGCAGCCCATCGAGAACAGAGCCTGGGGAATGGCTGTGAGCCTCGCGATCATTTCTCCTGTCAGGTGGCACTGGGGACACCCCCCCGGGAGCCCCTGGGGCAGCTGGACACGCACCCCGGGAGTCGCTCCCACAGAGAGAGCGCTGAGCGTTGCTGAGTGTCCTCCATCCCCTGCACCCTGCCAAGGGCGGGGGGCGGTGGGGAAAGGAGGTGACCGAGCTGCAGGAGAGGAATATGGGGAACCTGCCCCATCACCCAACCCGGGGAGAGAGCAGGTTATATGCAGCTAAGGACTCCCTCGGAAGGGGCTCTGTGGAGGGCTTCGAGAGCTGCGGAGGTGTGCGAAATGGAGCTGGCCGGAAGGGGAACCCAGCGGTGGAGGCGTCTTCAGCACCACGGTCCCCAGACAGAGGTGGCTGAGCCATGGAAGGCCTCCCCCCACCCCTGGCAGATAGGGAAACTGAGGCCCCGAGAGGAGAGAAGTGGCCCAGGGCCCCTGAGCCCGTGGGGGCAGGGAGCAGCCCAGGGAGATGGTGGAGCCGGCCTGAGCACAACCCAACACAGGGCAGCTCCCGAGTCAGCAGATTCCACCCCAGGTCATGTGGCTTCTTCCTGAGGCCCCATCATGCCCTCATGACTGGTGCCCAGGTGCTGGGCAGTTACTCACGGGCTTGCTACTGAGGCCCGAGCAGACGGGTGATGGGCAAGACAGGAGAAACTGGCCTGGGCCTTGGCCTCGAGCCAGCTTCCTGCTTCAGCCCCTTTCCACCACTGCTCTCCTTCCCCGTGGAGAGCAAGGGCTGGGCCTGAGCCTCCCTCATTAGACTGGGGTCTCCTCTAAGGCAGGGCCTGTGTCTTCTCTGCCTCACCAGCAGCTCCCCCAGGACCTCCCCTCTCAGACTAGCGGTTCTGCCCAGAGAGAAGCCAAGCCTGCCCATCTAAGTAGGGGCTTCTCGGGGGTGGCCCTGGGAACTCCTTGGACCTCCTGCTCTGGGACACTGGCCAGCTGTGGTAGACTTATCCTCTCTGTTTGGGGTCTGTTTGAGGGCAGTCACTTCAGAGCTTCATCCTGACGAAGGTCTCATGGTGAGGGACAACCTTCCAGACTCACACTGACCCAGGTTGGCGACCCACATTGCCACCTCCCAGCCCTGGGACCGAGGCAATTTACTTAACCTCCCCGAACCTCTGTTGTCTCATTTAGAAAACAGACAGAAACAGCTGCCTGCCTTGTGGGGTGGGTGAGAAGTACATGACATAATGCTTGTCAAGTGTTTAACGCGGGCCGGGCACATGGTGAGTGCTGCGCAAATGGGCGCCATCATCATCGTAATAAGAATCACGGGAGATGAGCACAGCTCCACGGTGCCCGGCGCACTCCCGTTCACAAAGCACCTCCATCCTTGGTGGCATGGGAGGGAGCCTTGAAGGAACCCCTGAGGTGACACGCAGAGGCTCCTTGTGTGGAGTCACTGAGGCTGTCCTCCTGGCTCTGGCTTTGTAATCCTGACCCATCACTTAACAGGTGTCAGCGCCGTGTCTGAGTATTCACAAGCTGGGTGCCTGGAGCAGGTTACTTGACCTCTCTGAGCCTGTTTGCTCATCTGTAAAATGGGAAACATCATGGTACCTCTCTCACAGGCTCATCGTGAAGAATAAATGGTATCACACGTGCATAGGATAGAAAGCACCGTCTGGCAGAGTCAGTCCTATCCATTTAAGTGTTCGCTAAGGTTATCATTTACTGAACAACTACTATGTGCTGGGCAGTTTCACTTAAAACATCATAGCAATATTGTTTCAAGTTTACAGATCCAGGGAACTGACTTAGAGTCACTCCCGGGGAAGCAGACTCTGGGATGGGGATTTGCACACAGGGAGTTAACTGAGGGGTGCTCTCAGGATCGATTCCTGTGTGGTGGTAGTGGGGGGAAGAGAGCCAGGTTGGGTGGAGGAAGAAGCCGGGCTGGAGTGCATCCCCAAGAGACCTCAGCTAACCCCACCGGAGGCTCTGCAGCTGGAATGTCCTTCAGAAATGTCCTCCACTGAGGTGAGGGGTGGGCTCTGTACCCCCACACTGGTGAGTCGCTGTATGTGGGCTGCCCCAGGAAAGGGGCATGGCCTTGGGCAAGGTAGCTCCCTCTGGCTAAGGGCAATTCCTGGAGAGGGACTCACCGGAGAGCTCTGAGCCGCCCAATAGTCCTCACAGCTGAGACACGTGTGTTTCAGGGTTTTGTTTTGTTTTGCGGGGAGGGGGAGCATCTGGGCAACACATAACAGCATCCCCCACAGGGAGTTTAAATGACTTGTCCTAAGTTTCCCAGCCAGAAAGTGGCAAAGTTAAACCCAGGATTTAAACCCTCATTCCTCCTTCTACATCACACTGCCTCCCATCAGACAGGGAAGGAAGAAACAGGTAAAAATGGAATCAGAAGTACGGGGCAGGATGATTTCACTAACTATGGAAGATAAAAAGGAACACGGAAAGCCATGCGTGCGGCAGACTGCTAGACGTCCCTCTCCCAGATCCACTGTCTCTTTTGAAAAGTAGACACCAGGCTGGAGAGGGAAGACTTCGTTTCTCAGCATCCCCTGCAGCTGCCATGACCATGTGCCCAGGGTATGTCCAAGTCATGTGACAGGAAGCGATGAGTGCAACTTTTGGATGGTGCCCTTAAAAAAAAGAAGAAAGAAAGAAATTTGTCCTCCCTTTCCCGTTCTTCTTTCCCACCAGATAGAATGCAGATGTGAGGGAAGGATCTGGGCAGCCAGATCAGATCATAAGGTGGAAGCCAAATATTGAGGAGGGTGGAGCAACAAGTCAGAAGGAGCCTGGGACCTAAAATATCAGTCAGCCCCCACATCAGTCCTAGACTGTGCATGTCCTGCCCCATTGAAGAAACCTGTATCAACCTTGGATGTCTCTCCTTTGAATCTTTTTCCTGCCTATATCAATATAGTCATGAACACTCATCTGCATATGTAGGCATGTGGGTTTGAATATGCAATGAGTGTGGATTTCCCAGGACACAAACTCACATACGCAAAAAAACATTTTGTTTTTCTGCAACTGAATGTAGTTTATGTCTCAAGCTCCTTGTTCCCTGCTGGTGGAAGCCTAAACCAGCCAGTGGGTAACCTTGGTCATTTCAGATCAATTTCAGCCAATTAGGATTTATCTGCTTTCACCAAATCAGGGTGAGTTCTATCAATTTGGGGTTCTTCCTCCCCATTCCTCACCCCTTCCTCTTTTTTCAGTAGCATTTAAATTCCAGTTAATAACTTAAATATAGCATTATAGGGGCACCAGGGTGGCTCAGTCGGTTGAGTGTCTGCCTTCAGCTCAGGTCATGATCCCAGGGTCCTGGGATCAAGCCCCATGTCAGGCTCCCTGCTCAGCGGGGAGTCTGCCTCTCCCTGTCCCTTTGCCCCACCCCCACTCGTGCTCTCTCTTATGCTCTCTCTTGCTCTCACTGTCTCTCTCAAATGAATAAATTTTTTTTAAAAAAATAACTTAAATAGGGGCGCCTGGGTGGCTCAGTTGTTAAGCGTCTGCCTTCGGCTCAGGTCATGATCCCAGGGTCCTGGGATCGAGCCCCGCATCGGGCTCCCTGCTTGGCAGAGAGCCTGCTTCTCCCTCTCCCACTCCCCCTGCTTGTGTTCCCTCTCTCGCTGTGTCTCTCTCTGTCAAATAAATAAATAAAATCTTTGAAATTAAAAAAATAAAAATTAAAAAATAAAAAATAACTTAAATATAGCATTATAATATTGCTGACCAGAGCTGGGGCCATCCGGCACTTGGGTAGAATCAGAGGTGGACATCATGCCATGTGGCTCCTGACCATCCTGACGAGTCTGCATCCCTGCCTGGTCTCCAGCTGTGAGGTCTCAGTTGCCCTGGGCCAGGGTTACCTTGTCATGACCCCACAGTGTTACTGCACACCTTCCTTAGAAGTGACAACTGCTCTGCATCCCGTCTGACATCAGAGAACTCGGGGTGCTGCCTGGAAGCCCTCCCCTGATCACTGTTTCCCAATTCATGTCCTGCCTGTTCTCGGGTTCCCAAACTTCTGTAGTCTGCATGCCCTCCGAACCCCTGTCAGTCAGGGTGGCAAAGGGGCTGCAACCTGTCACCTTTCCTCTGAATCTCTCTGCCTCTTACAGTGGCACAGTTTTAGGGCAAAGGGCTCCCCAGAATGCAGGAAGGTCAAGGGGTTGAAAGGAAGTACACTGCAGAACAAGCTCTCTCTCTCTCTCATGCACACTTCTGCTGACACGGAGGACAAAATCTTAGGAAAACCGTTCCCTGGCAAGTCTGAGTTGAAAAGTGATTCTGAAAAGTTGGACTGGAAAAGTCTGAATATGAAGATGCTTGAGGAAAATCTTAACCAATGTACTTATATTTCATTTATATTTTCCTTGCAATGTATCCACAAGACCAACTTATGATAAAAAGTGTTGGCGAAAAGAGCTCTTCCAGTAAGAATAAACTATAACCTCGTGTAAGGAAGCACTGTGTCCTGGCTGGTCACCTTCCTTCTTTACTTAGGGGACATAAAATACTGGTGTTGGGCAATTGATGGAAGTTTTACACGTGATGAACTTTGGTCGCTCCCGATACTGTCCCCATTTTGCAGATGAGGAAGCGGGCCAACAGAGGTGAAGTCAAGGGTATGCAGCTAATAAAGAGGGGAGCTGGGACTTGAACAGAAGCAGTCTGCATCATTATGGGGAGTCCTTCCCTTTCCCCCAGCCAGTTTTGGCCTCATGGTCTTATGTGTTTTCACAAAGATCTGCTAAGGAAGACAAGGACCACGGCGAAGATCACTCCCATTTTACAGTTAAGGAGACTGAGGCCAGCTGGGGAAAAGTAACTTGGCCCCGGTGACCCAACTAGGGACGAGTGGAACAAGGTCTCCTGTGGGGAGGCCCCAACCCTGCCCCGTGATACTTCTGACACTCACAGACCCCCTGGCATGCGCGCACACACACACACACACACACAATGCATACCCGAATGTGCCCGCACACATATGTACCCACTGAGCAGAGCTGGCCTGACCTCCTCCCAGTGGTTTCATCCCAGAACACAAAAATCATTACCCGATGCTGGCACTCCGCCTCCCTCTCTGGGCAGAAATGCAGGGCTGCCGGAGGGGAAAGTGGAACCTCAAAGCTGTGATTAATTCTCCACCCCAATTACCAGCGGTAATTTGAGGAGGGCCTATAAGCTCCTGGAGCCAGGCTGAGCAACATCAAACGTGGCTCTGAAATGCACCAGAAGGAAGTCTGGCCCATTAACCAGAAGGTAGCTACTGTGGGGAGGGAGAGACCTGGGGTCATATTGGAGAAGGCTGGAGGCTCCACGTTTAATTCCCAGCTCCACCACGTGTGGCCTTGGGAAAGTCCCTACCCACCCGTGGCTCTTTGGGGAGGCTCCTCTGACATTAGGATCTTTAAATAATGGTAACAACAACTTCTTACACTTGGAAAACTCTGGGCCCTTTGGGTTAGGGACCACATCTGGCTTCCCCATCATTAGATCCCCAGCAAGGTACCTGGCACATACAGGTGCTTAATAAAATGATTGCTGAATGACTGGGTGGCCACCCCTTTCTAGTTACATGCTTTTACAAACCGCCTCTCACTTAATTTCATGATGCTGGGATTAATATCCCCATTTTATAGATGAGGAAACTGAGGCCCACAGAGGCTGGGACAAAGTACGAGCTTGCGACATTAATTTCCATGTGCTAATTCTCCCTGGCTCTATCCTATTTGACCATCATTTTCTCTTCTCAATTTCTTTCTGATTTGAACCCCACCCTCCCAACCCACACACATAGAAGAGTCATTGTATCCAGGGACACCTGGGTGGCTCAGTCAATTAAGCATCTGACACCTGATTTCGGCTCAGGTCGTGATCTCAGGTTGTGAGACTGAGCCTCATGTTGGGCTCCATGCTGGGCGTGGAGCCTGCTTAAGATTCTCTCTCTTCCTCTCCTTCTGCATCTCTCTCCTTCTCTCTCTCTCTCAAGAAAAAGAGTCATGGTATCCATAGGTACAAATGTGCCCATTACTGTGAAAGAGCAAAGGGATGTGTCCTCACAAAGAGGACATAATAATGATTGGAAGGGCCATACCATAGATTCCCCAATATCCATTTTCCCTTCCTATTGGAACCCCAAATTTGCCAATCTGGTGCTTTAAGAGAAACTCGCCTCCAGCTTCAGAGGCAGGTGTCCAAGTCAATCAACATGTCCCATCTTTCTGACCATAGTTATTGACTGGGAGATGGACAGATGACCCAAGACAGGTCAACTGGGGCCAACAAACCCATTCCAGAACTTTTTTCTACTACTGAATTTAAATCTAGAGACACAGAGTCCCAGAAACTTCTCGAGCCATCTTAGGAACACAAGGGGAGAATCCGGCTGAGAACAGAGCTACAGAACTGAGCATGTATGAGCTGCTGGATCAAGCTCTACTTGAAGGTTAATCTACTTCTGGTTTTTTAGTATCATGAGCCAATAAATTCCCTTTATTAATTGAGTTTTCTACAAACCCAACTGTAGCTGCTGAAAAATATCCTAACAAATATAAACAGTTTTAGGAATATCCCCACAATAAATACATTGTTTTCATAGGGCTCTTATGACCCTGCCTGTTATTAACTTAGATGGTAGGAGAGTGGGAAAGGGGACATGGCCACTCATCTTCCAGCTCCATTTGTATTGCCACTTCTCTCCACAGTTTTTGCTCAATGAAACCTCATGGTTATACTCCAAGATGCAAATCTAGGGTGAAGTCCTAGAGGCAGCTGGATAAGCATGGAGGCAGGGCTAAAGCACCACAGAGGAGTCTGACTCTTCGAGGGCAGCAGTGACACTGGGGGTGGGGGGTGGTCCAATTCCTCCATCCTACCTTTGGCATTTCTGTCCTCCAACTAATGGTATCTACTGAGCACCAGTCTACTGAGACAGCTTCATTTATAAAGTGATTTATTAATTTAGAAGTCTCTTGAAAACTTTGAGTAAACCTTCACCCAGTCAACAGAAGTTAGAACCAGAGCAGCAGAAGAGCATGGTAGGAGAGGTCACCAGGATTTGGGGCTTGGGGTTTGGGGGCTCAAGTCCTAGCTCTGCCACTCCTGGGCTGTGTGGCTTTGGACAGATCACTTGACCCCTCTGTTCTAGGCAAAATAATGCTCCCCACCCCAAACAGGTCCACATCCTAATCCCTGGAACTCAGGAAAATGGCAGAAGGGACTTTGCAGATATGATTCAAATTAAGGATTTTTTTAAAAGATTTTATTTATTTATTTGAGAGAGAGAGAGAGGGTGAGAAACAGCATGAGAGGGGAGAGGGTCAGAGGGAGAAGCAGGCTCCCCGCTGAGCAGGGAGTCCGATGCAGGGCTCGATCCCAGGACCCTGTGATCATGACTTAAGCCGAAGGCAGTTGCTTAACCAATTGAGCCACCCAGGTGCCCTTAAATTAAGGATTTTGAGATAAGGAGATAACCCTGGATTATCCAGGTGGGCCAATCTAATCACAAGAATCCTTAGGAGAGGAGAACCTTTCCTAGCTGTGGTTGGGAGGTGTAGCGAGATGCAACCCTGCTGACTTTGGAGCTGGAGGAAGGGGGCTAGGCACCAAGGAATGGAAACTAGAAAAAGCAGGGAAATGATTCTTTTTTAGAGCTTCAGGAATGCAGCCCTGTTGACACTGATTTTGCCCAGTGAGACTCACGTCGGAATTCTGACCTCCAGAACTATAAAATAATAAATGTGTATGGCTCGGTCACCAACTTTGTGGCAGTTTGTTACAGTAGCCATAGAAAACAAATACAGATGCTCAGCCTCAGTTTCCCCATTTGGGAAATACGTGACAGCAACAACCTCCCTGGAATCCTGGGAGGACTCGAGTTTGAGAGCCCAGCCCTAAAATCACAAAGTCCAGGGTTCGAAGCCAGACTTACATGGGGTCTCCCTCCTCTCTAGCGGGCAGGGCAAGGGGCTCACCCTCTGCTGGGAAGCTTGTCTCCCCAACTGAGTGAGGCATGTTTGCCGAACACCACCCCACACTCTCCTCTGGACCTTTGATCTTGAGCTACCTCACCTGGTCAGGCCAAAGCAGAAAGGATTAAGGGAGAGTCTTGGGAGGGGCCGGAAGAAACAGGGGCAGGGCCTATGTTCTGGCCCAGATGCTGGGTGCAGCCAGAGTGTTGGGGGAGGGAAACAGGCCCTTGGAGGCTCAGCTTCCAACCGTGGGACTCCCAGAAAGGCAGTTAGCCTCACTCACCCCATCTGGAAAATGGGGAAGAAGAGTTCTAGAAAGAGCTAGCTCCCATTCATAGGCATCCTCTTTTTTCTCTCCCCCTCCCCTCCCTCTCCTTCGTTCCCTCCCTCCTTCCACCCCACACCATGGCTAATACTCTCTCCAGGGAGCAGGCAAAGGAGAACCTCTGACCCCGCTTCAATCCAGACCCAGGTTAGACTCCCCTTCTCCCAGTTCTTCCACTGTTCTTTGTCCCCAGAGACTTAATAAAGAGGACAGCGTCACACAGCAGGGCAGAAAGATAAAGCCAAATCCCAGGTCAGCCACCTGACCTGACTTGAACTTGGGATGGGAACTTGAACCAATGAGTTCATTTCCCTGAGCCTTCACTTCCTCATCAGAAAAATGGTCATAATAAGAGAGCCAACCTCACTCAGAGCTGTTTATTGAGCACTAAATGAATAACCACGGGAAGTATGTAGCAAGGATTAGAAACCTAGCAAGTACTTAATAAAGGCTATCATTAAATTCCCTTTAAGCCCCCTTCCGTTCCCCACACACACGCACACAGAGCAACAAGGGCGGGTCAGCGTTTTAATGACCTCCTGTGTGTAAAGCCCTAAGAGTGGTGGAAATCGGAGGGCACATGTCCTTTCCCTGCTGGGGGACATGGAGAGAGGGAAACAGGGGTCTCTGGAAGGAGGGAGGAGGGCAGACACTAGGGCTGGGGGCTGCTTTCTGGGAAAGAGGAGAAGTAAAGGCCAGATGTGAGAGCCCCTTATGTTGGACTGTCCTTGATGGAGTCTTTCTCTGTACCAGGCACTGTTCTGCTGTGGGGTGGTTTTTGGGGGGAGGGGGAGGGTTCATTTTTCAGTTGTTTAATCCTCAGGACCACTCTCTAAACGCACACTATTACACACTATTATTCTCTACATTTACAGAGGAGGAAACTGAGCCCCAGAATAACCTGCCCAAACTTAGCAGGTGGTAGGAGGCAGACAGGGTCTGCCGGCAGGTCTTGGGTCTCCCAGCTCCCCCGGGCAGGTTACTCTTCACAGCTCTTGGGAATCTCCTGCGGATCTTGTTAAAACGCAGGCTGGGGGCGCCTGGGTGGCTCAGTCGGCTGAGCCTCTGATTCTTGATTTCGGAAGGCTGGGCGGGACTGGGGGTCCGAGCCGAGGGTCAACCGCCCGCCCCCAGCCGACACAGGCAGACGGGGCCGGGTGGGAGGGGGGGCTTGCTCAAAGGCTTGGCGGAGGGCCGCCGCCAGCCAATGGGCTCCGGCGTTGCTCCAGCGCCGCGGCGGCCGGCTGAGACGGAGTCCGTGATTGGAGGGGGGCGCGGCCCGTCCCTGGGAGCCCCGGCGCCTAGGGCGGGGGTCGGGCTGCGAACCCGCCGCTTAGTCACCGAAGAGCTGGCCGTCCGCCCTAGTCTCCAGCTAATACCTCGCTAAACCCTCGCTGCGGGCTCGCTCCCGGGCGGGGCCGGGCGGTGAGAGGTCAGGGCCCGGCCGGGAGCTCTTCTCTCGCCCTGCGCACGCCACGCGGTTCGTCCTTTCCCACCCCGGACCCCCAACAGCAACAGCCAACCACCCCCCTGCCCCACACGTAGGCTGGAGCAGGGTGAACCCCCGCAGTTCCTCTGGTCACGCCCATATCCCCGTGTCACAGATGGGGAAACTGAGGCCCAGCAGGAAGGAACTTGGAGCCAGCAGAGCTGGACTTCCCGGTCACCGACTGTCATCACCTGTTCCCATCTACACTAACCTGGGGCCCTAGCGCTTAGGCCGGGCCGTGGCACATAGTAGGTGCTGAGTGAACCTGGGGTCTTTGGGGTCATTCCAGAACTCCACACTGAACTGGTGAAAAAGACAAGACTGTGGCCTGGAGACTTAGTGGGAGAAGTGGAGGGATGGCATATTCTGGCAGGTGTGGAAGACCAGTGAATGTGCCTATTTTATATGAATATTTGCTAAAATATGGACACTAGTCTCTTTGGAACCTGAATTCGCTGGGTTTTCTTTCATTTTTTTTCTTCCACTTTGTAAAATGGAGACTCTTATTTTCAGTGCCAAGCACCTGGCTGGCAACTTGCTTGCATATTTCATTTAAACCTTTGAGCTGGAGGTTATATTCTTCTTCTTTTACAAATGAGGAAACTGAATGGAATCAGAGAGGTTAGGTCACTTTCCCAAGGTCACACAGCTAGAAAGAGAGCTGATGTTTGAGCCCAGGTCTGTGCTTCTCCCCCCCCCCCCTCCCCGCCCCCAGCCGCTGAACTAGAATAAAACTCCGTTGAGGGCTTTCAGAGGTTGTTGAGGTGCCATGATTCTACTGTTATATTTAATATTTTTGAATTGATCTTTTTGGAAAGGGCAAAGTCAGTTCTCCTGCAGCCTGGTGAGCCCACAGCTGCCAGGAGAAGGCACCACTCCAGTTCCTCCTCTGGGGCCTGTCCCTTTGCAGAAAAACTCCCAGGGAATGTGCAAGATGCCATGCACCAAACGGCCACTTGTCCAGTTTTAATAGAACACAAAATTGAGGCTCGAGGACTGGGTTATTGGTCTCATGCAAGGCAGTTCCACAGACTTTTGCTGACACTGTGTGACAGATATTGTCCTGGGACTGGAGACAGAACAACAAATAAGATACGTCCAGTCTCTGTTCCTCAGTCTCCCCAACTGTAAAAGGAGAGCATTTGACTAGGTCAGAGATGGCAAGAAATACAGTATGCAGGCCCCTTCTCTGCCCTTCAGCATCCATAGCAGACATTGCTAATTGATTACAGTGCACTTTCCTGCTGAAACACATCTCAGCCTCAAATCCTTCACTCCCAGCGGCCACCACGCACCAAGGATAGAGGTCCCAGGAAAGACGAAATACTTTGCCCTCCCTGGACTAAGGTAGCTCAGACTCTCCCCAGCTCTGCCTTTCAGCTCAGTATCTTCCAGTTCCCCCCAGAGTCCCCATCCCTGTGGCTTCTCTGCTCCCGGAAAGGATCCTCCCCTAGGAGAGGTGAGACTGCTGGGCCAAGCGAGAGAGCCATGGGACAGAGCCTCCTTCTGTCTCTTTCCCTGTGGTGCAGAGAAAGGAGATTTGACAAGCCCCCTAAAGACCTGCTCCCCCCAAGCAGCACCTCATAAGAGGACTGCTTCCCAGCCCTCCCCAAGGAGGCTGGGCACTCCTGCAGTCATGCGTCAGCCACCTCCCCGCCAAGAACCCCTTGGCTCAGGCCAAAGTCGGGAAAGGCAAGAAGCAGAGGAAGTGTTGGGCCAGCCAGAGAGGAATCCCACAGATGGCAGTGTCCCCATCTCCACTGTGTTATGGCGAGCCTCCAAGCCCCTGCACCTGCACGTCCCTCTCTCCGCCTTGCCTGCTGTCTGTCTGACAAACTTCTATTTATTCCCTCAACCCTTTCGGATGTCCTTTCCTTTGGGAAGGCTTTCTTGCCCTCCCTCTAGGCAGCCACCCACTTCGTGGGTATGATGTCTGTGGCTCTTCACACACACACACACCATTTCCCGGAGCCACTAGACTGATTTGCATACTCGTCTCTCTCCCTGTGTGGACGTTAAGCTCCTCAAAGGCAGATGATGTCTTATTCTATCAGGGCCATGGCAGAGGGAACTCACTCAAAATTTGAGGACCTGTTGATCCAACACCAAACCCTTCTACCTGAAAAGTTTAAAACACCCCCAAGCTGATGAGCTAGGAATAAACATCATTATCCCCAATTTGCGAGTGACTCAGCTCAGGCAAAGAGACATGCCAAAAAGTCACCTGCTTGTGCCACTAGCTAAGTCGGGGCAAGGATCTGGGAGTCCAAGCTCCTCAGCATTCCGAGGAGGGGAAGTGGTCCCTCCCTTTGATTCTGCACGTGAGTTGGCAAACCCTAAGTGTCCATTAGTGGGGGTTTTTTTCCTCTGTATATTCTGAGGCTGGAGCAGTTAATCCAAGTAGTTAGAGCTCATGCAACCATAGTCAAAAGTTTGCACCATTTTCAGCAAACACCTTCTGAGAGATCAAAAGACAGAGTGCTAATATCCTTCATAAACAAATAGCTCTTACAAATAAATAACAACTCAGTAGAAAAACAGTAAAAGTCACCAAGAGGCGAACCACATAATTTCAAATCAATTCAACAATTATTCGTTGAGCAACTACTGTATGTCAGGCACTGTGGTAGACATCGGAGGTACAGGGTGAACAAGACAAGGTCCCCCACTCTTGGAATGATCTAGGGAAGGGAGACAAGCAATAATGAACAAACAAACACACATACCTCATACAGCAGGCAGGGAGAAGGACTATGCAGCAAAGCAAAACAGGAAGATATGATCGAGATGGCAGAGCCACTCTAGGCGGGCTATTCTGGAAAGATCTCTCAGGAAGGTGCTGAAACCTGAATGACAAGAATATACCACTCCTAGAAGGTAGGAGGGACAGTAAAGTATCCCCCAAACTGAGAAGGCTCTTTGAGACTAGAAAACAAAGCAGGTGACCCCATACAATTTACACAGAGCTTTATTCTGGGTAACTTACTGGCGGGGGCATCCGGCAGAGGACGGTCCATGGCATCGGCCTAGTTATTCTCCACAAAGTCCAGATCTTAGTCCACAGATTTTATAGAGTGAGGGGCCACACAGAAGGGCGCTGTGGTGAGATCAAAGGATCCGCACACACCTCAAAGCGTTTGCATGCCCCTAATTGACAGCTAACCTCTCATTAGATTTCGTGGCACCAGCTGTATGTCAGGAAAGGGAAAGACTGTTCTAACAGATTCACGGGAGGCCAAAACAAGCTTCCCCGATCCCAGCCTTGACGGGCATTTCTAAGGTATGTACGTTACTCTCCAAGGGGCCCAGAACATGGAGCCCCAAGAGAGGTCATCCAGCGAACCGGAACAAGATGGAGGGCCAAAGATGGAGTCAGTATCGTCCGCACTCCTACACCAGCCACACAATGGTCAGGGGCGGGAAGCACTCCAGGGGAGGGGCCAATGAGGTGGGGCAAGGTCTCCAAGTAGGAATGAGCTTGAATGTTCAAGAAACCAAAAGAAAGCCAGTGTGACTAGAGAGCAGTGGGCAAGGAGAGTGTAGAATATGGGAGGGGCCGGAGTGCACAGAGTTCTGTAAGCAGGGGAGAGAGTTGAGGTCTGAGTACCCTGGGCAGCCGTGGGAAGGTTTTAAGCCGGAAAGTGTTGTGATCTGGTTGCATTTTTAAAAGATTACACTGGCTGCTGTGTGGAGAGTTGGCAAGAGTGGGGCCAGGGTGGGGGCCGGGAGTCCAGTCAGGAGGTGTCCATGCTGCAGGGGAGGACTGATGAAGACTTTCAGAATGAGGTGGGGGCGCTGGGGGCAGGGGAGGTGTAAGGATGCAGCGCGGGTGGGGAGTAATTGACAGGATTTGCTAATAAGGAACTGGACTTGGGGATGCAGGGGAAAGAGGAGTCAAGGATGCTGTGGACACTGGGTAGATGGTGGTACTTTTTTTTAGAAGGGAAAAAATGGCAGAAGGTGGGAGCAGAAGCTGGTTCAGACAGAAGTTTGTTTCTTTTAAGATTTTATTTTTTTAAGTAATCTCTGTACCCTATGTGGGGCTCGACCCACCACCCCAAGACCAAGAGTCACACGCTCTACCATCTACCAACTGAGCCAGCTGGACACCCTAGAAGGGCACCCTAGAAGATTTTTGTTTTTGTTTTGTTTTGTTTTGTTTTTAGAAAGAGAGAGAGAGCACGAGTGAGCAGGGGGAGGGGGGAGAGGGAGAGAGAGAATCCCAAGCAGACTCCCCACTGAGTGCAGAGCCTGACACAAGGCTTGATTCCACAACCCTGAGATCATGACCTGAGCCAAAATCAAGAGTCAGATGCTTAAGCGACTGAGCCACCCAGGCGCCCCAAAGTCATGAGTTCTTTGGCCAAGTTGGGCTTGAGTACCCACTCGGCCATCTGTGGAGAGATATCAATCAGGCAGGTGTATGGCCACAACTGGGGCTCAGGGAAGCAGTTAGGGTGAAGAAAGGGGCTACCATTGGGAGTCACTGGTGACTGGCTGGGATTTACGCCAGGGGACTGGAGGAGGTCACCAAAGGAGAATGTAACATCCTCTCTCTTTTGATGCACGTTACTCCTGCTATCTCTGCCCACTCCTGTGCCACCACAGGGTGTGAATGTCCCCATGAGCAAACACAAGGAGTGTCACCCTCCTTCTCCCTCCCCTCCTGCTCCGGCCCCGTTTCTCCACTCTCCTTGCTAGCAATATTCCTAAAAGAGTGGGGATGGTCTGCCTCTCCAAAACATCACCTCCCATTCTCCCCTCCATCCGCTGTGATTAGGCTTCCATCCCAACATGCCACTGAGACTGTGGCCTCCAGGCCACCAACCCCAGCAGCCGCTCCTCTGTTCTCATCTTATTGGCCCTCTCAGCAGCCTTGGACATAGCTGGCCTCCCTCCTTCCAGAAGCACTTTGTTTCCCCGGCTTTCTCAACACCATGCTCTCTGGACTTCCTTCAACTTCTCTGTTCCTCCTCCAAAGGGCCCCAGGGTCTGGTCATGGACCCCCTTCGCTTCCCTACTTACACAGAAGGAAAATGGGCAGCCCACAAAGAAAAAGGTGCTCAGCCCCAAGTATAAGAGGTGCCCAATAAAACAAATGAGATATATTTTTAATCTATCACAATGCCAGAGATTCAAAAGATTACTAATGTTCACTGTTAGCGTGGGTATGGGGGGACCAGTGGTGAGAAAGATAAAGGGTATGGTCTTTTTTTTGGAAGGGAACTTCTCAATATCTATCAATATATAGATAAAATGGAATAGAATGATCAACCCTATACTTTGTCCGAAGCTTTTCTTATCGACATAATTTCTGATTTACAGAAAAATTGTCAAAATAATACAAAGAATTTCCAGATACGCGCTGTCTAGATCAATTAGATTCCCCAAATATTAACATCTTACTACATTAATGTTCTCCCTCTCTATATATATTTGTATTTTATAGATATTATGTATATACTTTTCCCCAAACTGCTTCATAGTAAGCTACAGGCATGATGTCCTTTTACCATAAATACGTATTTGTTTATGTGTTTCCTAAAAGTGTGGAATTCTCTTACTTAAGCACAGGACAATTATCAAAATCAGGAAGCTAACACTGACGCGATGCTTTTACCTAATCCATGCATCTTACTGGGATTTCACCAACTGTCAAAATAATGTCCGTTTCAGCAAAACAAAATCCAAGATCATCTGTTGCATCCGGTCATCATGTCTCTTTAGGTCCCTTTCATCTGAAACAGCTCCTCAGACTTGCTTTGCATTTCATGACAATGACATTCTTGAAGTTTTTCATACGTTGTCCCTCGGTTTTATCTGATGCTTCCTGGTGACTAGACTCAGGTGATGCACTTTGGCATAAACTTTTGTGCTTCTCTTCCCTCTGCCCAAAGCTGGTTTCCTGGCTTTTCAGTTGCTTTCTACCTGCTCCTCCTTTGAGTCTCACTTCAAATGTCACCTCCTCCAAGGAGCCTTCCCTGACCACCCTACTAAATAGGTCTCTTCTATTTTCTCTGTGACAGCATTGTGCTTATTTCCTTTACAGCACTTCTAATACCCTGTAATTATTTATACATTTGTTTGCTTGTTTATCATTCATCTCTGTATAAAGTAAGCTCAACCTGAGCGATGACCTTGCCTGACCTGATCTTTGCTTTCATTCCAGAGTGGACTAACACTGCCTGGAATACAGTAGATGTTCAGTAAATATTTGTTGAGCAAATAAATAAGGATCGTGCATAAAAGCATGTTGCAGAATAAGATATGTATTAGTATGATCCCATTTTTGTTGGAAAAATTTCATACAATATGGTTATATATGTTAGGGATGTTCTAGAAAGATCAACATCGAATGGCTAAAAGTGGTTACGTCTGGGAAAAAGGACTGTGGGAGAGAGCAAGCTTTCACTTTACTTTATATAATTCAGTATTGTTTGATTTTTTTTTTACAAAAAATATGCATTGTCTATGCAATAATAATTTTTAAAATAGTTCTTAAAATAAAGTGACTCACTCCTTCTGGGAAGTGTTCCCTAACCATTTCTCCCTCTTCCGGCCCCTCCCTGGCAACAGTTCATGTTGTGCTGGGCAGAACTCAGGCATCCTCAAGGTCGGGGGCTTCCAACCCTCTCTGCTGGGGGGGGGGTCTCTCCTGCCCCACAGGTGCTGTAGCTGAGTAAGAAAGTGGCTAAATGAGGAGGATTCTGGATCCAAGACCAACAGGCCAGACCCATTCTTTGGAACATTCTGGACTGCTCACATCTCCAGACTGCACAGCCCACCCCCCTGCCAGTAACAACACCCTTCTCTATCCTCTGCCTGGCAAACTCATGCTTGTCCTTCAGGACCCAGTTCAAACACCACCTCCTCTGGGAAGCCTTCTCCAGTTCCCACCTGTTGCTCCTTCCACGGTACTTCCTGCTCTAGCAGGTACTGGGTTGAAACCTGTATCAGTGTCCCCACTGAGAGCTCCTTGTGGCCAAACCTGCCCCTATGTATCCCCAAATCCCAGGCTCCAGCACAAGGTAGGGGTCTCAGGTCTTCTGCCAGCGTCCATGGAACTGTAACAGGTGGCGTATTAGCTTAAAGGGAGGGTAAGATCTCAGACCCTTCACAGGGTCCACACAATGGCCAGCGCATAGCAGGTGCATCTCCAGGGTCAGTGCAGTGCCCAGCAGATAGCAGATACTCGGTCCTTCAGCAACGGAAGGAATAAGTGTGTTTTGATAAGGATGATTAGCTGTATCCTGAAAGGCATAGGGAGTGAAAGTAACCCTGGAAAGCAGACTTGAAATGCTCCTATAGCTCAAGAGCAAGATGAAGCTCCCTTGTGGAAAAAGCCTCTTCCCTCCTCCCGTCCCCAGGGAGATCTACACCCACCCATGTCACTCTTAGGAGAGGCAGTTGGTCACGAGCCCTAAGCATCTCTGTGCCTTCTTGCTGGTTCTGCCAAAACTGCAGCATCCTGACTGCTCCCTACTCAGGCCATGTCTCAGGCTCCTGTTTGCAGCAAGCACCTGGAGGAGTGAGGGGATAGCAGCCCCTAGGATGAAGCCGGCTTCCTTCTTCTTGCTGTAAAAGCAGCAGATCCCCCAAACTCAGTGTTTCTTTACCAATGCATTGCCCCCCTTCCTTTGAGCCCTATCTCCAGCCCTCCTACCCAGTGACTGCCCCCTAACCTGTTCCTGCTACCACCCACCTCTCCTCCTCCCTTCATCCAATCAGCAACCGTGGGGAAGGAACCAACAGAACCATTTACCCTTAAGTATCCTGTTCTGATAATGCTCTCCGAGTAACCGAGCCCTGGAGTAACTAACACATTAAGGCAGGCCAGTGACTTACTCTCTTGTTCCCCGATGTATCAAAAATGTCACTAGTGGTCCCCCAGATGCTTTTCAGGAGGTGCAGGGAAATGAACACAGCATTAAGTAGCACTGAATTCCCCTGAAGCAAGTAATTCCTTTTAGAATTCTCTTTGTTCCTTCTGGTCATCTCAAGGAGAGAATCTCAGGTGGGTGCTAGTCTTGTCTTTAACACTTGCCAATCTCCCTCTCAGGCAAGAAGAGATCAGGTCTCAGGCTCTCCAAACCTATGCCAAGCTAATGTCTCTGGCTTGACCTTAATAAAAATGATTTCAATTTCCTTAGATGTATTTTATAGGAATCTACTGAGGGCAAGCCATGCTGGTTTTCCACTTATGATATTGATATAAACTGTCCTTAAGTTTATGTTGAAAAACTGAGTTAAAAAAAAAAAGAAAAAGTGAGTTAACGACAACAGATCAAGTAAATAATTGTTCAAGTAGGCAATAATATAAGTAGCAATCGTGTCATAATTCATGGACATGGCGGAACTTGCAGAGTTAGGAAACATGCCACAATTGGGGGGATCGTGTCACTGATGGTGGAATCCAGGTCTTCGGTGATGTAGGTAGGAGCTATCTGGGCAGTGAGTGCTCCAGGCCCCTCCAGTCTGCCCCACCCCAGCCCTTAGCTACATTCAGACCCACCTGGTACCTGCTGCTTGCTCAGTGCACACCTTGACCTCCACATAGGAGGCTCTCTGCTTGAACAATGAAGATAGTAACACCCACAGTGGACATCCCTCTTACCCCATTTCACAGAGGAGGTAACTGAGAATGGAGCCAAGAGACCCAAAGCTACCACATTGGTGGAGGGCACCAATGAGCCTTCTATCCCCAATATCCAAGAGCATAATGGTGGAGGGGCTCCTCTCTGGGACACAGCCTTGAAACCCTGTCCTGCCCCTGATCCCCTGAGTTTCTCCCCCAGGAAGCTGACCTGGACCACAGTATCCCAGCCAGATGTTTAGAGCACCAGGAGTCTCTCTCTTCCAAGAAAGGGCTGTCAGGCAAAGTGGCGCCCAAGCAGTCTGAATTCCTCCCTGCCCGTGGAGGCAGAATGACAGACTCAGAGCAAACAGACCAAAAGTCAGTCCGCCATATTACCAATCCTCCAAGGAAGCCACTGGCCATATTATCAAGAAACCTTGATGTTTTAGACCAGAGGCTGACCAAGTACAACTCACAAATCAAATCCAGCCCATGGCTGATTTCCCTACAGCCCACGAGCGAAGAATGATTTTAACAATTTTTAACATTGATTCTGGGGCGGGGGGGGGATCAAAAGAAGAATATTCCATGACACATGAAAACTAAATGAAATTGTGTTTCCATGTCCATAAATAAAGTTTCAGGGGAACACAGGGTGCCTGTTCGCTACACACTGTCCCTGGTGATCTCACCCCCAGCCACTGAGCTTTGTAGTTCCAGACTCATCGCTCTGCTCACCGTGCGTGGCCGCTCAGGGCGCGACAAATCACAGTGACACAGCTGAGGTGACAGCGTGCAGATCACCACAGGATATTCTTTTTTTTTTTTTAAACTGGTGCATTCCGATCATGTCAAAACATAGAAAAAAGTAGACTTTGAATGTTGCAATTTTTTTTATTGTGGTAAAATACACCCCACATAAATTTAACTCTCTTAACCCTTTTCAAAGGGTACAGTTCAGTGGCACTAAATACGTTCATACTGTTGTGCAACCACCTCCACCCATCTCTAGAACTTTCCATCTTGCAAAATGGAAGCTCTGCACCCATTAAACACTAACTCCCCATGCCCTCCTCCCCAAACCCCTGGCACCCACCATTCTCCTTTCTGTCTCTATGGATTTGACTACTCTAGGGACCTCGTAGAAGTGGAATCATATGGTATTTGTCCTTCTGTGACTGGCTTGTTTCACTTGGATGAATGTCCTCGAGGTCCATCCATGTTGTAGCAGACGTCGTAATTCCCTTCCTTTTCAAGGCTGAATAATATTCCATCATATGTATTTACTACAATATGTTTATCCCTCCATCTGTTGATGGTCAGACGTCACACTTAAGGCACAGGGGAGTGTGTGTATTGTTATTGAATTTAGTGGCAAAGCATTGTACTTCTACAATGACGCTGTATCTGTGCTAAGAGAAAACAATACGTATCTTGGTCCAAAGCACCTAAAATATTTACTAGCTGGCCATCTATGAAAAAGGCTGGTCCACCTCCATTTGGGGTTTATCTTGGCTTCACAGCAGCCAGGGGGCTGCACTGCAAATCTGACTTCGCGGCATGCCACGTCGTCCCAACGTCAAATACGAGCTCAAATGCTCACCCCTTATCTGCAAATTCCTGCGGACTTCCCACAAATGCATTTGACCCTTTCCTCCTAATTGTGCCAACGCCAGCCCTGCACCTGGCCCAGAACCACCCCAGCCCCCATCCCCAAGCTGGCCTTGTCCTTCCTCACCCTAACATTCATTCTGTAAATATTTCCTGATTCCTCTTCTGTACCCAGCCCTTGGAAACTTGACACTCAAGGAGGGGGTTGATGCTTATGCACAAGCCTTGTCCCTGCCTTCCCCACCCACCTGCTTAGCATCTTCCTGAAATTAATCATAGAATCTGCAAATCACAGGATCTGAGACGCAAAGGGCTCTTCAGCGGGTGTGAATTATAGAACCTCTGAGTTAGTAAGCTCTTGCTTTAGTAGAAGCTTAGATGGAAGAAACACATGACCTTAGACCATTAAAATGTCAGGATTAGGGAATCTTAGGACACTACTTGTTCAAAGTAACAAACATGAAAACGGTAGACTCATTTAGCCCAGGTATGTGAGAACTGCAGACTTCTAGCACAGTGGAATATCAGAGTGTTCTGGGTGGAAGTGACCTCCTAGATGGTCAGGACCCACTTCTTACCTGGGACATGACTCCCTTCCCGACCTCAGCAACCTTCCTCCCTCTGCCTGATTTCAGTCCCAGGGTCTCACTGTCTGGTCACGCTGTGAGCCCCCACCACCCACCCTACTTACCACCCACTCCTCCATCCACTCTGAAAACACCCAGAGCTGCTCGTGTCTTCAAGTCTTGCTCACATGGTCTCCTCTACCTGGCTCATCTTCTCCTCTCTTCTCACCTCCCTACCCCTGCCTGTTGACAGGCCAGCCCCTTGTCAAGCCCCCCCCACCAAACATCACCTCCGCCAGGATGTGCCCCTTCATTCCCCTGGGCAGAGGTCACAGCCCCCTCCATTCTCAGGTTCACCTCAACCCTGAAAGTCACTTTAATTCTGAAAGCCTCAGTCTCAACAACTGCAAAATAGAATAGAATAAAAGTATTCCCTCTCGAAGGGTTGCTATGGGAACAAAATTAGAGAACACAGAAAACACTTAGCCCAGTGCCCCACACATGACATTAGCTGATGATCTCGGGGAGCACTCTGGCTCCAGAGCCCCACTGAGCACTGCAGGCACACGACCTCTGTGGGCGAATGCAGAACCAGTTGAACTTGGTGTTGAACCTGAGCCCAGGAAGAAGGGGAGTGTGCACCTGGCAGGGAGGTGCCCATCCAGGAAGACTCCTTGAGACAAGATGGTCTGCCTTTGCCAGAAAGCATTTAGACGATGATGAAGGACGAGGGTCAAGTTTGGGTGAGGCCAGCACCTGATCTCACCCCAGCACTGGAGTAACAGGTCAGAGGGAGGGGCTGGGGTAGGAATGGGGGAGTCATTTGTCTAGACTAGTGAGATTTTAGCTGAGAAGTCACCGCAGGAACAAGGAGAGAGAGTGCATTTATTGAGCACTTACTGTGTGCCTGGTGCCATGCTGAGCACTTACCCTGGGCTGGTTTGTTCCTCACCAAGGCCCAGCATTGACATTTAACAGAGGAGCCAGGTGGGCCTGGGTCCAAATCCCAGCTCTGCTGCTCCATGGCTGTGTGATCTCGGGCAGGTCTTGTCCCCCCTCTGAGTCTCCATCTCCTCACCTGTAACACAGGGATGCTAATATCAGGCTATACTAAATACATCTGTCAGCATTTGACTATTTTTGACCTATAAAAATGGCAATTTCACATGGTTTGTCCTAAAATCTAACCTGGCAGGTTACTGAGAGGATCAAATAAATTAACCCATCTAATCACCTTGACCCAGTGTCTGGCACATAGTAAGGGTTAACTCATCTTATTTAATTGTCCTCTTTGTCCTCGCGTAACAGATGAAAATACTGAAGCTCAGAGAGGTTAACTCATCCAAGGCCATCCAGCTGGCAGGCAGCAGACGAAGATTCGAACCCAGAAGCAAGTGCAGGGTCCTGGGCTCCTCCTCCCTGGGGCAGAGGTTCCGCTCAGACGGGAGGGACAGGGAGCTCGCCTCGATGTGTGCAGCTCAGGCCTTCCTTCTCCACCGGCCAGCCAGATCCTGAGCGCTGGGGCCCACGTTACCCCAGCTCCATTAGCCAGCGACTGGATCCTCCACCCCCTTGCGCTCTGTCCTTGCAGGGGCCTGAATCACACCCCGTGGAGAGTAGCAGTGCCATCAGCCTGGCGGGCGCCCCAGGAGAGCTCGCGCGTGGGCTTGGGATCAGGAGATCCCGGCAGGCAGCGGAGGGATGCGGGTGCGTCGACCCACAATCAAACCTGCTACAAGCTTTTCCACAGACTCACCTTCCTTTCCCGGCACAAAGACCAGCACTGCTGTGCGGGGGGGCGGGGGAGAGTTGAGTGTGTGCGCGTGCACGAGGGGAGGTACACCTGTGTGAGGATGAGCGCGTGCACACGTGAGCATGGGGGGCACGCCTGTGTGAGGATGAGCACATGCGCACGTGCACATGGGGGCACGCCTGTGTGAGGATGAGCACGTGCACACGTGAG
>NW_023270447.1:82096122-82157666 GCF_011800145.1 Mirounga leonina
CGCACACGTGCACATGGGGGCACGCCTGTGTGAGGATGAGCGCATGCGCAAGTGTGCATGGGGGGCACGCCTGTGAGGATGAGCGCATGCGTGAGCCCCACCCCCACCCCCCCGTGCACGAGAAGTGCGGCGGAGGTGCGCGTTCCGCAGGGGTGTCTGCACGTGGTTGCGGAGGTGTGGAGGGCGCAGGGGCCACGACGGGCCCGTGAGCAGAGCACCTGGAGCCCAGCCCCCGGAGCCGAAGGCCTGGGTCCGAACCTGCTCTGCTGCTTGCTAGCCGTGTGAACTTGGGCAAGTTGCTGCCAAATACATCCTGGCAACCCCCGACTTTGTAGGGAAAGAACGGCTTCATTCACACGGATTGTTGCGGGGGAGGAAGGACGATTTCAGCGGGTGGAGAGGGAGAGGCCTCTGGCAATAGGGAGAGCTCTGACCGTACATTCTGCAGGTATCTCTAGAGGCAGGCTAAAAGGGCTTTTCTTTTATAAAAAGGAGTGAATGAGGCAAGAGGAACCAGGTGTGGTTAAGTGGAAGGGAACATGGGTGATGGGGAGGTAGACTAGTTCTCCCCCATGGCAATACTATTTCCAGGGGGGCTGTAGCTGGCGCATGCTGAGGGTGGGCCAGATACCCGGGGAGGAAGGAAGGTAGCTTGGTTAATAAGCACCTTGTTCTGACAGATCTGTGGGGACAAGCAGTTCAGCTAATCATTTATCCGGTAAAGAATGGAAGTTTGGAAACCAGGGGACATAGGGAAACCAGGGGATATCTATGAGCCTTAACTAAGTCATGTGGCTAAGGGGAGTTATGTTGGGGGGGGGAGTGTCTCTTAACCTTCACTGTTGTCAGGCTCACAGGGCTCAAATGAATTCACCACTGTCATCACTGAATCTCTGTGCCTCAGTTTCCCCTTCAGTAACATGAGGGTAATGGTAGTCCCTACCTCCTAAGCTTACTGAGAGCACTCTGTGAGTTCTAAGCTCTAAGCTAAAGAGCTTAGAGCAGTACCTGGCGTGAAGCAGGGCTCGATGCTTAATTTCGTTGCTGTGTGGGGACAAGGTCTCTGCTCGTACCCTTCAGTAAATGGTTATTGATGAATTAGAGGCCCCTGAGCGCCAGGAGCTTAGTGCCAGGGATGGGGGCAGACTTCCCAGCCCCTCATTGCCCCTCAGGATGAGGCATGCCCTCCAAGAGGGGACTGGATCCCAGGAAGGCTCCTGGGGAGCTTACAGGGTCCATGGGATCAAAGCAGGATATGCTCATGTGCGTGTTTGAGCACACACATGTGCAGGTCTGGGCCTGAGTGTGAGGTTTGGCGTATCTGTGCACTCAGAGTTTGGTTCACGGGCGCAGAGGCTGAGGCTTCGACCCCTCCCTGGCTGGAGTGAGGGTAGTTCCATGCAGCCCAGCTCCACATGGGGATGCCAGGGCCCCTCCTGGGAGGCTGCAAGGGCCTATGAGGGCAGGAAGGTCCCCACCAGGCCCAGGAGAGCACATTCCTGCAGGTCACATGTGGGACCCCTGCTCTCTCTCGGGTACATGTAGGGGGCCCTGGGAAGGTGACAGGTGGGACTAGTGAGTGGCTCACCACTCCACTCGGCTTTGCTGTGGGTGGCCACGTACTGGCCTCGGATTGTTGGAGCAGGTGCAACATCAGGGCTCAGAGGCACCTCAGAGGCCCCTGGGCCAGGCTCCCCGACTGGTCCCAACCATGAGGAGCAGCAGGAAACGCTGACCCCCAGCTCCAAATTCCGTCACAAGACACTGGAACAACACACTCAAAAAATTTGCCTAGGATAGGATGCCTAGGTGGCTCAGGTCAATTAAGCACCTGCCTTCAGCTCAGGTCGTGATCCCAGGGTCCTGGAATCGAGGCCCTCATCGGGCTCCTTGCTCAGTGGGAAGCCTGCTTCTCCCTCTGCCTGCCGCTCCCCCTGCTTGTGCTCACTCTCTCTCTCTCCCTCTCTCTGACAAATAAACTCTTTAGGGGCACCTGGGTGGCTCAGTCGTTAAGCGTCTGCCTTTAGCTCAGGTCATGATCCCAGGGTCCTGGGATCGAGCCCTGCATCGGGCTCCCTGCTCCGCGGGAAGCCTGCTTCTCCCTCTCCCACTCCCCCTGCTTGTATTCCCTCTCTCGCTGTCTCTTTCTCTGTCAAATAAATAAATAAAATCTTTAAAAAATAAACTCTTTAAAAAAAAAAATTGTCTAGGATGAACCCAGCCAGGCCCAGGCGGCCCCAAGAAGAAAACCTGGTGTTGAACTCAGCCTGGAGGCTCGATCTGATTGATCAAGAGATCACCAAGGGCAACCTCCCCAAAAAAGGGATACCATGAGTCCAGTCCGGTGCTGGGCACCAGGAATACCGCAGTGAACAAGGCAGAGAGACTGAACCTTCACAGGCTTACAGTGTTAGCTGGGGAGAGGGTGTAGGACAGGCGTTTAGCACCACAAAGAAGTAGGGTAGGCTTGCTAGATGAACTACAGGGTGCCTAGGTAAATTGGAATTTTAGATGAACAACAATAGTTTTCAATGCACCATGCAATATTCGGAACCTGGGATCATTATCCATTGTTCATCTGGAATTCAAATTTAACTGGGTGTCTTGTGTTTTTATTTGCTTGCACAAGATATTTTCAGCTGGTGACAAATCATCTGAGGAAAATAAGTGAGGGTGATCAGCATCATAGACCTGGGTGGGGGGTGGGGGGTTTTGGCCAGAGAAGCTGAGACCAGAATGAAGAGGAAGCCCCACCCCAGACTCCACCTCTGCCCCCTACCCGCACCCCGTTTCTTCAGCTGCGTGCAGGTTTCTTAAGCTTCAACTTCAGACTTGAGTTGTCAATTCTTAGGTTGTCACTATAAACACCTTAGAATTTTCCCTAGGAACCAAACAAAAGCAGAAAGATTCAGTGGAGTGTCATTTCAATATCTGTAACTGGGTGGCCCCAAAATGAAGTCCTTGAACAGGGTTCAAGATAGATTCAAGCAGTAAATCCAGTTGTACGAAAACCCAAACCCAAAATACGACTTGAGAAATAGGGAATCCACAGGTGGAACCCACAGGAACCAGGCTACACAACCACTCCCTGTCAGGTGATGGGAAATCCTGTTCAAGTGACGTACATAGGACTCATGTCCCATCAAGGTCATGGGCAAAAACCTACATCTAAGCCTGCGGTTTCTGTGGCTATTAAGAAATCTTAGAGGAGATAACCCCAAAATGGCTTGGGAAGTTAACCCCAACATTTGCTTGGAGTGGCAAAATCGTAGCCTCCATGAACCCACTTTTCTTAAGCTTGATAAGAATCGAGTGCAAAGGTACTTAAGAGAAACATATAGCAGTTACATAGTGACATTAAAAAATAATGGGTGCGTGTTTAGAATTTTGAGTATTTATAATATTTAAGAGAATATGCTCCATGGATGTAACAGACCAGCCTTAAGGTTCTAATCGAAAATGCACACACGAATCATTGATTGATTTAGACTTAGGATTTTTAAATTGAAATCTAACCAAGTTTGTCAACAGCATCAGAGTAGTTTTGAGAATTTAAATTCACTATATTTATTAACATAAATTATTAGATTTCTAAGAACTGTTTAAGTGCTTGAGAAAGTTTTGTTTGTCATTAAGGCAAGTGAAGTATTTTAAACAGAAACTGAATATGTTAAATTTATATATTCCGTTTAAAGTGTTTACACATGTTTAACCAAGATCGTAAACAAACCATCATCATTTTTAAATGATATTTTTTAAAACTTATTTTAAAAGTTGCTCTATTCATGGAAGACTCAAACGCTGAAGTGGGGTTATTGAATTTATAACTGTAAGAAATTGAATGTTAATTCTGGAAAACCAAAGGAGACTGAATAATCTTCTCTAGGCAGAAAAGCCACCTAAAGGGCACCAAGAACCCACAGTGACACTCAGGTAGCATTAGCCATGGAAATGAAAACCAGGTCACCCGCTCCCGCTTCCCCAGTGACTTTAGGGTCCGCCAACTGTGCAGGTGGACTAGCATCCTCGGGCAAGGTCCTGGTCTCTGGACGGCTCCTGTCACTTGGCTTCAGCCCTCATGGCTAGTGGCCATTTCCAGAACTTGCCCACCATTTTCTGAGCACCTAGTATGTACCAGGGGCTTTAATGTGCTTTATTTCATTTCATCCTTGTAACAATCCTCTGGAGAAGATACTTTCATCACCTACATTTCACGGATGGGAAATGTAGATTTAAATCCAGGCCCACCCAACTCCTGGCTGCTGGCTGTGTCTTGCTAGGGCTCAAGCCCTCCCCTAAAGAGTGGAATGCATCCAATTCACTCACTCCGAGCGGGAGGAGGGGGCCCTTCTTTCTTGGTTTGTGAGGGCTGAGAAGCTGAGGGTTTCTGTACCAGTGGCGTCTCCTGCTGGAAGGTGGGCATATGGCACAGCCAAGCACCGCAGCACAGAAAGCTCACCCGAGGTTTCCGCCCCTGGGAGGGACAGAAAGGGCTCCAGGCTCCAAGATTTCTAGGACCTGTCCCCAGAAAGTTCTTTAACTTCCACTCCGCCTCTCTCTAAGCTCAGTCCCACTGGCCCAGCTGAGCCCTCATCACGTGTCACCTCTAGCAGGGCCTCCCACCTGCTCTTAGGAGGCCCTCCTGCCCACCTTCACCAGCAGCCAGAGATCCTACCTTCCATGGCTCCCTAGTGCCCAAAGAATCCAGCCAGAAGTCTCTCTGGCCCGGCACTCAAAGCCTCCATGGCCCGGCCCCCGACTTTTCTTGGCCCTGTCCCCCAAACATCTCCCCACCATGTACCCTCACTCCCTGAGCTTCCACGCTCACCTTCCTTGGCTGTGCCCTGTCTTCTGCCAGCAATGCCCTCGTCAAACTCTCACTCATCCCTCCAAGGTGAATTCCAGAGCCACCTCTTCCAGAAAGCCTTCCCTTTTTTCCTTAGCTTGACTTAACTTTTCCCTCCTCTGTGAAGCACAGGTTGTGTGTCCTGACTTCCAAGAGCACCTGCCTCTCTTCGCCGGGCAGAAGGCTCTCTCTACCGCAGACCACAGGCCAGGAGTGCTAAGGAATCACCCCGCCCCCACCCAGGTGCAGCCCTCCACCACTGATTCAGTTGAAGGACCAACACCCCAGCTCCGTCACCCCTCTCGGCGACAACTCTGAGTTCATGCTCTACGCTGCCTCCCAGAGACCCCCCAAACTGCAGTTGCCTACAGCGGGAAACTCGGCACTACTCCCCCGGTTGACTCCCTAGCATCTCCTGCCTCAATTCCTCACCCCTCCTGGTGCTTCCTGGGGCAGCCTCTCAAATAAACAACTTGCACTGAATTTCTATGGCAGGATCTGCTTCCAGGGAATCCACCCCAGGCCTGTGCGTTCCCTCCACGGTACTTAGCTGGAGCACTGGCCAGCAGAGGCCTTGCGTGATGCCCACTAAAACAAGCAAGATGAATCGAGCACTTTCAACGTGCCCGGTCCTTTTTATGTCTTCTCTCGTTTCGACCTCACAACCTGGGAAGTGGGTGCCATGGTTACCCTCATTTCACAGTTGAGAAAACCAAGACTCGTGCAAAACGATTTGTCCAAGGTCTCCTAAGCCAACACGTGGCAGGGCTGGGATTTAAATCCAGGCGGACCGATTCTAGAGATGGAGAACTTAACCACTTGTGGGATGTAGCAGGAATAATCACAGCGCCTGCCTCCAGGTAGTTGTGAACGCCCGAGACGTAGTCTTATAAAAAGGGTTGTTGGGGGCGGGGGGTGCCTGTGTCACCCCTGCTAGATTGCTAGGATGGACTGTGTCTGTGGACTCACGCCCCTCCTCCTGCCCAGGTCAGTGATGATGCATGCTCAGGGATGATTTATTAAGTGCTTATTAGAATGAATCAACAGCCCAGGCTCACAGGACCAAGGCCGTAAGACAACAGGACAGGCACAAAGGATGAGGCTCAGAGCACCTGGCAGACTGTGTGACCTTGGGCAGGTCGCTGTCCCTCTCTGGGCTTCACTCCCCCTTCTCGGGGCTGCTGTTGTCCCTCTATCCAGGGAGAGGGTCCCACTCCAAGGGACCTGCCACTGACCTCACACAAATGGAGTCCCTAAGCCTTGACTCCAGCCATCCGGTGGGAGGAGAAGGTACCAAAAGCTAAAGGAAGGCGCTAAGACAAAGAAAGGCGCCTTCCTTCCGTGATCTGGCTGGTACCATGCCTCACGTGAGAAAAACCTCCCTCCTCCCTGCTTCTAAGATGGAGATCTGGCTCCACCTAGTGGTCATCCCTTCCTCGTCCGCCGCCTTGTCCTTTCCGTACCTCTCGCCAGGGAGCCCACTGATGCCTTCTGGGAATTCCAAGGCATTCCACTCTCTTCCCCAAATATTTACTATGTCTAGGCAGGAAGGCTCAATCCGGAAGTGGCAATCATGAGCAAGGGGGCCACAGCTCCTGCCTAACCGTTTAGAAGAGGCTAGACCAGCACTTCCAACAGAAGTATGCAAGCCGCAAATGCACATCTCATATGCAAAGTAAAACTTTCCCATAGCTGCATTTTAAAAATCAAAATAAATAGGTGCAAATCATTTTAATAATATATTTTATTTAATCCAATATATACAAAATATCATTTGCACATGTAGTCAATTTTTTTTTTTTAAGATTTTATTTATTTGCGAGAGAGACAATGAGACACAGCACGAGAGGGAGGAGGGTCAGAGGGAGAAGCAGACCCCCCGCCGAGCAGGGAGCCTGATGCGGGACTCGATCCCGGGTCTCCAGGATCATGACCTGAGCCGAAGGCAGTCGCTTAACCAACTGAGCCACCCAGGCGCCCTGTAGTCAATTTTTTAAATTACCTTTTTTTGCATATTAAGTCTCCAAAATCGGTGTGTATTTTACACTCACCATACATCTCAATTCAGACTAGCCCCAGTTCAAATGCTCAGTGGCCAGTGGCTGCCCTCCACATTGCACACATCACAACAAATAGACTGAGTCCGTTTACTCTGGCCCCTTGGCAACTTTTCAGAGATTTGGCCCTTTACGTACATTTTCTTTAGGATTTACCTTTGCAGCTTTGTTTTCAGGGTGTGGAGGGGTTCATCCAAGTTCTGTCCTCCCACTGAGCTGGGTTTGAATCTTAATGACTGGGGATAAGATGCTGTGCAAGTCATTTTACCCTTTGAAATGTAAAATGAGGGTAATAAAAGTACTTACCTCTGAGGTTGTAGCAAGAATACCTGGCAGGAAATCAATGCCCCATAGTTGGTGACCTAAAGCACCAAATTAGTTAATTAATGCCCCATCCCACCAAAGCACCTAATTAATTAATTAACCCCACTTTTTGGCACCTGTGATGGTTAATTTTATGTGTCCATTTGGCTAGGCTGTGGTGCCCAATTGTTTAGTCAAACACCAGACTAGATGTTGCTGTGAAGGTATTCTTTTTAGATGTGATTAACATTTCAATCAGCAGACTGAGAAAAGCAGATCACCTCCACACTGCAGGTGGGCCTCATTCAATCAGTTGAAGACCTTAAGAAACACAGGTTTCTCGGAAGAAGTAAATCTGCTTCAAGATTGCAACATAGAAATTCTGCCTGGGTTTCCATCCTGCAGATTTCAGACTCAAGACAGTAACATCAAGTCTTCCTGAATTTCCAGCTAGCCTGCGGTCCTGCTCTACAAATTTCAGAATTGCCAGCCCCAATAATAGCATGAAGCAAATCCTTAAAATAAGTATCTGTCGGGGCACCTGGGTAGGTCAGCTGGTTAAGTGTCTGACTCTTGGTTTTGACTTAAGTCATGATCTCAGGGTCGTGAGATGGGGCCCCACATCAGGCTCTGAGCTCAGTGGGGAGTCTGCTTAAGATTCCCTCTCTCGGGGCACCTGGGTGGCGAAGTCATTAAGCGTCTGCCTTCGGCTCAGGTCATGTTCCCAGGGTCCTGGGATCAAGCCCCGCATCGGGCTCCCTGCTCCGCGGGAAGCCTCCTTCTCCCTCTCCCGCTCCCCCTGCTCGTGTTCCCTCTCTTGCTGTGTCTCTCTGTCAAATAAATAAAATCTTTAAAAAAAAAAAATCTCTCTCTCCCTCTGTCCCTCCCCCCCCCAAAAAAACAATCAAACAATCTCTCCCTCTCCCTGTCCCTCTCTACCCACACACACACACACACACACACACACACACATCTCCATGGGTGATAGTAGTCCTGGAAAGCTTTCAAGGGTGAGTACAGAGCAGGACACACCTCTCTCACTCTGAATACCTATGGTATTAGAGGTCAAATGACTGCATTGTTCAAGCCACTTTGTAAATGTAGTAACATCCCAGCCCCTTCCTTCTCCTGAGTAGAATGGCTTACAGGACTGAGGGCTGAGGCAGAAGTGGAATTAATGCCCCATCCCTCCTTCACTGGCTGGCCAGAGACCCCTTCCAAGTAGGGTGGGCTTTGCTGGGGAAAAGGGGATATGAGGGAACAAGGAAAGACCCTGGGTGCGGGGAGCTGCTCTTGAGGGCAGGGTGGGCACAGAGGAGCTGCCTTAGGGATGGATGGCCCATCACCTCCCCACTCTGGCCTCCTATCAGAATTCCTGTCAAATTCAGCTCCACATGGCCATCAGAGTGATTTTCCTAAAGCACCCCTCATGACATTTGCCATGTTTCAAGTTCCTTGCAAGGCTTTCCTGTGACCTTAAGATAAAGCCAAATGTCCTTCCTATGACTTACAAGGCACTGTGTGACCTGGTCGTGGCCAGGCCAGCCCCTGCCCTACGCAAACCTTGGCCAGATGGAACTCACTAGACCCTAGTATGTGTGCTTGCCTGTGTCTGGAACACTCCTTATCTCCTTCTCCCCTGCAGCACACCCTTCAAGTCTCACCTGGGCTAATGACTCCCTCCCCCCATCTACAAAGCAGCCCTGCACCCCTCCTCTGGGTCCCCAAGCCCTGGCTCAGTGACCCCTCCAGAACTTCTGTAGAGAAGGGCCTTAGACTCAGGCATGTGCTAGGGGGCCTAATGGTGAAGTACAGGAGCAAATTTTGCCATCCCAAAATATGCCTTTTTGGCATATTGCTTATTTTAAACTGGTTATTTTTAAGAACCTGCAGACAAAAGAGAAGTTCTGAAAACCAATAGAAGTTACCATTTTGTAAGAGACATTTAATGTGTATAAGGGAAACTCCATTTGTAAGAGTGTCTCCCTCTCTGTACCAGGAAGAGGGGGATGACTCTAAATCTCTAGAAACTCCATCAATGGAGAAGGCTTGGACTTAAATCTGCCACAACCTGACCCTTGTTGACTGCGCTTTTCCTGGTCACCTCCCATAACTGACTCCCTACCCCAACACCTTTTGTCTTTAGTTGGAGATGGTATCTAAGGTGATGACTTCAGCCACTTCAGGAGCTACTCCATTTCCCTGGGTCTCCCCCGTGTACAGAGAAGATATACATGCTGTTAAACATTGTTTGATTTTCTCTTGTTAGTCTGTCTCATGTCAGTTTGATTCTTAGACCAGCTAGAAGAATCTCAAAGGGTAGAGAAAATCCACCACCACCCCCCCAGCAGTGATCAAGGGCTGATCACAGAGGACTGCTCCCGCCCTCCCCTTCCCAAGAATGGCCACAGCTACCTGTTTTTACATCTCACACCACCTGGTGCCTGGTACAGCCCGGCACACAGCGACGCTCACTAAATATCACCACTCCCTGCTCTGCATTCTTCCATTTGCTGTCTGGCTGGGTGACCTCTCTCCAATCTCTTCCCCTCTCTGAGTCTCCTTGGCTAATCAGAGCCTTGCTTTCATCTGCAAACTCTGAAGTTCCGGACAACATAAAGGGGGATGATGATAGCACCCTAGGAATGCATGTTCGTGATAAATTGCAGAGGATTTTTGAAGTGTTATAGAACAGCATGTACAGTCCAAAGTGTGCATCTAGAAAATAATTACCATCTATTGGACTTAGTCGGAGCTGGGCTCTGACGCACTAAGAATGGCACTGTGTGTACCACCTCATTAATCCTTACCACCTTGCCGGCTGGGTACCGCCAGCAGGCCCTGTAAGGAAGAAGCAGCTGAGGTCCAGAGCAGCCCCCTAGCTAGCGAGGGGCAGAACTGGACTTGACCCCAGCTTTGCCAAGTCCAAAGGCCATGCATGCTCTTCACCGCCTGGCCAGTTGGTACCTCTGTGCAAATTGGGAATAATAATAGCTCCCGCCTCATAGGGTTGTTGGAGGATTAAATGAGCTAAGAGGTGCAAAGCCCTCAGGGTGGCTCCTGGCAGAGCCTAAGGGCTCAGCCAGCACCATCACCCACAGCCGCACCGGACTGCCTCCGGGCGGGCCCTGCAAGACCGTACTCAGAAAAAGTTAACGGTGGTGTCTCTCTGGCCCTGAGGTCCTGGGTGATCATAGTTTTTTTTCTTTTTCTATACTAATCAGGTATTCATTGTATATTTCTTTCTTTTTAAATTCTTGCATGAATGATGCCCTCAGTGAGCAGTCACTCTTCTCAAAGCAGGCCCGTGAGATGTCTGAGTCACCTCCCCAAGGCCTGGCACAGGGAGACCCCCAGGGAAAGGATCATAGCACGGGAATAGCTCAGAGGAGCCCTCCCGGCCCAGGCTCTCCAGCCACACGCTTGGCAGGAGCCAGAGTTGGGGGTGAGGGGTGCGGATCAGTACCAGGAACTGGCCCAAGCTAAGCCTCTTCTTTGTTGGCATTCCCCAAAAGGCACAATGAGATGCCTTGTGGCCCTTCCGGGCCCCAGGGGAGCGGTGGGAGCAGCCGTGATGCGTGAGACCTCCGGCCCTGAATCCACCAACAGCTGTGACCACTTCAGCTATTTTAAACCCTTGGGCACCGGGAGGCTCCCCTCACACCGACCAGGCGCTGCGACCCAACACCCATCGCAGGCCTTGAGCCAGGGGCAGGAACCCAAATGTGGGTCCACTGGGTCCAGGAGAAGGGGTTTCATCTCTGAGTGCTTGCTTTGTACCAGGCACTGTGCTACTGTTTCCCACACATTGTCTCATTTAATGCCATCCTCACATCTATGCTGAGAGATCAGTCGTTCACAGATGACAAAAACGAGCTGCCAAACGGCAGGGTGAATTGCCCAGGGCTCCACAACGGCAGTCACCACAAAGGAACTAGAACTTGGGTTTCTTCATCTACCAACTAAGAGACAGTTCCTTCTCTGCCCTTCCCTGCCCTTCCCCCACCTTACCGGTTCCCCCACGGCCACGCAAGTTCCTACCCCGGCCCCACCACTCTCGGGAGCCGGGAGACTGAGGGCAAATTCCTCAACCTTTGTGCGGCTCGCTTTCTTCATCTGGAAGGTGGCAGGGTTATTGGGAGGGCACAATGATCTAATTCGAATACATGAAAAGTGCCGCTGGACCAGTGCCTGGCACCTAAGAAGAATGCATTAAGGGCCCGCTCATTCCTTCTCTCCTGGCAATCACCACCCCTTGCCTGACGTTATCACTATCCTGCTCCCCACCGTGACCTGCCAGGCCCCCGGGTGGGGGTGCAGCATTCCCCCCCCAACTCCGGGGCCCTAGTTCCCCAGTGGGTGAGATGAGGGTATCATGCTTCGTGACCCCAAGAAGGGGGGGACCTCTGGCATATGCGACCTCTGGCCACATAGTAGGAGCTCAACGGTAATTCCAGTGGAGGGGTGCCCAGACAAGAGCCCACCTGGGAGGAGCCTCAAAGTCAGCTCCCAGATGCACAATCTTTCTCCTCTTCGGCAGGTAGCTGCCCTCGAGCTGTCTCCTGAGTCTCATTCCTATCAAAAGTTACCAGGGTCTCCCTGGCTCTGTGAGCCTCTGGGGGCAGGTGCCCCCCCCTCCCCAGCCCAACTCAGGCCTTTCCCTTTGTCCACCCACATTCCTCCCAGATCCTGGCTACCCACGAGCCACCGGGCTAGTCACCATCTCCTAATTTGGGCCGCCTCAAAAAGGCCGCTGGGGTCAGAAGCTGGGTGTATCTCAGCTCTGGGCGCTTGTGAGCCTCCATCCTCTCATTCAGGTGCACCCCCTCCCAGGGCTCCCATTCTCCCAGCAACACTACCCCCTCCTCAAACATGTACCCCCTCCAGCCTGCCCCCTCCTTCTTGTAACCTCTGTCCACTCCGGCCCCTTCTCGCTGAAGAAGCCACCCCGGGCCTCCCAACTGCACACCCAGCCAGCAATGCCTTCGCTTGGCATTCTGACCCTGTAGGCTGATGGGTTCCCCTGCCAACCGCTCCCCATTCTCCCCGATCCGTGGGGGTGGAGGGGATGTCAGCTTGTGTCCGGCTTCCTGGCTTTGCTCCCAGGACTCCCCCTCCTCCCTTCCCCCTAGTTTGCAAACGCCTCCTTTAGGAAGGCTCAGGTCCGGACCCCAAGCTGGGCTAGGGCGCCCACTCCCTCTGGGCTGCCACCACTTCCTGTCGTCACCCCTAGGACGCTCCACAGCTGCATTATCTGCCCTGAGAAGCTGGGGGCGCCCGGAGGGGAGGCTGGCCCTGCGTCCTGGCGCCCGCTAGCTGGGAGCCCACTGAGAGTATGCTGAGTGAGTGAACCAAGCGTGGAAAGGAGGAAATTGGCAACCGCTGACTTCACCCGGATTACAGGCCCGGGGTTGGGGAAGGGGGGCTGCGCGGGCGATGGGGGGGGAGGCGGGGGGAGTTGCGGGAAGGGTGGGGGCGTGGCCACGCTTGACGACCGGCCGCCCCGCCCACCGGCCGTAGATAAAGCGGAGCGCGGGGCCGCGGCCTGGCCAGCGGGAGTGGGCTCACCTGCCGCAGGTGCTCTGGGCGGACGCGACCTGGACGAGCGCGGACCGGCACTGCGGGAAGATGCTGCGCGAGCGGACCGTGCGGCTGCAGTACGGGAGCCGCGTCGAGGCGGTGTACGTGCTGGGCACTTGCCTCTGGACCGATGTCTACAGGTGAGTGGGGCCACCGCGACGGCCTGAGACCACCCCCCCTCCGGCCCCAGAAATCCCGAGAGCCTCCTCGGATGTGGGGACGCGACGGCCTTCCTCCAGCGCGAGTTGCTCCTCATCCTGAGGCCCTTGCATCCAGAAATCCTAAGAAACTCACCCAGAAGGCTGACTGTCCTCAAACTGACAGCCTCCAGAAAATCTTGAGACCCTCTCACACACCCTGACCCAGACCCAGCTCCCTCGTCACCCCTTTCCCAGAGCCCCTCCCCTGGACCCCAGTCTTGCCAGGGTCTGACCCTCTGCAGCCCCTCTCCCAGGACAACCTGGGAGAACCCTAGTCTTTCCCCTTGCTCTCCCCTCAGCACCTCCCTTCTCCCCTCTAGGCTCTCCCCTTCCTCTCAGAACCTTCTGACTCACCACCCACCTCAGATCAGCTGAGCTTCCTCCAAGATCTGCTGGGAGGGGGGGGCGGGGCGTGGGGCCGGGCCAGAGAGGAGCTGCCTTGGGGTGGAATCTGGACCGGGGGGCTACTCAGGCTCCAATTTCGCCCTGTGGGGGCTGCTGGTGGTTGCCTGTCCCCAGGCACTGGCTGTGAGCTCCATGTCCCTGAATGCCTTCCCCTGACTTCACCCTGGGGTTGGGGAGGATTTGGTTCTGCCAGGCTGGAGGGTGCAGGGGCAGGGTCTTTGGCAGAAGAGCGTCCCTGACGGCACCCTGTTCCCTCCCCCTCTTCTCTGGCCCACAAATTTGGGTGGGGTGCAGGATTTCTGAGACAGCAGGACATAGGGTGGGGAAATTGAGGTCATGCCCCTCCCCACTGCCCCCAGCCCCCAGGAAGCAGGCAAGTCCAAAGGTCCACCTCCTGTATTCTGTGGGGCATTCTTGCGAAGGTGCGGCTGGTGTGGGTGGAGAGGGTGCCGGCAGGATCATTCCATGAGCATTCTATCAAAGCAGCCCTCTATTCCAAGCATGCAAAATGTTTCCGCCTAGCTAGAGTGGGACGGGTCAGCGCTGCAGGAGGGGGCATGCAGGACTCTAAGGTGGGACCCCACGCTGATAACCTCGGGCAGGTCCCCTAACCTCTCTGTGCCTTGAGCTGAGCTGGAGGTGCCAATGTGCCTTATCGCTCCCAAATCATTCTGTCATCCAGAGCACCCCGCCTTCCCCAGGCCCTCATCAAATCCCATCCCTGTGTCTTCCCACACACCCTCCCCAGCCCATCTTCTCGGTCACCTCCGGTGGCCCTGGCAGCCCTGCCCAGCCAGTCCCCTGCCACCTCTTCAGCAGGCACTGGCCACGCTGATACCACTAGGGCCCCAGCCTCCTTCTGCGAGGACAAGGGCCCCATCACCATGCAGACCGGGGACCCTCTCCGCTCATCTGCCCCTGGTCTCAGTTGTCCGCATGGAAACCTCAAGGGTGGTTTCTGAGGGTCATGACACAGCAGGGGACTGTGGTCCCGGCCTCAGTGGCCTGGCAGAGCTCCCCTCTCTTCCCCACCCCCGATCCTAAACCGGGCACTGCAGGGAGCGGGCTAGGAGCCAGCACACTGAGGTCTCTAAGCCTCAGCTGTCCCTATACCCGCCTGTTTGTTCACTGAGGCACTTTGCTGCAGCCTGAAAGGCTGGCATGGTGCCTCCGGTGGGGGGATGGGGAGAAAAGAGGGGGGCCATGCTCGGGCCTCCTGCCCTCCCCTGTCCTGGAAGAGAGAGGCCCAGCCCCAGCGGGGCAGTGCATGGGGCCGGGGTGGACTCCTCATCCTCCCGCTGGCAGGGGGCAGAGGTGTGATGATCCTCTGTGTCCTTTCTCAAGAAAGCCACCACTGCCACGATGACCCCCGTCTCCCAGCTGCACTTCACTCAAGACCCCATCACCCCCAAGGGTAGAACCCCAAGAGTCTACACCAGCACCGTCCAGCAGAAATAACATGCCAACCACAGAGAGCCGCAGGTGTATGCTTAATTTCCCAGCAGCCACGTTTTTTAGGATTCAAATAAAGAGGTGAAATTAATTTTCATAATATATTTTATTTAACCCAAGAGATCTAAAACACTAGCGCTCCAATATCTAATCAATATAAAAATGATTAAGGAGATAGTTTACATTGTCTTTTTTCATACTAAGTCTTTGAAATCCAATGTGTATCTTATACATATGGCTCGTCTCAGTACAGACTCACTGAATTTCAGGTGCTCAACATCCACAGGTAGCTGGTTGTCCCAGTACTGAATAGCACAGGCAGGGGTTCCGACCCTCAGCTCTACTGCATTTGGAACCGGATCATCGTTTGTTGTGGGGGGCTGTTCTGTGCGTTGTAGAATGTTTAGCGGCGTCCCTGGCTTCTTAACCCCTGGATGCTCGTAGTAACCCCCCTGCCACTGTGACAACCCAAAATGTCTCCAGATAATGCCAGCAGTCCTCCAGCAGGAGGACAAAAACACCTCCAGTTGAGAACCACTGGTCTAGTGGAAGGAAGCCTCTTCTAGAACAAAGGAGACGGGCTATTACTGCTCATGTCCCTCCTAGTATCCAGGAGTGGTAAGAGCTAGTGTTAATATGAATAATAGCAGGGATATTAGTGAGCACTTGGAAACCAAATGCATTCTCTTGTATCTTCCTCACCACAGACCTTGGGGGTCATGCTGAGATCATCCCATTTTGTAGATGAGGAAGCAGGGCTCAGAGAAGTGAGGCCAGTCGCCCGATGTCACACAGGATTCGGGTCCAGGTCTGTCTGACTCAGAACCCATGCTCTTAACCTCCACTCTCTTCTGTGTGACTTTAAAACTAGCAAGTTGAACTGTGTGACCCTCTTGGCCTGGGTCTCTTCCACCCTCCATTGCCCCCAAACACTTCACCCACCCCCTTTCAACCCTGCACTTCCCACGGAGTCCTTCTGGACTCAGACACAGATTCTGACTCTGGACCCCACATAATGCCCCCCCACCCAGGGTCTCCAAGGAGACATCAAGGGGCAAGGCCTGGTGGACCTGGGCCCAGTTAGTAAGGGAGTATGTTTGGATCCCTCACTTCCTGAGTGACAAAAGTGAATGAACAAGTCTCAACACCCAGCCCCCCTTCCCAAGGGCTTGGGCCCCCTTTCCTGAGAGGCATGTGCTGCCCCCCTTCCCTGCAGACACACAGTGGGGGCCTCCCCTGTGGGTGAGGGGGTCACTCAGGGGGGTGCTCAGCAGACCCTATGGTTTACCCACCCTTGGGAGTAGATGCCCTGACCCAGGCACATTCTGAGTGCTGGTTTCCAGCGAGCTATAAGTAAGTAAATGCACAGAAAAAAAGGAAGAAGGGATTATTTTTTTCTAGAGATTTACTTTGCAGCAGTTGTTAAAGGTACTTCCTGTTTCCTTCTCTCAGTCCCAAGCATCTTCTCTTAGATCTGGCACATGTACGCCTCGCCCACACCCTCTCCCCGACAGTCCCTTTACCCGGCAGCTGCTTCCTCGCTGGGGCTGACCAGGGTCCCCATCTGCTTCGGGCTTGAAGCTGGAGAGGGCACAGAGCGAGTGGCCTCTCCATGTCGGTTTCAACCTCCCTACTCAACTTTGGTTTCCCTGCGGAGACACCCCCAGAGCTGGGAGAAAGGGCAACCTTGGAGTCAAGTAACGGGGTGATCGCACTGTGCCTGACTGTCCCACTGACCCACAAACCGGGCTGTGTAGACAGCTTCTCCTCTCCCTCCCTTGGTTTATGCATCTGTCCAGGGGAGTGCGAGGCATCCCCTTCTCTCTGGAGAAGAAAGGTCAGGATCCGTTTCCTAAAGTCTGCAGGAGCTTCAGGGCACAGATGACCTTAACAATGGTCTCTTGCCTCTGCAGAAGATTCTCCTAATTACATTTGACCTCAGGATGAGGTGGGAGCGATCCCCCACCCCCTCCCCTGGGATACCCCAAGGCAGAGGCTGACTGGTCATTTTTCCTGACGGGGTCTTGCCCATCACTCTCGGGCAGAAGATAGGCAGAGGGTACTGGGGCAGGAGAAGCAGGCACAGTAAAATGCTGGGAAAACAGGGAAGGGTACAGAGATGTACCCCACCTTGGGGAAGAGCCTGGAGAATCAAAATTCACCATCTCACTCCCTCAACTCTTAGACTTCCTCCCCATTGCTCGGTTGGTGTGAGTGTGTTAGAAAATATCCTTAGGACAAAGGCCAAGGAGGAGAGGTCTGTGATCCAGTTAGAAGCATTAGAGAAGTGGGGTGCCATGGTCTCCCCATCCCTGAGAGAGCCAGGCCCTGCCTCACTGATCCCATCTCCTGCCAACTACCCTGCACACACTGCACTCTGGTCATGTTGGTTTTGTGGATGCTATTAGCTCTTGACCACACCAAGCTCATTCGTGCCACAGGACCTTTGTACGTGCTATTCCCTCTGCCTGGAGTGCTATTCCCCAGACCTCTGCAAGCCTGACATTTCATCCATCAAGGCTTAGCTCAGACGTCACCTCCTCTGAGCAGCGTTCTTCACTACCCTTGTTTCGTGGTATCCCACCTCAAGCCCCAGGCACTCTCCACCTCCATACCATTTTTCCTTCTGCAGATCTTATTTACTTAATATTACTTGCTGACATTTATTGAACACTTATTCTGTCCCAGACTACCTTCCTAACACCTTCCATACTCATCTCACATGTATTTAGTAAATTTACACGTGTTTAAACCTCACAACAATTTTAGGAGTTAGGTACTGTTCCTGGCCCCCTTAGTTGGGGAAACTGAGATAGGAATGCTTGTGCAAGTTAACACAGCAGTCAAACGGTGGCGGTGCCACACCCAGGTCCCAGACCACTCTGCCAGGCTGTCTTCTGGGACTTATGTTTCAGGAGTGTCCCCCTCCACACCCTCTGCCTTCCTTACTGCCCTGTGCCTCCAGCCCTCACATCAATAAAGGGCTCCTTCATTGAGTAAATGAATGGATGGATGTGGCCAGTGATGCATGAAGATTGAGGTGTCACGGGACTGAGCTCTCCACCCCCCAGCTTCAAGGGATGAGCGCTGCCGCACTGGCCAGTGGAAGGTCAAGGGCATGTGGCCGAGCCTGGCCAGAGCAACACTTGCTCCTAAGAGAATGACAGTAGGAGGAATCAGGCCAGGTCAGGTGGCCTCATAAATTAGAACAGTACCCAGCAGTCTCAACCCTAAAAAGGAGGTCTTGCCAGGAGCTGCTCCACGGCTCTGGTTTCAGACTAGTCTAAGGAGGACCTGGTACCCTGTGTGTCAAGCCCACAGCCCCTTGTACAACTGGGATCCCTGAGAGGCTTCCCTTCCTGTCCACAGGGCCCTGCATCAGGTTGGGGGCATAGTGATAGGAGCTCACCACTGTGTCACCCCCCACCCCATCTGGACAGGGACACCTGTTAGATGGTGGGGGGGGGGCAGGCAGGGGAAGACCAGTTTTCAGAGGCAGCTCTGCCTGCCCAGCCCTGCCAGGCTCCATGGCCAGGGGCTTTGACTGGCCCAAGCCTGCCTATCTAGGCCACTCACCCAAGCCTTTGGTGTCCATTTTCTGGGCCTCTGACCGCACCTACAAAATAAGTAGGGGGCTCTAGAGGTTCCTTCAGGCCTCTCCTGTGCTCCTCCCCTGAGCCAGGCCCAACATTCCCCCATCCCCACTAGAGGACCTTTAGGGAAGACTATAACCTGTAGATCGTCCCCCAGAAAGGGAGCAGCCCGACCAGGAGCTCAGAGAGCTTGAGTTTACCTCACACTCTGCCATTACTGTCCCTGAGACTTGGATCAAGTGCTCACTCTCTGCAGGTCTCAACACGCTCATCTGTAAAAAGGGATGATATCGATACAGACCTCATGGGGTTCCAAAAGGATGGACTGAGATCATGTGGGCCAAGGGCTTAGAACAGTGCCTGGCACATGATAAATACCCAGCAAGTCATTATCATGAATTAGTATTGGGCTTATTGTAATATTATTAAAACAATAATGAGCTTTGGCCTCAAAGCATCCATAACACTCAGGGGAGAGAAATGTTGAATAGCATTTGTTTTAGGTGCTGTTTTAGGCACCAACAAAGGGGAGGGAGGGAGGAGTCCTGGCAGATGAGAACAGGAAAGACCTCCTGGAGGAGGTGGTAACCAAGCTGAAGGATGGATGGGGGTTCACAGTGTGACCAGGACGTGCCATGCGGGGGCAATGGTGCCTGGCAGGACAGTTGGGACACATGGGGGCAGAAAGGGCATAGACTCAGTAGCCTTCAGCGCAAGGCTGGAGACTCAATGAGCTCAAACCAGGGCTTTGATTCCCAGGCTCAGGTGTTAGACTGTTACACAGGCAGTGGGGAGTTATCGAAGGTGTCTGGGGAAGGAGTGACCACAGATTCGATTGTTTCTGCCCTAAGGAGAGGGCCAGCTGGAAGCACCAGTGCCCAGTGAAAGAAGCAGCCAAGGTCACCAGGCAGAGAAGGGGGCCAGCTGAAGATAGACGCATCCCCCGTGCAGGGCAGCTACCCACCTCGGGGCTCCAGCCCCCATGATGCCAAGCCGAGGGCTTCGCCTTCCTCCCCTCATCCCTGTCCTTGAGGCTGCTCGCCCTGGGCTTGCGTGCCAGGTTGGCACCTACGAACCCCCTCAGACTCCTGCAAAGACCCGGGGGCAGGATGTCACACCCGCAGTGCCAGGAGCCGGGTTCGCTGAGGGCGTGATCCCTGGCTGGTGTTAACGAGGCCTGGGACAGGCGGATAAGCTGAGAGGGCCAGATGTCAGCGAGGAGCAGGCACATCAGGCCCTCAAGCCTGGGGCTGAGTGGGCACCCCAGGGCTGCGAGGCCAAGTCGGTGACCTCCCCACTGAGTGAGCGAAGAGCAGAGAGGCTGACTGGCTCCCCAGAGGCCATACAGCATTTGTGGGGCTGAGCTGATGTTAGCTCACAAAGCCCATTGCCTTGGGCTGGGCTCAGGAAACATCCCTCTTCTACATCCGACACTGCGCTCCAGTCTTGCTCAAAGTTCCTTTGTTTGACACCAACCGACCGGCCATTTCTCTCCATCCCCACGCCACCACCTTGTCCCACACCGCCATCATGACTCGCCCGGACACCTGCGCTCACCCTCTCCCTGAGTCCGCCACTTCCAGTGTTGCTCTCCGGAAATGCATTTCCCACTCTGCACCGTGGGTGATCTGTCTTCAGTGCAAAAACAATCATGCCCCCCCAAAGCCTTCAGTGCCCTCGGCGGGGAAAGGCCAGCTCCTCGCCACGAGCTGGGTCCTCTCCTCCCGCCACTGCCCTCCCCCTGCTCACCCACTGCAGCCACACTGATCTCCCTCCGTTTCCTCCAACACACTGGGCTAATGTCCGCCTCGGCCCCCACCCAGGCTGTCCGTGCTGCCTGGACATCTCTGCTCCTCCTCCTCCTCTCTTTGTCCAATTCGCTGGTTCTCAAACTGTGGTCCCTGGACCAGCAGCGGTAACAACAGCAGCTGGGAACTTGTTCGAAATGCAGTTTCCAGGCTACACATTCGTGATGTTAAGACCATGCCTGTGTTGCCAGGCCTTGGTCCTTCCCCAGGTCTGGTTTTATAAACACTGGTGATCAACCATGTCTGATTTATATCATGCCTCTTCTGTGGGAAGTGCCCATGATTCTAGGTATCTGATCAGCCTCAAGAAATGATAGCACATTTTGTGTCATAACTTTTGGGAAGATAACCCTTGTTAATTTGCCATTAGATGAATTATAAAACTAAGAAAAGAAAGAAGCATAGTTTCTTTCCACAATGTAATACGTACAGCAAGTCATCATGTTGGGCACTTTAAATATATGTAATTATATTTGTCAACTGTTCCCCTGCCAATCAGGGGGAGAAAAAGAAATGTAAACCGTGTTTCTCAGGCTCCACCCCAGATCAGCTAAGTCAGAGATGGGATGGTCCAACAATCTATGTTTTAACAGGCCCTTCAGATAATGCTGACACACACTCCAAATTTAAGATCCACTGGTCTAGTTAATTCTTGCTGTCCTTCAGAATATAGGGTTAGACCCCAGCTCCAATGCCCCTTCCTCCAGGAAGCCCTCCTTGACCTGCAGACCAGGGCTTCATGGCACCCCACGCTTCTATGTTAAAGTCATTCTCACCGCCAAAGCCACATCATCAGCTGTGTAACCCACTGAAAGTCTTCCTCTTCCACGAGAACATGTGCCCCATGGGCCCAGGGAACATGTTCTCTCTTTTGCGGATCTACCCCTAGCACCTAGAACTATTCCTGACACATAGTAAGTCCTCGGTCAATATGTGTTGAGGGCATAAGTGACCACACAAGCAAGCCCTGCTCTTCCAGCCCTTCCTTCAGCAAACACTTAGAGCTACTGTGAGCCTGGAATGGGCCAGGGGCTGAAACAGAAAGAAGAGACAACCCCCACCTTCAAGGAGCTACAAGGGAAAAAGACACGGATGGAGACAAATGTATTGAGTCGGGTCTTTAAGGAGGGATGGTCAGTTGCCCGGCAGAGCAGTCAGGGAAAGGAAAGGTAGAAGGAACTGCATTTGCAAAGTGCCATAGTGAGCCGGGATAGTGCAGGCCCGAGAGGCTGGAGAGTCAAGCTGAGACCCAGGGGCTGAATGTCACTGGTTGGGTCCCAGCTTTTATCGTATCGGCTGGCACTCAGGAGCCACTGAATATTTTCAAGCAAGCAAGTAACCTGATGTCCTTTTTTTTTAATCCCTCTGGTAATACAGTTTGGGAAGCCAAGAAGGGTGGGTTCAATCATTCATTTATTCCCAAAGTATATATGGAGCGTGGCCCTGTCCTGGGCACTGGGGTGCGATGGTCGGTGGGGCAGATGTCCCGGGGACTGGCAGCCTGTCCTGGGCTCACTATCTTTAGTCTCCATCCCACAAGCAGGAGGTCATGGCCACCACCAGTACCCCCACTCTCTCCCTTGACACCATCCTGGGCCCCTCCCTGCAGCCTCCAGGGACAGTCAGTCGAGCTGCCCCCAGCCCCTGGGTCTCGGGTTTCTGGGGGATGAGTTCTGCGAGGTTCTTCCTGGGCAGGGAGGCAAAGCCAGCAGAATCTGCAGGGGACAATGGGCGCCTTTGTTGCTTCTGCCAGGGCGGGTCCAAGAATAGCTGTTTGCTCAGCTCAGGGCAGGGCTGGTGCTGGGGTAGGAGGGTGTGGGGCCCTGGAGCGCCCATGCGGGCAGGGCGTTAAGCCCCTGAGCCTCTGGGGCCTCCTCCGCTTTCTCCCCGGCCCAGAGGGACGAAGGCGGCAGGAGACATCGCTTAGAGTGGCTATTGTCAGAGTCGGGTCCCAAAACTCATCCTGCCCCGTGAGTTTGTAAAGCATTCTTTTTCCTAAATAGAACTGTATGCAGAAACCCAATATGTAAAACCAGGTGAAATCTCAGTGGCTCTACTTAAAGGAGAGTGGGGACCCAGCCAAGTGATCCCCAGCTTTTCCATGCCTCCCTCCTTACCCGTTTGTCCAGGGCTTGCCCCCTCTGCACTGCCCGGATGCCAGCACCACCCCTACCCAGTGCCACGCTCCCATGTCACACTTGGTGAAACAGAGGGAAAGTGTCTTGCCCCAGGCCATCCAGCAAGTTGGTGGTCAAGGCTGGGACTTACACTAGAGGCGTATTTCCCTGACCCAAGCCCACCCACCATTGCTCAGACTAACCATATTCCACGTGTAGTGCTAATAACTTAACATTTTTCTTTACATCAACTCACATTTTATTACTTTGGGTTTTTTTTAAGATTTTATTTATTTATTTGAGACAGTACGAGAGAGCAGAGGACACAAGCGGGGAGGGCGGGGGGGCAGAGAGGGGCAGAGGGAGAGGGAGAAGCAGACTCCCTGATGAGGGACTCGATCCCAGGACCCCGAGATCATGACCTGAGCTGAAGGTGGACGCTTAACTGACTGAGCCACCCAGGCGCCCCTATTACTTTGTTTTAAATGGAGATCTTATGGGGTGTCTGGCTGGCTCGGTTGGCAGAGCGTGTGACTCTCGATCTCAAGGTCATGAGTTTAAGCCCCACATTGGGCATGGAGCCCACTTTAAAAAATAAATAAATGGAGATCTTATATCATTACCATAAGTAGCAATCCTTTATCAATGGCCATAAGAAGATAACACATTTAATAAATACATAAATTTTCTTTTCAATTGTGCATCCCTGTGCCACCTGGCGGCATCTGACACATGCACCCTCTGGGCAATGCCACCAGGCACTTCTAAGTGTCTCACCTCCGTCCCGCTTGGCTCCACCGTCTTTGCTGGGGTGTGTGCGGTGTGCCCAGCCCTACGCTGGACTCTGAAAGAGGAGGGATGGAAGAGGACAGACCCTGCCCTCAGGGGCTCGCAATCCAGAGGAGGACAGGTACCCCATGGCAACACTCTGAGATGAAGGGCTGTCCCTGCCCGGTGAGGGACGAGGGACGAAGCCTGTGGGGCAGCGGGGGTGGGCGGGTGTCTTCCAGGTCGGCGGATGGACACTCAAGTCTCCCTCAGTGACTCAGTGGCAAAATTGGGCCCAAACCCACATCTTATGTGAAAGTACCCCCAATCCAGGGTTTTTGCTGAGACTCTGCTTCTCCCACTGATGGGTGTGGACAGATGGCAGCAGACCACTGCCGACGAGTATGCAGCCTCCGATCAGCCCAGTGGCCCCGTGAGGGGCTAAGGAATTTAGAAGGGGGCAGATGGACAAGAAACAGGGTGGCCCTGGAGCTTTTTTTCAAGCTCCTCTCCCAGGCCCAGGCATGGACTGCCAGACCCTTGCCCGCACTCTCCCACAGTGGCCCCCAGACCAGTGGTCTTTACCAGCAGCACCTGCAGTCGGTGGCCTGGGTCCTCAGGCCCTGCGGGACTCCCACTCATGGCCTCAGCCACCCCAGGGCTCTCACCACCAGGCCACACTGCTGAATGTCTAGACCAGTGGTTCTCAGAGTGTAGGCCTGGGCCAGCATCACCAACCATTCCTGGAGATGGGGGCCCCACTGCAGACCTACCAGATCTGAAACTCTGAGGAGGGCAATCAACGTGTAGACAAGCCTTCCAGGTAATGCTGCTGAACTCTGAGAACCACTGGTGGAAACCTCTCATCCAACCCGACCTCTGCCCTGCCAGCCAGACTCTCCAGGGAAAGTACCTACTGATCTCTAGCTTTAACAAAACAAAAAACAAAAACCCAGAGATTTAGACTGCACCCCCGGCTGATTCTGATGCCCAACCATAGTGGAAAACTATTCTGGAACCCAGGAGCGCCAGGCCCTCAGAATCGCTGATGTGGCTTTGAGGCAGACACTTGTACCTATCTTAGTCCCAAATCCCATGAGGATCCCACCTAAATCCCTCTGAGCCCTCTTTAGCCTCTGGAAACCTTCAGACCAGGGACTGGATTTAACAAAACTGTCTGCCCTGAGCACCTTCCTCCCCCAGTCTCCCCATCCTTCCTATCACCTCCCCTTAAACCAATGTCTTAAACCAGTAACAAAACACCGTGGGCTGGGTGGCTTAAACAAAGAAATGAATTTCTCACAGTCCTGGAGGCTGGAAGTCCGAGATCAGGGGCCAGTGTGGTCGAGTTGGAGTGGGAGCTCTTCCTGGCCCGCAGGCGGCCACTTTCTCACTATGAGCTCATACGGCCTTCCTCGGAGTGTGGGAGAGAGAAAGATCTCTCTTCCCCTTCTTACAAGGCGACCAGTCCTATCGGATCAGACCTCGTGCTCATGACTTCATTTAATTCTATCTTCTGAAAGCCCTCTCTTCAAATGCAGTCATGTCGGGCAGGGGTCAGGGCTTCGGCATGTGAATTTGGGGGCACACAGACATGCATATAGCAACCAGATCAAACCAGTCCATTTCCTGCCCTGACATCTTCATGGCTTTTCAAGAATTCCGAAAGTACAGTCGGTTAAGCATCAGCCTTCGGCTTAGGTCACCAATCCCTGAGTCCCGGGATCGAGTCCCACATCGGGCTCCCTGCTCGGCGGGGAGTCTGCTTCTCCCTCTGACCCTCCTCCCTCTCATGCTCTCTGTCTCTCATTCTCTCTCTCGCAAATAAATAAAATCTTTAAAAAATAAAAATAAAAATAAAAAAATAAAATAAAATAAAGAATTCAGATCCCCAGGCCCCGCCCCCGAGCATTCTGGCTCAGTGGGTACAAGACTGGCCCAAGGAACCTGTATTGTTACCAAGTATCCTCCCCACTACTGGGTGATTGTAGTGCAGCTGGGTCCTTGGGGGTCCCCCAGACCTGGCCACCCAGGGGGGATCCCTGCAGCCCCGCCCCTCCAGGAGTCCTTTTTGGAAGCGCTTCATCCCACCAGCCCTGGGATCCCCCCTCCATGACCCTGTCTCCTCTCTCCCTACAGCGCAGCCCCAGCCGAGGCCCAGACCTTCAGCCTGAAGCACTCAGAGCGCGTGAGGGTGGAGGTGGTGCGTGACGGGCAGGCCGAGGAGGTGGCCACCAACGGCAAACAGCGCTGGCTTCTGTCGCCCAGCACCACGCTGCGGGTCACCATGAGCCAGGCAAGCGCCGAGGCCAGCAGTGACAAGGTACCCCGGCTGGGGAGGTCCTCGGAGGGCGGCGGGAACCCGGGGCCAAGCGAGAGCAGCGCCATCCAACACAAACAGAATTCAAGCCACACTTGTCATTGCCATGTTCCTAGTGGCCACACTCAAAGAACAGAAAGAGACAGGTGGACTCCATTTTAGTAGTGTATTTTCCTTAACTCCATAGATCACCATATTATTATTCTGACGTGATGCCAACATAAAAAAAAAATTCATGAGCTAGCGCATGTTCTTTTTCATACCAAGTCTCTGTCACACTTAGAGCACATCTCAGATCAGATTTGCCACGTGCATGTGCTCAGGACGCACCTGTGGCTGGTGGCTGCTGGACTGGAGGCAAGCTCAAGGCCAGACCGTGGAATGATGGCTTCGTGGAAGGTTAAAGCCGTGGGCTGCTGAGTGATATACTAGAATCACTGGAAGTTACAGCCCCAAACATCCTTGGCCTCCTCGTGTATTAAATGGGGTGCCGAGTATCCATGCAGCAGGGCGATTTGCCCAAGTGATGAAGCTGAGACCAGACGTCTCTTCGCTGGCTTCTCTAGTTATGAACCTCCCCATGCGCCCCGTGGTAGTGATGGCACTGGGCATTATCCAAAGAAAACAACCCTGGTGGTTTAGCAGGAGCGAGTCATACACCATGGCAGATGGGGGGGGTGGGGGCCGGGGCAGGGGGCAGGCAGCAGAATGCACCAGGGGTCATAGGTAAGCAGTCAGCACCCGGCATGCCCTCTGAGAGGAGGGGAGCCCCCTATCTGTTGGATAATTTGAAAGAAGCAGCCTACCAACCCAGGAATGCTTCCTGGAGGAGGGGGTTTGGATGTCTGAGGAGAACTGGCTTGACAGGCTGTGAGAGGTGAGTCAGGGAGGTGGTCACTGCAGATTTCCCTGCCTGCGATCTGTGATCTCTGCTCTTCTCTCCCTCCCAATGCACCCCTCCCTGCCAAGGTCACCGTCAACTACTACGAGGAGGAGGGGAATATGCCCATTGACCAGGCGGGGCTCTTCCTCACGGCCATTGGTAAGTTGGTGGGGCTGTGGCCTGGGTGCTTTCCTCCCCAGGGTCTGACGCTGCTACCCTTCTCAGCAGCCCTTGGCCTGTTTCCCACACTGCAGACCTGGCTCTCGGAGCTTCCTCTGAATAATGCAGAACCGAGAAGTGGTGCCACACATGCCCAGATCCTTCTGTCCCGGGGTGAGGGCTGTCCTGCAGGAGGAGGCATACCCTGGTCTGCCAGCACCTCGCCCCCAGGGTCAGCATCCCCACCCCAGGCTCTGTGGGCCACTGAGAAGAGCAAAGTCTGTTCCTCCCCGCCTCTCCCCTGCAGCCTGGAGAAGAGCTTGCCTCTCATAGCATGTCCCTGACAGTCCCAGCTACCCGCTTGCCCTCCCTTGACCCTGCCCTGGGAACACAGAGAGGAACTCCACCTAGTGCCAGCCTTTCTCTCTTTTTTTTTTAAAGATTTTATTTATTTATTTGACAGAGAGATAGAGAGCACAAGTAGGCAGAGAGGCAGGCAGAGGGAGAGGGAGAAGCAGACTCCCCACTGAGCAGGGAGCCCAACGTGGGGCTCGATCCCAGGACCCCGGGATCATGACCCGAGCGGAAGGCAGCCGCTTAACCGACTGAGCCACCCAAGTGCCAGCCTTTCATTTGGCATTGAGGACAGGGAGGCTCAGAGAGGTTAGGAAACTTGTTCAAAGTCACACAGCAACTCCCTGGCAGGTTGGGTCCAGGGCTCAGGATGGTTCCCCTCCCGGGGTCTTCCCATCTGCACAGGACTCCCCTGCCTGGGTGCCGGGGCTCGTGGGGTGTGGTCTTCTTCAGTCACTCGACTCTCCTGCAGGTGAGGTGTTACTTTTATATCTTCTTTTTCATTTTAATTACATAATGTTTAAGCCAGGAGGACAGGTCAGGGGGTCGTTCTGTCTGTCCAGCCTTAATTTAGCATTGATAGAGCTGCCACATGGCAGGGAGAGAGATCAGCTATTGAGAATGTCTTCCATTTATTCAACACCTACTCTGGGTGCTTCGAGGAGGAGAAGGAGAAACGCCTGACCTTTCTTGAGCACCAACCGTGTGTCGAGCTCCAATCCTTTACTGTCACAATCTCAATCCACTCTTCCAGCTATTCCCAGGGTAGACAAGGGGTCTCAGAACTTACCCCAGAAAACAACTAATTCCCACATCAGCTTCTCCTCCTCCAGCCACCAAAGTAGGCTCCCCAGCAATGCTCCTCCTGTTTTCTGGTCACCCTGACCCTCTTTCTGCACCGGGGGAGTGCCCAGCCTTGGGGTGGGGTCCTCGGGACACCCTCAGGGGGCCCTGAGAGAGGCACGAAAGCCTCCCGAGTTGCAGTGGAGGGCTGGCCCGCACCTCACATGCACACACGGCCGCCGGGGCGTCTCAGATGACCGGCCCTGAGGAAACCTAATCCCACTGAGACGGGGACACCTGAGGACGTAAGCAGGAAGGGCAGTGGCCTAAGGCCTGTCCAGTGAGGATGGTCCCAGAGGGCTGACTCCACCATGAGCAAGACTTCCCCCAAAGCCAGGCAGACAGGATAGATGGCAAAACGACACCCCATAAGGAGGCAGGACTGGAAACTCCCCCTGGTCTGAAGGACTGTGGAGCTTGTGCTCGAGGGAGCAGCAGGGCTGAGAGCCCCCAGAAGACATTAACTACGCTTCCAGATATTCAGGTTCTATGGACCAGTAAAATGCCCGCCCCACCCCCCAAGAGTAAGCCTGACAATGTTGATGCTTGGCCAAAAAGAAAAAAATATTAATAAAATAATTTGCCAACAACTATCACCATCATTCTAACATTTTCACACCTAAAAAGTAGGCAGAGGAATCATTCCAGAATAAAAGACAGTCATTTATGTTGCAGAAATAAACCTCACCCACTGAACTTACATTTCCTGTTCCACCAGGGACCCTGGTGGAAATTTGGTTCCTCTTAGGGTCCACCGGTCTGTCTGACCCTCTGGGTCTTGTCTTCCTCAGGCATCTACCCCAGGGGCCCTGAGCCCGACGTCCTGAGTATTCACTACCCCTTCATAGGGAGGGCACCTCAGAAGCAGGAACACCCCGAAAGTTCTGGGATGGTGGGGCTGCCCCCCCAGGGACATATCAGAGTCCATCAAACCCTAGTTCTGCCCTGAGCCCACCCTGAGCAGAAACAGCCCTGGCTGCAGGGTAGACATAAATTAGTCCAAGTTCTGGTTCTGCCCCTCCAGCTACATTGTGACCGTCACCGCCCTGAGCCCCAGGTTCCTCATCTGCACAGAGGGTTTCACCGCACCCTCGTGCACAGTGCTCACAGGGATCCGATGGGAGGCTGTGTGCAAGGGGTAGATGCTCAAGTCAATACATGTTCTTCTCTCCCTTCTGCTTGGGGTAGCCACATTTTTCCTCCGCCTGGGCAAAGTTGAAGAACCATATTGTCCCTCGGTCTTGCTCCTGGGATTTGGAAACAAACCCATGGTGCCCTTGGCCAAACCAGGCCCTGGGGCTTGGCTCCCAGTCCTGCCAAGGACGTGCTGTATGACTTCACCAAGCAGCCCACCCCTCAGGACCTCACTTTCTCCCAGCTGTAAAATGAAGGCTTCGCGCCTGTTGGTCCCTCAGGGCCTTCAAGACTCCAGGTAGGGCTGAGTTGCAAAGCCCTTCCTGTGAAGGGGACTGTGGGAGGGGAAGACTGGGAGAGGGAAGAATGGTCTCACCCTCTTGGCTGTGGTCCTGGCAGCAGGAGCAGGGCATGAGCCTTGAGAAGTTTTAGCCTCATCCTAAGGACCTCATTTCTTGTGCCCCCTCCCCAGGGCCTAGGATAATTGCCCTAGTTGGCTGTGGGGGAGAAAGTCCTTCCTCCCCACCACACCCCAAGCTGCCCAGTTACATAAGAAGGGTCGGCACCCTGCCACTGGGCGCCAGCGGCCTGCCAAAATGCTTATGCCTCTGTGTCAAGCCTGAAGCCTCGGTGTCTAGATTCTCAGGGCAGACTACCTTGAACTCAATCCCAGTGACATTTCCCATAAATCTGCCCCACACCCCAGGTGCCACCTGATGCCGTGGGGCTATTCTGGGGAGCTGAGGTAGGATTCCGAGCCTCTGGGAAATGTCATCTGGAGCCCAGATGCCCCAAAACAGATGTCCTCACCCTCCTTCCCTGTGGGGATGACAGAGGGCAGAGCTCTGGGTGGGTCATGACTGACGGCCCTGTTCTCTGTCCCTACAAGGATCATCCCGTTGAAATCTAGTTAAATTGAACATTAGAGGGAACTTTGAAGGGGAGAAGCCCTGGAGGTTGGGAGATGGGTGACAAGAGAGCCCGATGACATAATGTCTGAATTTTATAACAGGAAGTCAGTGAAACTTGTCTGAAGTTAATAAATCAAGGAAGAGCACTAAGCATATGACTTAGTATTATGGAGATTGCCTCAAGCAGGTGAGAGGATGGGATGGACAGGAAACTGCTATTTTTTAGAAGCTGTTTGGTGCTATTTGAGATTTGTTTGTTTGTTTGTTTGCGGGGGGGTTGCATTTTGTGCAAATATTACATCGATAAAATTTTTATTTTTTTAATTTTCTTAAAGATTTTATTTGGGCGCCTGGGTGGCTCAGTTGGTTGGGCAACTGCCTTCAGCTCAGATCATGATCCTGGAGTCCCGGGATCGAGTCCCGCATCGGACTCCCTGCTCAGTGGGGAGTCTGCTTCTCCCTCTGACCCTACCCCCTCTCGTGCACTCTCACTCTCTCTCTCTCAAATAAATAAATGGAATCTTTAAAAAAAATAAATAAAAAAATAAGATTTTTTTTATCTATTTGAGAGAGAGAGAGAGTGAGCGAGAGAGAGAGAGCATGAGCAGGGAGGAGGGGCAGAGGGAGAGGGAGAAGAAGGCTCCTTGCCTAGCAGGGAATCTGACGTGGGGCTCGATCCCAGGACCCTAGGATCATGACCCGAGCTGAAGGCAGATGCCCAACGACTGAGCCACCGGAGCGGGTGCCCCTACATCAATAAAATTTTTAAACTTAAGGAATTTATCATGAAGTAAAGCACAGTTAAGTGCTTCATGATGTCTCTCCTGTGACCCACTGTGTTCATGGACCCTCCAACAGCTGTGGTGTGGTGCCACCTTGACCTAGGGACGAAAGTCCCAGGGCTGCCAGGGTTGGGATATGGCCAGCTCCTCTGGGAATGGCCTTAAGGGGAGTAAGTCTTGGGTCTTTGAAAGCGGCCTTAGGTCTTAGAAACAGCCCAAGGTGGAGATCAGCCTGAGTCGGTGGAGAGGAAACAGGCCAAGTTCAGCAGTCTGGAGTCAGAGGCCCAAGTGGGATGCCTGGCTCTGCACTCTCTGGGGATTTTGTGGTCACTTCCCCGCAGGGTGCCTTGGTCTCATCTGTATGGTGAGGGTGGCTGGGTGGGTGATAACTCTCCCAGTTGGTGTGATTGAGGGGAGAACACGGAAGGGGAGGCGCTCCGCCTCCGGCAAAGGGAACTGCACACACAGAAGAGATTGTTATCTGGAGAAGTAAAGACAGGTTCCTTAGGGAGCCCAGGTCTGTGGCTGGTTCCCAGGGAGGAGCTTCAGGAAGCCAACCTCCCTGAAAGGCAACATTCACTGGGGAGTGTCCAGTTGGAAAGTTCATGAAGGTCTGGAAGCCAAAGTCAATACTGTTCCTCCATCTGAGGCTTCAGTCTCTTTAACAGCAGCTGGTGGTACTTGCTTCCTCACTTTGACCCTGGAATCCTTACCCTGCACCAGGATCCAGGTTATCAGCCCAGTTTGCTGACAGGTGACGTCTCTGAGGCTGGGTTTGCTCACCTCTACAGGGGCAACAATAATATGTCATAGGACTGGGGACTCCAGGGCAGGCAGTGTGCCCCGAATGCCCACCACTGGGTCCCCATGCCTCGTAGAGCGCCTGGAACACAGAGGATGCTCAGTGGTGATTTGCTGAGCAGATGGGATCAATGGGAGGAGCTTATCTAATCATGCATGCCCTGTGGCACCCGACTGACAGCTGGGCTGCAGAGGCTGGGACACTGGGGTGCTGTCTCTCCCAAGGACCAAGCGCCCTGAGAGTTTCCCCCATCCTGCCTCCTTCTAGACCCAGAAAGGCCACATGCAGGGAATGGGGCTGTGAGCAAGGAGAGGACTTGAGTATTACCCCCAGGGTGAGCCGCCTCAGGGAGGGTGACATCAGCGGCCCTTCCTGTGCCAGAACCCTCCTCCCCACCCGATCCAGGGAGAGAGCAGGCCTGCCAAGGGAACAGGCCAGGAATGCATTCACTCCCACCCAGCTCCCGCCTCTGTCCAAGTCATGCTCCACGTGAGGCCGAGCCCACGGAGCAGCCCCAAGACCTGGACTCGGCTCATCCCATTGTGTGACACTCCCATCACCTTGCGACAACCCCCCTGCTCTGCCCTGCCCTGTTAGTCTCTAACTCAGGGCCATTTGGCCTCCCAAGGGACATTCGGCAATATCTGGTGACGTTTTGGTTGTCGCAACTGAGGGATGTTACTGGCATCTGGCAGGGAGAGGCCAGGGATAATGTTAAACATCCTCCAAAGCAGGTAGGGAAACTAGGGCTCAGAGAGGCTGTCCAACCTGCCCAAAGTCACACAGCTTGTAAGCAGAAAACCAGGGTTCGAACCCAGCACTGTCTAACACTAAATCTTGGGCTCCTTTTACCGCCCCACAGTTTCCATGAAGCCGGTCCCCAGGACAGGCCTAGGGATACCAAACACCCCTTCCCCAAGACGAAGAATAAGCAGAGACCCCAGCCTGGATCCTCTGACAGCCTGGCTTTCTTGGGCACCCTCAGATCGAGACGGGTTGGAGACCCAGCTTCCCACCCAAAGTAAAACCCTGGTGGGAGGCAGGAATTCTAGAAGAGATCACGCACAAATGCATGTGGGCACACCACCAGGACAGACTGCGAAAGGCGGGCAGGAACTCCTATGAGAGTTTTCCAAACATGAGCTTCAGCTTCAGGTCAGGCCAAACGCACTGTGTGGGGCACATGACTTGGCGTCTCTGAGCCAAGGCTCCTGGATCTTTCCAGTGAGGCTCATCCCACACACCACCCAGAACCGCCTGCAGAACCATGAAGTGTGGCGGGGGAGTTCCTCTGCCCTACCTGCTAGCGCCTCTCCAGTCTGTCAGGTGTCCGCTTACGTCCTCCATCAGGTGGCGGGAGGTTGGGGCAGGGGACTGCATAAGATGGCAGCAAGGCCCACCCCTTCCAGGGACCAAGCGAACGTGTGAGCTGCACCCTAATCACACAGGGCTTCCTCCCGGCCCCCAACCCTGCCCCCCCACCCCACTCCCCCGTCTGGCAGGCTCCACAACTCACCTGTGTGTCTGTCCCCAGAGATCTCCCTGGATGTGGATGCCGACCGGGACGGCGTGGTGGAGAAGAACAACCCAAGAAAGGTACTGAGCTAGGCCCTGGGGAGCAGAGCCCCAGGATGGATGCTGCAGGCAGCCATGGTCCTCCCCACAAGCACAGACAGCTCTCCTTTTACAGATAAGGAGACTGAGGCCCACCGAGGAACCAAGCACCTTATAGCAACAGCTGCAAAGCGCCTTCCGCAGCCGGATCCCCCATCCACAGGGTGGGACACCCAGTTCGCAGAGCTGTTGGAAAACATCCTGCCGCAGAGGAGGCATTTGCTCTTATTACTTTGCCTTTTTTTTTTTTTAATGTTAAAACTGAATGAGGGGGACCATCAGGAGCAGAAGGCTGCATGAATCATTCTCAGTTCGAGGCATGTTATTTTTAAGGGTGCACCCACGCCCCCTCTCTTGTTTTATTCATTCATTCATCATTGCTTCTTCGGTTTATCTACTCATTAATTTATTCCCTCCTCTCCTGCATTTCACACTCCCATTTTGCTTCCCTACAAAGGACCATCCTAATGGGTTTAGTGTTCCTTTCTGTTCTCACAGTTCTTGCAAAACACGCAGTGTGGTTGCTGGACATGTATCTTCAGCTTGCGTAGACAGCATTGTGTTCTCTGTCTCAATCGGCCGTGTACTTTGCCCTCCAGGCGGGTTTTAAGCTCCAATGCTTTTGCTGTGTACATGCAGAGGTGCTTCTGTGTTCCATTTCCTGGCCTTCTATATCGTTCACATTGGTTGTTGCCACTGGCTTATGTTTCTTTCAGAATAACAACCTAAACCCTGCTTTAAATGACATGTAGATGGCTACTTGAGAAAGTTAAATGAACACAGCCCAGAGAGAAGCCTGGGTCCTAGCAGCCAGCCCCGGACTCTCTGTACCAGGGACGTGGGGCCTCAGGCCTGCTGGGGAGCTCCTTCTCCCCAGCTCCTCCGTGGGGCTCTGCCTTCTGGAGGCCACCGGCAGCAAGGAGACACCGAGTCTGCGTCCGTGGCCAAGCCACATGACAGTAGACCCCACGGAGGCCTCAGCTGCACCCAGCCTCCCCCGAGCAACTCGGCAGCCTTGGTGAAGTCACACAATCCCTGTGGGCCTGGACTTTCTCAGACTCTCTCTATCTGGGCCTGTGGAGTTTCATCTGTTCTCTCTACTTGTCACATATGTATTTGTTGATATTCCAGAACTGGTCAGGCCCTGGGGCTGCAGAAGGAAAGAGAGAAAGTCAGCTGCTGCCCTCAGGGAGCCCACGGTCCAGGGCAGGGGATGGGGGGGGGACCACATTAAACAGAGTGACATGGGTGACCATCTCATCACAATTGTCCCAAGTTCGCCCCCAAAAAGAACATGTACGGTGACCTAAATGTAACCCCAGGGCAGCCGCTCAGGGCTGGAGACTCAGAAAGGCTTCCGGGAAGAAGGGATGGTCATGCTGTGACCACAGGAGGAATGGGGATGGCCAGGTGAGGGGAGACGGGACAGCGCCGGGAGCACGGGACCTGGGAGGGCAGAGAGCCGGGAATCTGCTTGGGGAGGGGGGGCGCGCAGAGCGAGCCAGCTGGTGGGGGAGACGGATGGAGGGAGAGCGGGCCGGTCTTACCCGGCCTTGCAGCTTGCAGTCAGGGATTGGGGCTTTATCCTAAGTCAACAGGGAGCCCCGGACAGGGCTTAAAGCAGGAAAGCAACATGATCTGGTTGGAGCTCGTTCCATTATGGCCCTGGCTGCAGCAGAGAGAGTGGATCGCCTTGCAGGTCCCATGTGGAGCACTCAGCATGTCTGGAAACAGCTGGTGTCCGTCCATCCAGGCGTCTCCCCCTGATCCCCTCTGGGGACTCCAGAACCTGTTGTAGAATGCGTGCCTGCTCATTCCTCTGGCCGCCCTCCGTCTCCCTGCCCCCACCCATTCCAGGTACAGGCACACCAGGCTTGAGGTTCATAAATGCCCAGTTTTCCAATCTCTGTGTCCCTCTCTGCCCCCATCCCCCTCCTGAGCTTGTCTCTGGTGCCTACACTGAGCCTCTCTGGGCATCAGATGTGGGGTTCACATTTGCCAAGTCACCCCTGCCCCAATGCGTGGTGGCTGCTCTCTGTTCTCATCCTGGGGCTGTCTCTTTGGTGTCCTGTGGGGTCTGCAGTGGAGCTGGGAATCAGCCAGAAGGTAGACAAGAAGGCGCTGACCCCTCTCCCTGACATTGCAGGCATCCTGGACCTGGGGCCCTGAGGGCCAGGGGGCCATCCTGCTGGTGAACTGTGACCGAGACACGCCCTGGCTGCCCAAGGAGGACTTGAACGATGAGAAGGTCTACAGCAAGGAAGGTGCCAGCAGGACCCACCTTTGGGGGGGGGGGGCGGGGAGGAGCAATGGAAACACCCATGCTCCATTGTGGGCTGGGCCAAGACTTCGGTCTCCTAGGGATGGTGGACTGAAATATCCACTCTTGGGGCACTGGGGTGGCTCAGTCAGTTAAGCATCCAACTCTCGATTTTGGCTCAGGTCATGATCTCGGGGTTGTGAGATCAAGCCCCGTGTCGGGCTCTTCACTGGGTGTGGAGCTTGCTTAAGATTCTCTCTCTCTCCCTCTGCACATCCCAGCTCGGCTCTCTCTGAAAAAAAAGAAAAAAAAAATCTACTCTTGCTAAAATACAGAAGATAAAACTATTAATGCAGTTCAATTGGAACCATGTTTTGTAACAGGAATTACACCTACACAAACACATAGGGAAAGGACTGGAAGGAAATTCCCAAAAAATTACAGGAGGTCATGGTCTCAGAGAAGACAATCAGTTTTTATGCTTTTCTACAGTTCCCACAATACGTATGTGTGGGGTTTTCTGTCCCAATTGGAAAAGTAACGATTATTCCTGAGCCCACATTGCAGCTGCATGTCTCTTAATTCTAACTTCCTCTGCATCCCCCACTCCCCAGACCTCAAGGACATGTCCCAGATGATCCTGCGGACCAAAGGCCCTGACCGCCTCCCTGCCGGCTACGAGATAGTTCTCTACATTTCCATGGCCGACTCGGACAAAGTGGGCGTGTTCTACGTGGAGAGTGAGTGACCCCAGTGCAGCCCTTCTGGAAGTTTCTATCTATTCGGTGCCCACTGAGCTAACCTCCCCGGGGCCCAGTTCTGCCCTCCACACTCCCCAGAGTTCCCCCTCAGCAGCTATGAACCCTGCAGGTGCAGGTGACTGGAGAGGGCCAGGACGCACCTCTTAGTAATGGTCACTGGCAGCACTGTTGTCCCTTGAAGTCAGGAGGCCCCAGGGATAGGCCTCTACTCCCTCAAAGGAGTTGGTAGTGACTTGAGTTTATGTACAACCCAGAGCTCCTTCTTCCCCCATGAAGCAGGGGAGGAAGGGCTTTTGAGGTCCACATAAATACGTGTTGAGCCCCCCCGTGCCAGGCGCTGTTCTTAGTGCTGGGGTCCCCTGCAATGAACTCTGCAATCACACCCCACCCGGGGAGAGGTGATGTTCTAGGGAGGGAGACACGATAAGGAGCACAATGGGAGAAAATGACACCCACCAAGTACGAGGGACTTTCAGGGGCAGAGGTGAGGCATCGCTGGCCCCGGGCGGTCCGGAAAGGCCTCTCTGAGCAGGTGACATTTGAGCTGAGGCCCAAATCCACAGTGAGAAGGAACCAGCCATTCATGAGCTGAGGGAAGAGTGTTCAAAGCAGAGGGAACAGCACGCACAAAGCAGAGAGGAGTGGACCAGCCTCGAACGTTAGAGGAGCAAAAGGGGGAGATGAGATGAAAGGGGGACGTGTTGGAGTCAAGGTCAGTGAGCTGGGCAGGGGCCAGGGCATGCAGAGCGGGCTTGGATTTTATTCTGAGAGCAGTGGAAAGCCATTAGAGGGTTTTAAACAAGAGACTGTCAAGATCTGATTTATGTATCAAAAAGCTCTCTCAGCAAAATAGTTAGCTTTGCAATTTGCCATGATGCGGGGTGGGGCTTCCCTGTGCGCCCAGCTGTCTGGGGGGCCCAGGATCTCTGGCATCCCTCTGGGGAAAGGCCCGCTAGAACCAGGACAGTCGCCATGAGGAGCTGGTCATGAGGGCCCCGGACCCTCACCGCAGGGAGTGATTTAGCCCGGACAGCAGTGGACAGCTACCACCCACGGCCAGTCCTCCTGATCCACCCTGGGCCCTGGCAGTGACCTCCCACAGGCTGGAATGTCCCCAGAGTCAGGTGGGCTGTGCTGCCCCAGGGGGCCGGAGCTGTTGATGTTTATCCCGTCCAGCCCAAGGTAACCGCGGTGGATGGGGCTGCCAGCGGGGCAGGCGGGACTGGTACATCAGAACCTCCACCTGCTCCTCTCGTCCGTGGCATTGAACTGGGACATGCGACATGTTGCTAATAGGGACACCTGGATGTTATCTAGAGGGTTCTGTTCATTAATGGGAGTGGATTGCCCTCCAGCCCTGTAATCGCATCCCTGCCTCTCACTTGCCATCCGAGATGGGCCCTGAGCAGACAAACACCTTGAGACGCTGCCACTCCCCAGTCTGCCTTATCTGGGCTGTTGTCCTGCGGGGCTCGGGGCGCAGGAGCCGGCCCTTGGAATGCTCTCTATAGATGGCACTTATTGCTTTGGCTGGGATTATTCTGATGATTATGAATTACAATCCTTGCAATAGACAGAAGTCCCCCGTGCTGTTAAGAAGACACAGGTGTCGGGCGCCTGGGTGGCTCAGTTGGTTAAGCGACTGCCTTCGACTCAGGTCATGATCCTGGAGTCCCGGGATCGAGTCCCACATCAGGCTCCCTGCTCAGCAGGGAGTCTGCTTCTCCCTCTGACCCTCCTCCCTCTCATGCTCTCTGTCTCTCATTGTCTCTTGCAAATAAATAAAATCTTAAAAAAAAAGAAGACACAGGTGTCTGGGTTCCAGCCTCAGATTCTGCCCCAGGATCCCAAAGCCGGGGCCTGACCTTTTCCTATAACAAGACAGTGACCAGCTTGTCCTAGTTTCCCCAGGACCTCCCTGGTTTTCACACTGAAAATCCCCCATCCTGGGAAAACCCTCAGTCCCGGGCAAACCAGGACGGTTGGTCACACCATCAAGGAGTCTGCTTGGGAAGTGGAATGGCTCCAAGGTGACCAGAAGGGTTATGCCAAACCATAAACCATGGGGCCAAAAAGAGGTCAGGATGGCTGGCAGGCCCAGCTCGGGGCATGTGGGCCGCTCAGTAGAAGGGCATTGCTGGCTCCTGCAGGGAGAGCTGGCCACCGAGCTGGGGGCAGGGGAAGGAGGCTGCTTGGGACAATGGCTGCATTGTTCCCACCACGGAATCAATCCGCCTTGAGCCCAAGCACCAGAAAGAGAGACACGTGTAAATCGCAGGCCACAAGAGGGAGGAAATTACATTCAGAGGTGCCTCGGTGGCTCCGTCATTAAGCGTCTGCCTTCGGCTCAGGTCATGATCCCGGGGTCCTGGGATCGAGCCCCGCATTGAGCTCCCTGCTCAGTGGGGAGCCTGCTTCTCCCTCTCCCACTCCCCCTGCTTGTGTTCCCTCTCTCGCTTTGTCTCTCTCTGTCAAATAACTAAATAAAATCTTCAAAAAAAGAAAAGAAAATTACATGCAGATGAGCAAGAACGTGTCCTTCCACCTGACCCAGTTTCCTGGCCAGACCCCTTCCCTCCCCAGGCCCGGGTGGAATGCCCGGCTTCCTGGGGAAGCTTTGGAGATCTCTGCAAAGACAAGTCAGCTTCTAGGCCTGAGATCTCTCCCCTGAGCCTCAGCTCAAGTGTAGCCTGAATGCCTGGGAGAGAACTTTTTAATTCTGCAGATCCATCTGGATTTATTTAGCAATTAGGATCTCCTGAGGGTGCACCCTGTTGTTTCTGAGTGAGAAGGACTTCACCTTCTGTGTCAGCTCCTTGGCACATCCAGGGTATCAGTCTGTCTGCCTCATTTCTTGGGCCCATCTAAGGGAAGGTGAGGTGAGGTATTATTTCTTTGCCTTCTGTTCATAAGCCGTTCAACACAAAGGCCATAAGTTTTGCAGAAAGGGACATGCCAACTCATTCACGGGCTCTTGTAATACTGATACCTACAGGTCCCAGCTGTGTTAATGATGGTTACCCATGGTTACTGGGTTTCCCTAAGTTACTGTGTCATTTTATCTTGCAATGACCTTGTGGCCTAGGTGTTATTATCCCCATTTAACAAATGGGTAAACTGAGGCTCAGGAAGGTTAAGTGAATTCCCTGGGGTTTTGCTGCTTGTAAAGCCAGAACGGTATTGGAACCCAGGTCTCTCTGACTCTGGAAGTCATAACCACTAAGGTAACGTGCCCTCAACAAGACGTATAACCAGGGTCCAGTTGAGCACGTTGTCCTTCACGAGGAGCTGTCTGGCGCCCGGGCTTCGGAGGTTCCTCTATTTAATTTGCCAGTTTTAATCATGCACCCTATTTGTACGAGGACTGATCCGCGGGTGACTAGTCATTAACCCTTACCATTGTTGTTGACAGTAAGTACTAAGCCAAGCCTGATTCTGCCCTTCCAGCTCTGCAGGGCATAAAGAAACTCCTTCTGGAACTGCATACTGTCCTCCCTCCATGCCTTTTGGCAATGCAAGTATCTCCTCTCCTCACTGCATCCCACCTCTGCCACCCCAAAGTGCATCTCAAAGTCTCCCTTCCTCTGCTCACATGCTCCCCACCTTGCCTCCCTTTCCCCCCACTCCCCACCCCAGGAACCTGGCCATAGCTCTCTCCCATGTTACACACTTCCCACATCGGCATTATCTTATCATCGGCTGAGCACTGCTCTCCGACAGAAATATAGCATCTTGACCATTTCTTTTTTTTTTTTTTAAAGATTTTATTTATTTGACAGAGAGAGATACAGCGAGAGAGGGAACAAAAGCAGGGGGAGTGGGAGAGGGAGAAATAGGCTTCCCGTGGAGCAGGGAGCCCGATGTGGGGCTCGATCCCAGGACCCTGGGACCATGACCTGAGCCAAAGGCAGACGCTTAGCGACTGAGCCACCCAGGCGCCCTGCATCTTGACCATTTCTATCCACTACCACCACCACCACCCCAGAGGTTGCCCATGCTGGAAACAGAGTAGTAGTTCTGCTCTGGCCTGAAAATTCTCCCACAGGGAGTGGCGTGGAAGCTATGGGTTCATTAGGTAGACATTTACTAAACACGACCTCTGCAACATTGGCACTAGGTCCGGCCAGGCCTGTCTCTGCCCTCAGGTGACAGTCTCTTGGGGCCAACAACTCAACACTGAGCTCATACCCACTCAGAAGGGCTGTGATGGGCAAGGATGGAGGCTACAGAAGCTCCACACAGAGTCCGTGGCTTGGTCTCTGGGCGTCATTCCCAGAAGGGACCCAAATCAAGGCCTGGAAGGAAAGGAAATATTCCCAGCAGAGGGAACAGCACTGGAAAGAGTTGGGGGACTCCAGTGGGGCAGATACACTGGGGAAACCTGCCTTTCCTCCCAGCCACGAGACGGTACAGCCAGAGACCATGCGCGGGGCTGTATGCCAATGTGGCTTCCGTTATACGGACAGGAATTTGGGGTATAAATGGGCACCTTGGTGTTTTGTGTATGGAAGGGGAGGGGAGCTTGAGTTTCAGAATTGCACATGAATTTGAGCCCCAGCTTGGCCACTTGCTGGCTATACGACCTCAGCAAGCCATTTCTCCTTTTTGAGAATCGATTTCCTCATCTGTAAAGCAGCAACGTAATATCCTTCTTCAACACCACTCGGTGCTCAGTCCTCACCTGCTGTCATTTCACCCGTGCTGTCCCTGGGCGTTAGCCCATTTTATAGACGAGGAAGCCAGAAACTAGAGAGGTGGTCTGGTTTCGCCGTGCCACATGGCGAGCACACAACAGTGCTGGGACGATGACCGAGCCATGGCCCTTCTGGTGGCATTTTCTGCTTGTGCTTTTCTCCCTGTGTCTAGAGGACAGGCTACTCGGCCATCTTGTCCCCTGCCCCACTGACACCCCCCTGGCAGGGGCGGGGGCCTGACATGCGCCCTTCTCCCTCCAGACCCATTTTTCGGCCAGCGTTACATCCACATCCTGGGCCGGCGGAAGCTCTACCACGTGGTCAAGTACACGGGCGGCTCCGCGGAGCTGTTGTTTTTTGTCGAAGGCCTGCGTTTTCCCGACGAGGGCTTCCCAGGCCTGGTCTCCATCCACGTCAGCCTGCTGGAGTACATGGCCAAGGTGAGGGCTCCCAGGCCTTCCAGAGGGCCACTCCCAGGGGTCCCCACAATGCTCCACTCCCCTCAAAGCATGGGGGGGAGGCCAAGATTGGAGATCCAGCTGCTCCACATCAACCACCCGCACCTGTCTGCCAGGCTCCTCTGGGCTATGCTCTAGGGATCCTCCTGTTTGCTGCACCTACTCCCCAGGATTCCCTGCGGGTAAGGTTTTCTGGCATCCCCACATCTGTGCCCTGGTCTGCCCTCCTCCCTGCAGCAGTGTGGGCCTAGTTCTGAGGCACAGATCCCCAGTGGTTAGTGCAGGGAGCAAACTAGGCCACACACGTGAGATTTATCGACTACTTATATGCCCTGCTTTTCCCTCCCCGGACGGACCCTTTACCCTAACTGCGGGTTATACCAACTCTGACCGCAGACTGAACCCCAAATCCCAGGCCCAAGTCATGCCCCCAGCCCTACGGCCAGACATCTCACTCACCATTCTTCTTGGTTTGGGAAACTGGACAGGAAGGAGAGCGCCTGCCCCTCTAGAGGAGAAGCCCCCCTCACTTAGAGTGTGTCCTGCTGACAAGGACCTCTCGTCACAAAGACTGCAGCCCCAGACTCCCACCTCTCGAGCCCACCCCGCTTTGCTCAGATATAGGGAGAGACCTGGCTGCCCTCCCCAACACAGGGTCCCCTCCCCATTGTCATTTTCAGAGTACTTTGGAGGCAGGACACAGTGGGGTCCGCAGAAGGTGAGGCTGAATCTGGCTTAGATTTATGAGAACAGGCTCTGGAGTCAGACTGCCAAGTTTCAAGCCCAGGAGACATTGGGCAGGTGAATTTACGCCCTGTGCCTCAGTTTCCCCATCTGTAAGACAAACAGCAGAAGTTTCTGCTTTCTGCGGCGGTTGTGAGCATCCAAACTTGTAAGACCTCATTCACAAAGAGCCCTCGAGTCCCTCAGAAGAAGAGAGGCAGAAAAGGCAGGACGGGACAGGGGGAGGGTTTCTGCTCCCACCTGTGCCTGGAGTAGCCTGGCCATCAGGGCCTCAGACTTGCCCCTCCAGCAGGCACCAACAGAGACTCACAAAGCAGACCCAGGCAGGAAAGGCCAGCTAGGCCCCTAGGCCTGCCTGCCCCCATGGTCTCCGCCAAGGGCAGGTGCCCATTTCCTGTAGCTGTTCAAAGCCAACTACACAAAGGAGCCCCGGAATCCACTCATTTTCCCTCAGGTTCCAGGCAAGCTTCCTGAACCTTTCCTTAAAGAACAATCTGGACATAGCAAAATTGCCCCAAGCAACATTAAAATGCTCACCTGTAGAAAAGGGCAAGGTGCCCAAAGCAGAGACAGAAGAAGGTGCAGGGCTGGCCCGGCCATCTTGCAGGCCAGTTTCAGGAAGAGGACTTTGATGGGGCAAGATCCGATAGTGGTTAAGAGTAGGGGCAGCCGCCTGACCACCTGGGTTTAAATCCAGGCTCTGCCCCTTACTAACCCCGTGAAACAGGTCTGTGGCTAGAGGTCTGTGACTCAGTTTCCCTACCTGTAAAACACGGGTTATAATACTATCTACCCCCTGGGGTTGCTGTAAAGCAGAAATGAAATGGCACGTGTGGTGCTACCCCAAGGCCTAGCATACCACAAGCACTCAATAAATGTAGTATGGTTATCGCTTTCACCCACTTTAGAAAGCAGGCATGACAGGTACCCTGACCAGACTTTCTGATCCCCTCCCCTCTCCCACGCTCAGGAGATTCCCCTGACACCCATCTTCACGGACACCGTGATATTCCGGATTGCTCCGTGGATCATGACCCCCAACATCTTGCCTCCCCTGTCGGTGTTCGTGTGCTGGTAAGCAATGGCCAGGGCTCAGGGAGGCAGCGCAGCAGAGTGGTTAAAGCTGGGGCTTCAGGGGCAGACAGACCTGAGTTCAGAGCCTGGCTCTGTCACTTACCACCTGTGTGACCTTGAGCAACTCACTTGACCTCTCTGTGCCTCTGTTTCTCTGAAATGCTGACATCACAGAGTCACCGTGGGCATTAAATGAAGCAGGCAAAGTATTAATCCAAGGTCCTGGCACAGTTTGTGCTTTAAAAATACCAGCTATCATTCCTGGGCGCCTGGGTGGCTCAGTCGTTAAGCATCTGCCTTCGGCTCAGGTCATGATCCCAGGGTCCTGGGATCGAGCCCCACATCGGGCTCCCTGCTCGGCAGGAAGCCTGTTTCTCCCTCTCCCACTCCCCCTGCTTGTGTTCCTGCTCTTGCTATCTCTCTCTCTCTCTCTGTCAATTAAATAAATAAATAAAATCTTTTTAAAAAATAGCTATCATTCCTTTTCTCATTCTTGGCCCGCACCATCTGGTTGGGAACCTCCCCTATGCAATGGATGTTCAGCTCATCTTATGCAGCTTTTCTTTTCTTTTCTTTTCTTTTCTTTTTTTTTTTTTTTGAGCACCTATTATGTGCTAGACAGCTGCAGCAAGATGAGAAACAAGGGAAAGGAGTCCCTGCAGATGGATGCTGGCCATGACAAGTGGGACCCTGAGGCCCTGGGCCAATCCCCTGCCTCGGGATTAGACACAGCTCTCCAAAAATCTGGGTGGGTGTGGGGAAGAGTCTCCCTTCTTGTTTTATGTGTCCGTGACCTTGGCAAACACCATGAGTGGAGGAGCTTGCTTGGCCTTGGCTCCAGCAGCCTTCACAAAGGTGACTATGAACACATTTGTGGCCTCATCTGCCCAGCACAACCCAGAGGTGAAAGCTGCTTGTTGCCGCCTCAGTTGGACTGGCCCTCGTCCCTCCTCACCCTTCCTCCTGTCCTCCCTCTCTTCCCCGAAATTCTCAGCATGAAGGACAATTACTTGTTCCTGAAAGAGGTGAAGAACCTGGTTGAGAAAACCAACTGTGAACTGAAGGTCTGCTTCCAGTATGTAAACCGAGGTGACCGCTGGATCCAGGTGAGGCACTGCGGGCTGGGAGGGATGTGGCCCATGCCTCAGGCAAGAAGAGCTGGCTTAACATCAGTGCCCTGGCACCCAGCAGCTCCATGTATGGGAATTCTGCTGTCAGCTCATACATGTACATGTGCACAGAGACAAATGTATAAGGCAACTCACTGCAGCATTGCTTCTTGAAGTAGCAAAAGACTGTCCCTCAGGAGAGACTGAGTAACCATATGAGGGGATAGCCTTACCATGGAGTACTATACAACAGCTAAAAAGAAGCCAACCTGGGGCGCCTGGGTGGCTCAGTCGTTAAGCGTCTGCCTTTGGCTCAGGTCATGATCCCAGGGTCCTGGGATCGAGCCCCGCATTGGGCTCCCTGCTCAGCGGGGAGCCTGCTTCTCCCTCTCCCGCTCCCCCTGCTTGTGTTCCCTCTCTCGCTGTGTCTCTCTGTGTCAAATAAATAAATAAAATCTTTAAAAAAAAAAAAAAAGAAGAAGCCGACCTAAAAATACAGAATGCACTTCAAATTAAGGTGTCACTTGCAGGAAATTGTACATAGGATGTTATTGATTATGTTTTAAGAAATGGGGTTGATAGAAGTACAAACATGCTTAGAGCATGCAGAGACTATTTGAAGAAGGCTATGTAAGAAGCCCCTGCCATCGCTTGCTAGTGAGGAGAACTAGGGAGGCTGGCTCGTCTGACGGCTCTCCTTGGTGTCCCCACAGGATGAGGTTGAGTTTGGCTACATAGAGGCCCCCCACAAAGGCTTCCCCGTGGTACTGGACTCCCCCCGAGATGGAAACCTGAAGGACTTCCCGGTGAAGCAGCTTCTGGTGAGATGCTGAGGGCCACCTTGGGGTGGGGGGTGAGGGAACGATCCTGGGGACTCTTACAGGATAGAGTGGACAGGAGACCTGGGGGCACCCTTGACAAGTTAGTCTGTTGCCCAGAGCCTCCATCTTCTCATCTGCCGAATAGGTCAGTTGGGATAGTGACCTCCGTGGTCCTTTCCTTGGAGACCCTTCTCATAGGAAAGTGTGACCACTACCCCAGGGCCTGGCATACCACAAGTGCTCAATAAATGCACTGTTGTTATCAGTATCACCCACTTTGAAAGGCAGGAGTGAAAAGCACCCTGACAAGACTTCTCGATCCCTTGGATAAAAAAATTTACTCATAGGAGAGTTTTCTCGTAGGAAATGGGAACTATGGGAAAGAGGCAGCTCCTGCCCCTGCCCCACCCCCAACTTGCAGAAAAATCAGTTTCAAAGAGGAAAATTATAGTTAAGCAATTGTCGAAAATCATGGTTCCAACTTCAAAGCTCACTGAAGCTGTGGTTTTCAGTCTGTGTGTGTTTTTGAAAGCAATCTGACCCCCTGATTCTAGAAGCCGTTACCACTCCCACTGATGCCCGTAACCACTGGTGCAGTGAGGGCAGAACCCAAACCTGCCTCTTTTATCCTCACCTTCCACCTTGAACAGGCAGGGGAGGCTCAGACAGAGCACAAAGCAGAGACTGGGATAGACTGGGATAGGTCAGGGGCTTTTCCCAAGGTCACGTGCAGGGCAGCCTCTGCTTGAGTTGGAGACATTCATAGGCTCACATCTACTTCCTGAGAACCTTCCCTAACCTAGAGCCCTCACCACAGGGAGACGGTGGTAGAGCCTGGCCTTGCATCTTGTTCCACCCCTTGACCTTGGGCAAGCCACTTAACCTCTTCAAGCCTCAGTTTGCTCATCTGTAAATGGGGCTGGAAATGGTATTCCACTCGCAGGATCATTGTGAAGATTGAAGGCACCTAGAAGACGTCCTGCTGCACCTAATACAATGATCACTATTAGCCACTATTACGGTTGTCATTCCACAGCCCTGGACGTTGTCCTAGGTGAGGACTGTCCGCGTCTTCCCACACTGTGAAGGGTAGAGTCAAACTGGCCTCCAGCAGCGGTTGCCGCAGGCCTGAGAACCGAGGCCTCCCAGCTCCTGTTCTCACGTTCTTCCCAGGTCACTACCTGCCTTCAGTGTTCCAGGCTGGCCTGGTGCCAAGGTCCCGGGCTGCATTGTTCCTGGGGGCCTGGGCCAGGCCCGACTTTGTGCTGCGTGCCTGCCCGCCTGCGTGATGCCTGAAAGCCCAGCTGCCCCAGCCTCCAGCAAATCACACCTTGCCATCTGGGGCTCCCGGGCGAGAACGCGCTAGGCTGTGGCCATCCATGTCACTGGGCACGGCTATCCCTTGAGTCTCTCCACTGGGCCAGAATAAGCCACATCTTCCCACCTCAGGGGATTTTTTAACAAGAATTTTTGTCAGACAAGCTTAGTTCCAGCCCCAGTGCAAGTTCCCAAGCAAGCACCCTACTTTTTCACCCAAAAATCCTGAAAGGAACCTTAAAATTCAAAGGTCCCTGGGGTTATATTGTGTGCCAACTCTAGTTTCTTGGAGCTCTGTTCTAAGAAGGATTCTGAGGCTCTCTGTGGACTCAGTGAACAAATACGGGTGGTTGGGAATGGGTTGGGATGCTCTATATGTTACGTATCCGCCATTCCTGCATGTATTGGTCAGCTTTTACTAGGTGCAGCTGCAGTAACAAACAACCCCCAAAACTTAGTGGCTGACAACAACGAAGGTCCATTTCTCACTTGCACTCCGTGTTGCCGGTTGGTCGGTTGTCTGCGGCCCTGGTTCCTCGTGCCTTCCCCATTCTAGAGCCCAGGCTGCAGGAACAGCCCCAGCCTGGGAAATGCCATTCTCCTAGCACAAGGAGAAGAGAACACTTTGGCAGACACACACAGAGGATCTTATGCGTCACTTCTGCTCACATTTCACTGGCCAAAGCTAGTCACATGACCGAGTCCAACACTGGGTGGGGAATTCTATTCCTTCCACTGGGAGATGCCACACACCAGCAATGGCTCAGGATGCAAAATCCTCTTCCTGTGAAGAGGGCAGCAAGTCTCTGGGAACAAGGATACAATCTACCGCCCTCCCCTGGCACCGTATCCAACACCTCCGTTACAGATGGGGAAACTGAGGGTCAGATAAATAAAGAGATGAGCAGGGGTGTCAACAGCACAGAATGAGAACTAGCCCTGAAGTCATCAAAATGTCTCTGTGTCTAGAAGCAGAGGTACATGCAAAGACCCAGTGCACACACACACACTAATCCACACTTATATACTGTCATGTAGGCCCACCCTCACACCAACCTGCCCACAAACTCAGCCTCCCCGTGCCTTGCCCCTTGCTCTTCAATGGGAATAAGAAGACCCCCTAGAAACCAAGTGCCCACAGGGCCAGACCGAAGGTGGTGAAAGAGTAGTCATCAACGGGTGGCTGACCCGGGGCTAAGGACCTCTGGCTACAGGAGACTAATGATGGGTGTGTGCCCTCTTCCCAGGGCCCAGATTTTGGCTACGTGACCCGGGAGCCCCTCTTTGAGCCTGTCACCAGCCTTGATTCCTTTGGGAACCTGGAGGTCAGTCCACCAGTGACTGTGAACGGCAAGACATACCCGCTGGGCCGGATCCTCATCGGGAGCAGCTTTCCTCTGTAAGAGAGGCCAGGGTGGGGCTGGGGAGAGTGGGGGTGGGGAAGTTACTCTTTCTCTTTAGGAATGGCCTGGGTTGCTCACACATGGAGTGACTGGCTGGGAAAATGAACCCCTTCTGTGACTCCGAAAAGATACAGACACTCTTAGAAATAAAACCAAGTTAGCCTTTATATCTTAGTATGACTTAGGATCTAATATAAAACTAAATAAATAGCTCTTCCCAAAATGGGAGGGTATATAATGAGATTTAAACCAAGTAGGGAAGGGAGGAAGGAATCCATAGAAGGTAACCGAAAGAGGCTGAGTGGGAAGGTACCATCAAGTCCTTGGGGTGACCCATACACAAAAGAGGGCTGAGAAGACATGGCCCTGCCCCTAAGCATGAGTCCCTGGCTCCCTGGCCTGTCCACAACACCATCACTCCCTCCCCAGGTGACCCTCTTCCCAATGAAAAGGCAGATTCTTCCTTGGTCAGGACAGTCACTGAAAGAGTGAGTACTGCGGGTCCTCATTTCACAAAAGGGCTGCCAGCAACCTGCATACATGAGATCAGCCAGGATTTGGGCACCAAGTCCCTCTGAGCCACATGGGATGCTCTACCTTCTGGGGGGAGGCCACTAGCCAGGCAGTGCCCGTTTGCCCACCCCCTCTCCTCCCTCCACTCAATAGCCACTCATCCATTCATCAGGTATTTCCCATGCCCCAGCCAAGTGCCAAGCCCAGTGCCAGCCATGGCATTCTAAACCTGAAACCCAGCCCCCGCCTTCAGGGAGACAGTGGAGATCACAGACATGAAACAGCAGGGAGTGGGGAGGGAGGATCATATACAGTGATAGAAAGAATGATAGGAAACCCGAAGAGGGGTCCTTAACCCCTTTGGGGAGGCCAGGGAGGGCTCCTTGGAGATAAATATTTATTGAGGGCCTTCTCTCTGCCAGGCACTGTTCTAGGCTCTAGGGATACATCAGTGAGCCAAGCAGACAAAGACCCAGCTCTTGGGAAATTTTCAATTAAGGTGGGAGGAGTACAGGAAATCAACATGGAAGCCAGCAAATGAGACCTTTCTGGATGCTAATAAGTTGCAATGAAGAAGGTAAAATAGGGTTACATGGTAAAGAATGATGGGGCAGGTGCACTTCAGCTTTTGTGGTTTTAAGGAAATGACTTGGGAATCGAGGCTTGAATGAGAAGGGAGCAGCCATGGAAGATCAGAGGGAAAGAGCATTTCAAATAGAAGGAACAGGGAGGGCAAAGCCTTGAGGAGCTAGCAAACTTAGGAAGTAGAACAAAGAGGAAGGGAGGGAGAGGAGGTAGCAGATCCAGGCAGGGGCCAAATCAGAGAGGAATTTCTTGGCCACTGGGAGGCCCTTGAGTAATAGTCTAAGGGTACTAGGGATCAAAGACCTCAGAGAGTCTAAAATTTAGGAAGGGCTTCCTGGAGGAGGTGTTGCTTGAACTGATTAAAGATGGAAGTTAAGTAGAAGTTAATGTAACAAAGAGGCACATGGGCTAGGGCAGATTTTGGAACCATGCCTGTGCCTTAGCCCCCTCCAGCAGTCCAGCAGGACCCCTGAGCACAGAAGCTGGTCTCTTTATATCCACTGACACCCTCAGGAGCTGAAAGAGCTGAAGGCTGGGCTCCATGGCCTTCGTAGAGGCCATGGCTCCAGCTAACGCCTCCTTCTTTCCCCTTGGGCTCAAATGCCTTCCTGCGGTACCAGGGTCTCTCAGCCCTGTGGTTCAGGCTCCTTCTCGTGACTTTTGCTGATGCCACCCTGGGTACAGGCTGGGTTGCAGAGGCTGAGCTCCTGTAGGCCCTCTGGTGAGGCAGGCACAGCGGGAAAGCATCTGAAGAGCTGCCTCCTCTCCACCCCTGCGCCAGGTCCGGCGGTCGGAGGATGACTAAGGTGGTGTGGGACTTCCTGCAGGCCCAGCAGGTGCAGGCGCCTGTGGAGCTCTACTCGGATTGGCTGACCGTGGGCCACGTGGACGAGTTCATGACCTTCGTCCCCATCCCGGGCACAAAGGTGAGCTGGCCCCCGAGGCTAGAGTGAATAGGATGATGGAGAACCCAGGTACTACCAGCTCTTGTCAGCAGGGGGCAGGTTCTACAGGGAGTGGACTGCACAGAGGAAGAAGGAAGTAGGCTCAAGTTGGTTTGCCTGTTGTCGCTGTGGCGGGTGAATTTTTAACCCAATATACCAAAATATTAGCATTTCAACATGTAATCAATGTAAAAATATAAATGAGAAATTTTATGTTCTTTGATTCATACCAAGTCTTCAAAATCCGGTGTGCATTTTACTCTTAACCGCACATCTCAATTCAGATTAGCCCCAATTCAAGAGTCCAGTAATCACGGGGCTAGCGGCTACTGGATTTGCCGTGATGCTCTAGAGAGCTCTGGGGTATGGGTCTGGGGCTTTTTCACTTTCTGAAGTGAAAGGAATGGCTGCAACTTCATACCCTAGAAATGTCGCGCAAATGGCCCATCCTCTTGGCCACTGGGAGATGCGCTTCCACCCTGTCCAAAGCCATTTTGGACTCTGAGCTTTGACGCGATGACATTGCTGAGGTGAAGGAATTTCTATAGCAGGAAGGGTGAGAAATACTCCCCCGAAACAGAGAAAACTCTGCCAGGCCGCCTTTGCCCCTCGGCATGGGGAGACCTGAGGCAACAGGCAGACAGGGCTCCGAGTCCCCAGGGACTCCCTCGTGCTCCCTGGCCTCTTCCCCTCTGCTGACACTGTCCCTCTGGACATCCTCTTGCAGGAATTCCGGATGCTCATGGCCAGTACCTCAGCCTGCTACAAGCTCTTTCGAGAGAAGCAGAGGGAGGGCCACGGGGAGGCCATCATGTTCAAAGGTGAGTGCCCACGGAACCTTGGCAGGGAGTGGGGAGCTGAGCCCCCAGAGAGATGCTCAGGAGGATGGGGCAGGTGATCGCTTTGCCCCTGGGCATCCAGCTCCCCTTCCCTGGGCGTCTGGCCTGCTCCAGGCTGTGAGGTCACCATGGTGGGAAGGAGCCCTGGCCTCTAGTGACCCTCGCTGTGGTCAGCCGGACCATCGAGCCACCCACTGCTCCTTATTATCATCAGCAGTGCCAAATGCTTCTTCAGGCCCTGGCGTCTACTTTAAATGGCACCAGGCCCAAAAGAGACTTAACTGACATGCGATCTGTATACAAGGAGCTTGAAAAGGAGATAGAGAAAAACATACACAACCCAATTTAGGGACAGGAAGAAAAGTGGGAGTAGATAGACATGATCTAGAGTCAGACAGTGATGACTGTCAGTCCCAGAGGGAGAAATTACCTGCTTCATGTAGACATTCCCTTAACTGGGATGGATGTTGACCAGGATTAGCTGTGCTCTTAAATTAATCATGGAAAGAGGGAAAGCTGATCAGGTGGAGACAGCCAGGTTAGAGAGGCCGTGACAATTTCTTCCTTACATGTTTTTCTTACATTACTCTGTGTCACTTTTGAGGTTGGTATCCCCAATCTGCCTACTCCCAAAAGTCGCGTTATTAGGGCTGGTTAATACTTACATACATCACTGCCCGCCAGATCCAAAGGCAGTGTTCCTGATAGTGACTGGTATCTAGAGCAGACAAGGCCAGTTTAAGCCCTCTGTCCTTTTTTGATTCCCCACCAATGGGAAATTTTTTCCTTGGATTGGCAGGCACGAGTCTGGATTTTCTGGAGGCTTCTTTATATACTAATCATACCCTAAAGCTACCCATAGGATATAGAAACCATTATCTTTGTACAGATGGGTCCAAGTGGGGTGTGGAGATGGTGCCGGAACAGGGCATGACAGCCCCAATCTCTTTGCCACGGACAAGCTACAAGACTGGGAAGTGCAACGGACCAGCAAACTCTTCTCAGATGAGGCAAAATAGAAGAAGGAGGAGGAGGAGAAGAAGAAAGAAGAAGAAGAGGAAGGAGAAGAAGAAGAAGAAGGGGGAGGAAGAGGAAGAGGGGGAGGGGGAGAAGAAAGAAGAGGAAAGAGAAGGGGAAGAAGAAGAAAGAGGAGCAAGAGGAGGGGAAGGAGAAGGAGGAGAAGGGGAGGAGGAAGAGGAAGAAGAAGAAGAATTATTATTAATAGCTTAGGCTCTGAAATCAGACTGTCTGGTCTGCATGCGGGCTCTGCCACCAGCTATGAGACCTTGGACAAGTCATTTACCTTCTCTGTGCCTCCGTTTCCCCATCTTTAATGCTAGCAGGCACCTCATAGAAATGCAGGAAAGATTCCTGAGTTAATCCCTCTAAAACATCTAGAAGGGTGCCTGTCACACAGTAGGTGCTCAATGAGTGTTAGGTATCACTAATCGAACCAAAATCTACGTGCGAACTAGGAGGTGGGTGCAGGCAGTGTGACCAGGGCAGGGGCCGAGCATGAGGCAGGTCTGGAAAACAGAAGGGTGACCTCTGGGTACCTGCTTTCGCCACCCTCACCTGGTCAGCTGCTTACCCTTAGAAGTAGGCTCCACGTGGGAGACCCAGGTACCTACTTGTGCCACCCCCACCCTCTGGCCAGAAAGAGAGCAAGGCACCACCCCTTCGTCCCTGGTCCAAGCAACATGGTCACGCTGGCAGAGGGGCCTGGGTTCCCAGGGGCTCCCCTCCTGTGTCCCAGCCTGTCCCAGCTCCATCTCCCTCCTCCCAGCAGTTAGCCCAAAAGCTGGGGGGGTGGCTGTTGATAGAGGGGAGCACCCAGGCTGAGTACCTGAGGCCAGACTGTCCCTTATGATGTCTGACTTCTACAGGCTTGGGCGGGATGAGCAGCAAGAGAATCACCATCAACAAGATTCTATCCAATGAGAGCCTCATGCAAGAGAACCAGTACTTCCAGGTGAGGGCGGAGCGGGGGGCCCTGGGAGGGAAGGGTTTGTGCCCAGTGACACCGATCACATCCTCACGGCTTCCAGAGGGAAGGACCAACGGCACATGTCAGAGGGAAGGGCCTCCATGAGCATTTGGTCCAGCCTCCCTGCATTGCTCCTGTGCTAAAGCCAGAAGCTAAATGGAGGGACAAAGGCAGGCATGCGGGTCAGCAGAGGCCAGAAGCAGACAGGAAACCAGGGAAGGAGAGCATATCAGGCAGTGTCAAAGAGCCAAGAGCTCTGTGAGTCTAGAGCCCATGACATCTGGGGCCCTTTGAAATATGATGCAGGAGCGCCTGAGTGGCTGAGTCGGTTAAGCATCCAACTCTTGATTTCAGCTCAGGTCAGGGTCATGATTTCAAGCCCCATATGGGGCTCCATGCCCAGCATGGAGTCTACTTAAAAAACAAATTAACTAAAAAATAGATAAATAAAATATGACGCAAGCTCCAGACTGCCCTCTAGAAAAATGCAAGTGTCAATATACGCCCTGGATTTTTATGTATTTTAGGGGATCAGAGTTCCCGGAAGTTTACCATGAATGGATCCCACCTTCTGAGTCCCCGCCTCACTTCTATCTAAAAGCATGATTTCTGTGATCTTCTGTCTTCTCTCTCTGTTACCACTGTCACCGGGCCCTGGTGGGAGGGGCACTGGAGAGGTGGCAAGGGGGCTAGGTGAGCCCTAGAACTCTCCCTGAAGTGCTAGGGCCCAGGGTCTGCTACTGCAAACAGGAGCAGGGTTGACAAAGTGGCAGGAGTGTCCCCTCACTTGCCTGCCCTCCCTTTTCTCCCCTCACCCAGCGTTGCCTGGACTGGAACCGTGACATCCTCAAGAAGGAGCTGGGGCTGACGGAGCAGGACATCATTGATCTGCCCGCTCTGTTCAAGATGGATGAGAACCGCCAGGCCAGAGCCTACTTCCCAAACATGGTGAGGCACTCTGGGCCCCAAACCTCATCGAGGCTGATCAGGGGCAGCCAGATCCAGAAGGACCCCTCAGCTGAGGCTGTTCCCTCAGGAGGTCCTGGTCCCTGTCCTGGCTGAGCCGCTCTGTGGCCTCTCCCACCCACCCCAGGCCCTTCACCCTTCTGGGCTGCATTCCCTCCTAGGGGTGAGATGCTCATCCTAGCTGCCTCCCTGGGGTTCTGGGAAATCCTTTCCCTTAACAGATAGGAAAGTACCTTCTAGTTAAAAAAGGCCTTTACGGACAGGAGGGATGCTTGTTGTCGTAGAGGAGAATATTCTGTGAGACGGAGGGAGGTTATAACACACACACTGATCCACACTTGCACGCACACGCCCATTCATACACATATAACCACGTGCAAGTACTGTACACACAGATGCATGCCGAGGTAGGTCCCCTGGTTTTCCACTTCAGCTCTGCCATGTATGAGCTGCTTTGCCCCCTCCGTGCCTCGGTTTCCTCATCTGTAAAATGGGGATGATCGCAACACCTACGTCATAGGGGAGTTAGGAATGCCCAAGAGCTTAGAACAGGGCCCGGCGAGTAGTAGGTGCTCATTAAATGGGAGCTGTTGCCTCACCCCCATCATAGGTGAACATGATCGTGCTTGACAAGGACCTGGGCATCCCTAAGCCGTTCGGGCCCCAAGTGGAGGAGGTGTGCTGTCTGGAGATGCACGTGCGCTCCCTGCTGGAGCCCCTGGGCCTCTGTTGCACCTTCGTGGATGACATCTCCGCCTACCACAAGTTTCTGGGGGAGGTGCACTGCGGCACCAATGTCCGCAGGAAGCCCTTCTCCTTCAAGTGGTGGCACATGGTGCCCTGAGCTGCGGGGGGGCTGTGCTGTGCGGGTCTCAGCCTGTCGCTAGCCAAGATTGTGGCGGGACCGGCCCTCGTGGTTCTTAGGATTGCAAGACGCCCTTCAGCAATAATGGTCAGGAAACTTGGGGTGGGGGGGGAAGGATGATTATTTCCAGGACCTGGAAATTTTGCGGCATACCTGGGGCCACACAGCAAAGTCGCAGGGAGAGAGAGATGGCACAGGCCTGGGGTTCTGCTTTTTGGGGGGTCGAGGGTGGGGGCTGGGGCTTTTGTGGGCTCCTTCTTTATTGGTGAACTTAAAACATAAAAGCAGGAATGTAAAACTCGGGGACGAGGAAAATCAAGGGGCCCAAATGGTCAGCTTTAGAAACCAGCCAAGATTTCTAAAACAAAGGAGCCTGGGGGAGGAGGAAGCCTGGACTTTTATCTAGTCCTGTGGCTGGCAACGAGCTTATTGGAGACAGCTTGCTTTAAAGTGGATACCTCAGGGGATCAAAGCCCAAGTCAGGCACTTGCATTACCAAGAAGAGAAAACACAACTGTCCGGCTTTGGGCTGACACGACAGGGGCCCTGGCACGTCTCTCCTTTCTCCAGACCCCTGGCACCAACCCCTTCCCCCACCAAGAGCTTCCCCCTGCCTGGGAAGGACATGACAAGGCCTGGACTGTCCCCCCTCCCCACCGGAGGCCTCCGGGAAGGGGGTAGGGATTTGGGATATCTGTACTTTGCCATCTCTCAGAAGGGCCCCAGCATCCACCAAAGTCACCCCTGATGAGTCTCAACTCGGTCCTTCCTGAAAACAGCTGTGCATTTGGCTGGCATCTGTATAGCCCTGACATGAAAAACAAAGAAACAAAAACTCTGTACCCAAACCATTCCCCCAAAGAGTCCTTAGTCTCTTGTCCACAAGTGAAGGAAGGGAGAAGGGAAGAAGGTTCTGGAGGCTCTGGGATCGCCAGCTCTGGCAACCGTGCCCTGAAGGTCAAGGTAGATCCCACGGAAAGGGACCCTGGGGCCCCAGACGTACCTTGAACTGCTGTCATCATTTCAAATTCAGCTCCCTTGGGGTGTGCAGGTGGCTGCCTCCAATTATTCATTCCTTCCCGGCCTCTCTCAGATCCCCTTGGCTTTCTCTCTGCAGTGTAGACATCACTGACTAGCTTCCCCATTCCCTGAGGGTCCAATAATTTAGCTTAGAACCTTCCCCAGAAGTGGATTTTATCAGACCTCTCCATTTCCAAGATGCTCCTTATACCTCATCTTTCTGATGGACACAGGCTCTCCCAAATGCTTGGGGGGGGGCCCCCCCAGACCAGCGTCCTTGTACCTGAGAGCGCCGTGGGTGTAGATGCCCGGGCTCAGCCATATCCTTCTCCTGCCTGGTTCTCCATTCCCTGGGCAGTCCCTGGCCCCCCTCCTCGCATGCCTCCACTTCCTATTCCTGATGCCATCCCTCTAAGCAGCTAGATGGGAACTTTTTCACCATCAGCCAGGCTCAGACCTGCCCCCAGGATATGATTAAAGACCCACCTCTTCTCCCCAGACCTTCGACCCAACATCTAAGGACCTGGCCTGGCCCCCAGCCCAACAGCCAGTTCTGGACCAGCCGGTGGCCTTAGACACAGACTGTCTCTCCCATGGAAGTTCACCGGCGCATTTGCTGAACACCCTCTCATTTACATAACTAGATTAATTCCCTGGCTCCAACCCAAAAGACTCGGTTTCAACTTAAAAAAATTTCCTTGAGGGCCAGCTGATGTCAGGAGAATAAGTGAATTATAATTCCATTTTGCAGGCTAAAAAGAACCAGTTTATAGCCAATGAGAGGGTTATAAATTTGTATTCTTGGGAGAACAGGATTTCCTTCTTGGGTTATTTCATTCACGCGTTCAGCAAACATTTGTTGTGTGCCTACTAAGCGCCAGGCACAGTGCTGGCTTCTGAGGTGTATGGTGGTCAGTAGCACACTGGGCCTGGTCCCTGCCTCCTGGAGCCGGTCAGTTCTCAACATGCACTGTCCGCATCTAAATGGCCAGCATTTGTCCTTTTAGTGATGTGCTCTTTAGAAGCGGCAACTCTCTATATTCAGGAAATGCCCAGAGCACAGATCTTCCTGCAAATCAGTATTTTGGATGAAGGTGGAGGGTTCTTTTTCAACCAGGCCTCCTTTCCCACCCACCTGGGCCAGTACCATCCAACAGATCAGACCCCAGAGTCTTCAGAAGCTGTCGTGCCCCTGACTTTGGGGGCCAAAGCCCCAGATCTCTGCAACCCCAGAGCTGAAAACACCAAGTGCCTATTTGAAAGTGTTCATCTGGAGACTTAGAGTTTGTCGTGTGTGTGTGTGTGTGTGTGTGTATTAAGTTAATGTGGGGGTTTGGGGTTTTCTTTCATTTTTTTCTACTCCACCTTAAGAGGAAGTGAGCACCTCCCATGTGGAGATGGTGTGTGTTTATAGATTTTTCTAAAACTCTCCCCATCGGTAAGTTGATAATTTCTGATGATTCTGGAGTGTCCAGGACTCAGACTCATATTTCCGTCTTGCTTGCCCACCCTGCCTCGTGTGACTACCCTCAGCGTGTGCACCTCCCCCAATCCCCATGGACTCATCGCTCTTCCCCACCCCCCACTTTCTATAAATATAGGCCTAGGATACAGTTCTGTGTTGCAAAACTCAACTAAGTTCCTGTTTCGATCTTTATTTTGAAATATTTTGTGTAAGAGGGAAGGGGGGTATGCCATGAAGATGGCAAGAAGCAGGGCACAGTTTCAACTTTCTGGATGAGAGACCATGATGGAGATCAAAAGATGTTTGGGGGGGCGCCTGGGTGGCTCAGTCGTTAAGCGTCTGCCTTCGGCTCAGGTCATGATCCCAGGGTCCTGGGATCGAGCCCCACGTCTGGCTCCCTGCTCTGCGGGAAGCCTGCTTCTCTCTCTCCCACTCCCCCTGCTTGTGTTCCCTCTCTCGCTGTGTCTCTCTGTCAAATAAATAAATAAAATCTTTAAGAAAGAAAAAAAAAGATGTTTGGGGAAGAGACTAATTAAATAGCAATAAAATAAACCATCAGAGGGGAAGTCATGTGTTGTGATGTTTGTTGTTGCCCTCATCAACACAGCCTGGAGTGAAGCAGGCCAGACAGAGGCACTGTTCTGGTCTTGTAACGCCTGCTCTTCTGGGCACAAGGTCAGGGCTAAAGGTATCTCAAGAGTTTGGAATCCCCCACACATTCAATGGATGTGTATCACATGGCCACCACCCAAGGTCAAGACCAATACACACAATAAAGTCTGGCTGTGTTTTTCTGGTGGTGTTCCCCAGAAGCAGACCCTGAAATGAGCAATTGAGAACAGTGATTTATTTTTTATTAAGTGAAGGGTACAGGACAGGGAAAGGGAAGAAGCCGAACGAGAATGTGACTTGAGGTGTAGCCTCAGCCTGATCCCTGGAGAGCTCTGGAGCATAAGTGCAGCTCAGAATTGTCCCACCTGGAGGCAGAGTTTTGTACACCTGCACCAGCCAGTCATTGGCTATGGGGACTTTGGCTCTCTGAATGGGTAAGGTGGCAGCAGTAGCCCATGAGCAATCATCTAAAGAGGATCACAGCTGCAGTTAGCAGCAAAATCACAGGAGCTGGGGAGTGGGCTCACAACCAGAAGAGGATCTGGTAGGGCACCAACAGTGTCCACTGCTCTGGATCACATCATGTTCTTATAATATGGAATTGTTACATGTGGACATTTGTGATTTGACCCATGGTATAAAAATCCATACTACATAGCCATGGTCTAACCGGGTCTTTGTGAACAAACTCTCTGAAGCCCAAAAATAAAGCCACCTAGTTGCTTGATGAGCCTGGAAGCCACTCCTCAGCTCTTTGGAATGGACCTGGGGGCTTCTTGCCCCTCAGCCCCATCTTGGACTTCTGGACTGATGTTTTGGTGAAGCCATCTTAAGAAGAGACTGCAAAATGAAAACCACCAGTTCTCATACTCCAAGACTTAACCCGTGGGTCCAGCTCTCTGAGGTCATGCTTCCCTTTTATACCCAACTAAGGTGGCCCAAGCCACAGCAATGACAATCTTCACTAGGGTTTCCCCAACCACCAATTTCTGAGACTCCCCAAGGGATGGTGGTGTGTTAAATCCAGCCTGGTGGTGCTTTCCTATCTTGGCCACTCACCTACAGCATGGCTGGAAGTCACCCTGAGACTTCTAGAACAGCACTTTCCAATAGAAATGTAATGCAAGCCACGCATGTAATTTTAAATTTTCTACTTATAGGACATCTTCATTCAGATTAGCCACAAGTGGCTACCACAGTTGAAAGCATAGTTCTAGAATCTTCTCTGCCAGGCTGAGCCCAGTTATGAGAGTAGGCACATTCCTGACGCCTGGGTGGCTCAGATGGTTAAGCATCTGCCTTCGGCTCAGGTCATGATCCCAGGATCCTGGGATCGAGTCCCGCATCGGGCTCCCTGCTAGGCGGGGAGCCTGCTTCTCCCTCTGCCTCTGCGTCTCTCTCTCTCTCTGACTTTCATGAATAAATTTTAAAAAAAAAAAGAGTAGGCACATTCCTTAAATCCCCAGTGTCCAGCTAGTCTGACTGCAATAGCTAACAAAAGTTTATTATTATAATACCGAAAAGAGAAGCATAAAATAGACATCAGCCCTCCCTGGCCCCGGTGCGCAGAGCCTTGCCCCTCCAGAAGGTCCGCTTGCCTGAGTGTAGCTGCTGCCGTGTTACCAGAACTGGCCTCTCCCTCAGCAAGGCGAGTACCTTTGGCCATGCCACCTCTGCCCACTGTCAAGATGAGAACCCCCACCAGCCTCATAGAAAATAGAACCGCCTCGATTCTAGCCTCCTTCCCCTCACTGTCATCTGGGATACAATTCGAGTCCACACGTTACTGCGGGATGTCGTCTGCAGGTCCCCAGTGAGTGGAGTTGAAGTCTCCATTATCTCAGCCCCTTCATTCCAAACGGGACCTGATCCATACCTCAGCAGAGCCAAAAGCTTGTGGAAGTGGGATCCCTCCCCCCAAAACAAAAGAGCAGCCAGGGATGAATTCTGCCTGCCCAGTGCTACATATCCAGGATCTTTACCCAAGTGGCATCAGGTCCAGGGGACCGAGGGCGATATTTTTGGTAACTAAATATAGTGAGTGACATCAAATGACAGCACATGGAATCTCATCCGCCAGCTGAACAACCAGAAAAAGGACATGCCCAGGCAGAAAGCTCAGCTCTGCCGCCTTGTCTCCAGGCTGGCTGATGTGAGAAATCTGCCTTTTCACTTGTGCTTCACCTCTGGGTAGCCCAGGCTCCTTTTGAGCCCTGATCTCTGAGAAAACAAAGGTCTGGGCTTCTCTAGCTAGTCTGGAAGCAAAGTGCCAGGTTCAGGTCAAGCCTGCTTGTGTCCCAGCCCCTCATGCTCTATAAGCTAAGGCCCATTTTGTCCGTCGTGGGTATGCTGCCAGATGACTCTTATGGACCAGTCTCTGACCTGCATTCTGGAGCCCTCCTTACATGCTACCCTGCTACTGGAAATGTTACAAGATTATTCTACTTACCTTCTGCAATTCCTGGCACATAGCGCTTGGCAAAGACTTTTTTTTTTTTAAGATCTTATTTATTTATTTGAGAGACAGAGAGAGCAAACTCACGGGGAGGAGGAGCAGAGGGAAAGGGACAAGCAGACTCTGAGCTGAGCGCAGAGCTCGACCCAGGCCTCAATCCCACAACCCTGAGATCATGACCTGAGCTGAAATCAGGAGTCGGACACCTAACAGACTGAACCACCCAGGCGCCCCAAGCCACCCACGTGCCCCAGATACGTTTTGAATGAAAGAAAGAAACGCCTGTTTGGCTAGGCAATGGAAACAGAAAAATCAGCCCAACTAGATGTGAGGTGTTGACAGCCACCATTTCTTACTCACTGACTACGTGCCAGGCACCTGCCAGCTTGAACTATGTGAAAAGCTGTTTTGAAGGTCAAAATGATCAAATAGAGATGATTTCATATGATATTTTACATTCCTCATCGCCTCTGATTCCCCCCCCACACAGAGCTGTGGGGTTACTATCCCCACTTTACAGATAAGAAAACTGAGGCTCAGGGAGGAAGTGACTTGGCTCAAGTTTCCACAGCAGGAAGTAGCGGAACCAGGATTCCCACCAGGGTGATCTGACTCCAGACCCACCTGCTGAGCCTCTGCTCTGGACTACCCCGTCTGAGAAGCAGCTTCCTAACCCGAGTCCAGTGGGTCATCAGCTCTTTTATTCATAAATGTTTCCGTTGTGCCAGTCATTTCTTAGTGTGGCCCATTAGAACCTTACAACAAAAATGCCCCACTACCTGCAAGCATATGTCTGGGGATTATAGGATTCCTATAAACCCCTCAAAGGCAACAGAGCCCAGGGTGAAATGACCTGTCCACAATGTAGTGTGTTCTCTCCAGGCTTCAGCTCAGGGTAAGAGGGCATCTCCAAACGTGAGAAGCAAATTACATTCATTCATCTGCCATATCCATTCTTTTTTCCAATTAACAGTTATTGTAAGCATCTATTGTGCATAAAACTAAAGTGATGGTATGATTTCTCATCTAAACCAGAGTGAAAGGGGGCACTACCAATAATTTCACCCGGATAACAGGTGAGACAGGAACCACGCTGGGCAAACCAGGATATCTGTTCTCCCTGGAAACCCCTATGCATGAGACATGATCTCATCCCTCCAGGAACTGATAGCCAAGTCAGGGTGACAGACAGGAGTCAGGCTGATGGAGTAGGCACTTGACAAATATTTGCTGCAGGGAGGAATGAAAAAGGTACAAAGAGCTGTAGAATCATACACACACACACACACACACACACACACACACACACAATTTTTTCCAGCTGGGAGAGTGACCAAGGGTGGTCCTGGTGTTCATTTAGGCTAGGATGAGCATCGAATGAGTGTAGGAATGGATGGCTGGTCAGAGAAGGGGGGCTGCCAAGCTGAGCAGAGATACAAGGGGGCATAAATGGGTGCCCTATTTCAGAAATGGTGATCATAGCGAGTGGCTAAGACACAGACTAAAGCTATGCTGGAAACACAAGGGTTTGAGAAATGGGGACCCTCTGAAGATTGGGATAGCTGCAGCCATGTGATCAATCCTGCATTTTAGAAAGAGGACAGTAGGGGCGCCTGGGTGGCTCAGTCGTTAAGCGTCTGCCTTTGGCTCAGGTCATGATCCCAGGGTCCTGGGATCGAGCCCCACATCGAGCCCCACATCGAGCCCCACATCGAGCCCCA
>NW_023270447.1:82157676-82162088 GCF_011800145.1 Mirounga leonina
ATCGAGCCCCACATCGAGCCCCACATCGAGCCCCACATCGAGCCCCACATCGAGCCCCACATCGAGCCCCACATCGAGCCCCACATCGGGCTCCCTGCTCCGCAGGAAGCCTGCTTCTCCCTCTCCCACTCCCCCTCCTTGTGTTCCCTCTCTCGCTGTGTCTCTCTCTGTCAAATAAATAAATAAAATCTTTTAAAAAAAAAAGAAAGAAAGAGGACAGTAACATAAATATTTTTTACTGCTCTTAAACTAATAGGAAAATAATTTTTAAGGAACTACCTGAAGAATGATCAAACCATGGTACATGCCTACATTTAAACATTTGGCAGCACATAGATGAAATAAATCTATGAGCACTGACGTGGAAAGAGCTCCAAGACATCGGGGTGCCTGGATGGCTCAGTTGGTTAAGCGTCTGCCTTCAGCTCAGGTCATGATCCCAGAGTCCCTGGATCAGGCTCCCTGCTCAGCAAGGGAGCCTGCTTCTCCTTCTCCCTCTGCCCCTACTTGTGCTCTCTCTCTCAAATAGATAAATAAAATCTTAAAAAAAAAAAAAGAGCTCCAAGACAGAGCATTTGATGTTGGTATTTTTTTTAAAAAGGGAAAAAAAGAACGTCAAGCAAAGCCATGAATTTCTGTGGGAACATACATATGTATACACATGCAAAGAAAAAGATAGGGAAGCAATCCCATGAAACTGACAACAGTAATCACCTCTGGGAAAGGAAGTGTGACCGAGGGGATTTAAACTTTATCTATGTTGCTTGAAATTTTTACATTGTGAGAATTTAATTACATATGTATTTTTAAATTTTTTTTGAAAGCTGCCTGAAACCCGCGGCATCTTTTTTATGCTGACGTCTTCCCATCCTGATTAGCATAATCTCTTTTATTCCTCTTTTATTCCCCCAGCTGGGCTTCCCACCACAGTTTAAGACTGACCAGCTCCTTACAGATACACATTCATTTACTCCTGCCTGTGAGGAGACTGATTCTTTTTCCCCATTTTACATGATAGAAAAGTAATGCACAGAGACAGGAAGTAACTTGCTCAAGGTCACACGGCAAATGACTGATAAAGCAGCATTTGAACCTCCAATGGCCTGCACACTTAACCACTCCACCTCCCTGCTCTCTAGAAGGTCGAAATTGCTTTTAACTTTTTGCACCCCTCTGACTTGTTCTGTTTCCAGGGAGCCAATGTCTAGTCACTACCAATGAGTATTTACCACTATTTGTTTTTTGCGTTTCATTTACATGACTCTGTCTCTGATAGAAAGGGATGCTCAAAATTCAGATTCAGCTGGAAAGGGAATTTTATCATGGACTGTGTTGACAAAGCACACACCCACACACATCCAGAGGATCAAATTAACTGCTAATTTGAGAGTATGCTGGTGATGTGGCAGGCAGACGGGAGTGAGACAGAGGTTAGCAGGGTGGGTGAGCTCTAATTGTGTGTGTGTGTGTGTGTGTGTGTGTGTGTGTGGTGTGGTGTGATGCTATAGGGCCCACCAACGTGACAGTCCCCAGAAGGCCTCGGGCCATTTACTACGTCCCAGCAGCTGAGCTGACTTCAGCTCTGTGAAACGCAGCCCCATCTGGAGTGGGGGGGGCTCGTGACTTTTGCTCCAGGAGTTCCATAGAGGCTGCTCATGAAATTGGAGAAGTCTGTAGCATATGATGGTCCTCATCCCACTCAGAGAGAATATTTTGAGAAGTCTAATTATATGGTGGGGTTTAGAGGGAGGAGGGTTTAGATAAGCCCTTTCTAAGGGCAGGTTGAAAAGGGCTATTAGGGAGCCGGGGGCAGTTCCGTGAGGCAGGGGCATCCCCTGCAGGTGGACCAGAGTAGCTGCAACCACCACGTTCCCAGGAGCCTTGGGTGGCCTGCCTAGAGCCCAGCCATCTAACCAATGGAGAATACTGACCTCCTACCTGTATGACTTAAGTGAATTATTGACCCTCTCTGAGGCTCAGGTGCCTCAACTTTAAATGAAAGACAGAAATCCCTACCTCATGGGGTTGCCTTCATGATTAGACAGAGAAAATGTACCCAAAGTGTTCTGCAGAGGGCCCGATACACAGGACCAGTGAGTCTTCCAGAAGAAGCAGCTGACCTGGAGGCCATGCTGGGGGTTGGTGGTTGATTGGATGTGGCAGGGGGAAGAGTCGAGGTACATACCAGGTTTCTGGCTTGGTGGTGCTGAGAAGAGAGGAGCTGTGAACGCCTCAGGTGATATGTACGGTTGGAAAAAGGATGAGTTTCAGAGACCATTGGGACACCCAGATAGAGATGCTCAGGAGACAGCTGGACAAAGGGAAGGAGTCAGCCAGAAATGGAAGAGAGAGCCCGTTGGTCAAAGGCAAATGCAATCCTGAATTTTGGACGAAAAGGCCCCTGAGTCCCACCACGGAAATTAATTGGGGTGAGGCGGGTTTTTCGCAGAGACAAATAACTCCCAGGCAATAAAATTCCCTGATATTTCTCCCCTAGATCTTATCTGATAAATCTCCCCTAAATCCTTGGCCCTCTGGCTGGGGAGGAATCTGGCCAGGTTGCCCTAAATCACAAGACTCTAGAAATATAGTGGATTGTACAAATGATAGTTGATACACCACAATGGTTTTGGTTTTAATTTTTAATTCTGAACTGGATTTCCAGCCCTTGGGAAAGGCAGAGCTCCTAACGCAAGATTCCCACCCAGGATGGCTCAGCTTTCCCATTATCCAAAGACTAAGAACGTCTATTAAAAAATCTTCTAACCAAGAAGTGTTGTTATGAGGACTAGGGAAGACTATTTATGTAAACACATTTGTAAGTGATGAGGCTCAGCATAAACTTAAAGCACGTAGCCGACTGTTGAAAAGTAATACTTCACTCACTAGACAAATGGAAACAGACAAAAAAACCTCGGATCTCACCACAGGGACATCTTGGGAAGATCTGTCAGGAGCAGGCCATGAAAACTTCTAAGCCCTGCAGCTGTGCCTTTCTGGAATCCCAAAGTTCAGGGCGGAGGTGCAGCCATCCAGGAATTTATTCCTCCATAACTCTGAGCTCCCCAAATCCCCATGAAGCCCAGGAATGATGTGACTGCAGGGCACGTGGGCCCCTTGGCACCAAGAGCCCCTGCATAAATCAAGGTCTCACTTCTGCTGACCTCAGACTGCTTTTTCCAAGGTGACCTGGGCAAAGTAAAAAGGTAATCGCTCCTGTAGGAATAGTATCTGCCTTCGAGATGAAAGAATCATGAAAAAGCCAATAGGACCAATTCTCTAGAAACGCATTCCTTGGAGGGAGAGGACGCTCTTCCTTCATCTCAGAATATAATTCAGCCAGGAGCAGTTAGAGTGACAATCTTCCCATGATTTCATCCAGTTTGGGTGGCCCAGGAGGCTTTGAGGCAGACTCAGAGGAGCCCTATTCCTGTGCTGGGTCAGCCCCAGTGAAAAGTCAAGGTGACCTCAGCCCCATCAACAGTTGCGCTCAAGATGCCCCCACCACCCCAGGAGCCTCCCGAATCACAGAACCCTACATCAGCTGGCCCAACACCCTGATGATACAGGCAAGGAAACTCTAGGCCAAAGATGGGGAGGGACTTGTCCAAGGTCACACAGGCTTGAGAAGATTCGAGGTTAGACCCAGGGGTCCAGGCTGTTTCTTGTGGCCTCACTACACCCCTCCTTTAATGAGGCCACAGAGCAATGTAGCCAGGTTCCAGCCCAGGGCTCCAGAAACTTAGCCCCAACAAACCAATTTGTCTGGCCTTCTCAATTTCCCCAGTCACATCTAAATGATCTGTGAGAAAACCAAAGACTGTTAAAAGGTGCCCTTCATATGTCAGAAACAAGCAGGCAGGGAAGGGAAAACGCCATTCCTGACAAACACGGGTACCTGCAAAGCCAACCGCCTACATAAACTTTGCCAGAGGTGACCCAAGAGACCAAGCAACTTGGAGGACTGAAGTAATCAAGCCCCCAGAAGGAGGCAGGCCCCGAGATGAGCCACGGAGAGGTCAGGGAAAGCAGCTGAGAGGACTAAACTGAAGACGGACACACACACACTTCTCGCACAAGACTGCTGGGGGGGCTTAAGTGAGATGATGAAGCCCAATGCCAGGCATATCGCAGGTGCTCAAGCAATGGTTTCTGGTGTTATATGGCTAAGTAAGCCACCAAGGGCTGGCTCCCCTCTCCCCACTATTTTACAAAGCAGAGCTCGCTGAGGTGTGAGTGCCTGGTTGCCCGCCTAGCTGACAGTAAACCCGGTGAGGGCAGGTACTGTACCTGGCTTGCTCACTCACTACAGCTGCCCAGCGCTCAGTACAGAGCAGTGCTGCTGGTGTATCTTTGGATGGATGGATGGATGGATGGATGGATGGATGGATGGATGGATGGATGGATGGATG
>NW_023270447.1:82162098-82175024 GCF_011800145.1 Mirounga leonina
ATGGATGGATGGATGGATGGATGGATGGATGGATGGATGGATGGATGAATGGATGGGTGGGTGCGTGGGTGGGTGGATGGGTGAGTGGATGGAGGGATGGATGAGGGAGTGAGTGGATGGGTGGGTGGGTGAGTGGGTGGATGGATGGATGGTTGGGTGGGTGGATGGATGGTTGGGTGGGTGGATGGATGGATGACCCATCATCTTTGACATCCCCTCTGTTCCTTCACCAACCGAGGAGTTTCTCGGGATGCAGGACTCTCCGTGCTGAAACCAGGACAGTCTCGGGCAAACCGCAGTGTCTGACAACTGTCTGACTAAAGCCACTAAATTCATCACTAAGAGATGAGTGATACTACTGACAAATTTTCAGGAAGAAAGGGGGCTAAGACAGGCACTGGACTCAGATCGGATGGCTCCTCCCTCCGCATCATCTAAGCCTCGGTCCTTCCAAGGCCCTCCCTCTCAGACTCCGCCCCCTTCTGCGAAGGTCACCTTAGGAAGGCGGGAGGCCAATTGGGCATGCGCCGCGCACGCCGCAACTGCGCACGCTTGGGTTGGCTCTCTCCGCCTTCCCTCCGCCCACTCGGGAAACCGGAACCGCCCCCACTCGGCGGCTCCAACGCGGCTAGCGGGTCCTGGGTGGACGCCGGCTCGGCGCCGCGGTGCTGGGCGGGACGACGGCGGCAAGCGACCTCGGGGTTAAGGGGTGGGGCGCGACGTCAGAAGCCAAGATGGCGGCGGTGGTCGGAGTCTCCTTGAAACGCCGGTTCCCGGTTGCAACGCTTGGCGGAGCCTGCCTGCAGGTGAGGTGCGGGGCGGGAGGGAGCGGGCAGGCAGGAGAGTGATGGAGGCGGCCTGTTGCTGAGGGGGCCGTGGAGGAGGCCGGGAGAGCACAGCGCAAGGCCTCAGGGAAGGGGAGGACCCGCTCCCACTGCGTAGCGCTCGGGTCTGGGCCTGGAGCATCCCTGTCCGTTATCTTTCTGCCCCTCGCCGCAGCTTGGGAGGTTATCAGGGCGAAGACGATTTTTTTTTTTTTTTTTTTAAGCTAAGAAAGAAAAGGGGCGCCTGGGTGGCTCAGTCGTTAAGCGTCTGCCTTCGGCTCAGGTCATGATCCCAGGGTCCTGGGATCGAGTCCCACGTCGGGCTCCCCGCTCGGCGGGAAGCCTGCTTCTCCCTCTCCCACTCCCCCTGCTTGTGTTCCCTCTCTCGCTATGTCTCTCTCTGTCAAATAAATAAATAAAATCTTAAAAAAAAAAAAAGATAAGAAAGAAAAGTTCAGAGAGGGGTCTCGAGATGCCCAAGGTCCCATGGCAAGCGAGTAACACTGTTGGAAGCAGAATTCGAATCCAAACCTTTGGGCTCCAAGCCCTTTCTCTGTCTTCAAACTAGCCCCTGTGGAAGAGACATACCTGCGGGAGTGAGAGGGATGGGAACTGGGAGGCGAGGTCTCCTCCAGGATGCAAGATTGAGGGCTCAGTAAACGGGCTGGACCGGGATTGGGAAGGGAAGAGCAGGGGAAGGGAGAAACGGAGGCAGATCACTCTGTCTCCTGAAGGATCTGGACCCTTCCCCTAGTGGGGGGTTTGCGGGAAAGATTGGGTGCCTTACAGCAGTGTCATCCTCTTAGTGTCCCTGTCTGTAAGGGGCGTACAGCAATACCGAGCGCAGAGTTTTGGCACGGATCCTGTGGGTATAGAGCTTGGCGCTGCCCTTATGTATTTGTTTATATTACTCAGTGTGCGGTGATACGTTTCCCCACACCCCCCTCGTATTTTCAGGAAACCACACACTTCTAATCTATATTGTAAATGGGAATTTTTGTAAGGGGAAGGGAAATTGCCATTGCACACATAAGGGACTTACAAGTCCCTTTCAAATCTGTTTCCTCCTCTGGGCTCCTCAACAACCCCTGCAAGGTGGGTGAATAGCAGTTCTTACCTCCTTTTTAGAAGTTTGAAAACTGAGGCCCGGGAAAGAAAATTTTACTTGTTCAAAATATCATGGCCAAGAACTGGAAGATACAGGACCTAAATCCAGTTTTTTGAACATAGTATGAGAAAAACTCCTAGCACAGATCTGGGCACTGATGAACCAAGAATTAGTTCCTCTCCCCTTCTTGTGCCGACATGAAAATATCTCTCATTCTAAATACTGCTCTGGGGCGCCTGGGTGGCTCAGTCGGTTAAGCGACTGCCTTCGGCTCAGGTCATGATCCTGGAGTCCCGGGATCAAGTCCCGCATCGGGCTCCCTGCTCGGCAGGGAGTCTGCTTCTCCCTCTGACCCTCCCCCCTCTCATGTGCTCTCTCTCATTCTCTCTCTCTCAAATAAATAAATAAAATCTTTAAAAAAAAAAAAAAATACTGCTCTGGCCCTGCAACACAGTGTGTATGGCCTGTCTTCTAGTACTAGCTCTTTCCAATATGCTGTATGTGAACTCGGACAAGTCATTTTATAGTCTTTCTGAAACGGGGAGATAGGGAAGAAGGACTGCCTACCAGAGCCTCAGGTTGGTGTCCTCTGAGCATTAAATTGGTAACTAATAATGACCTTGTTTACCAGTTCCTTTTATAGTTGCTGAGCAAGCAATTAAGTTGTGAGAGCCCCACCAATGAGAGTGAGTTCTAAAGCTCAGGTCCCTCTTCTCTTCCATGAATGAGTTGAGGAGAAGGCTAGTTTCATAGGTCAGTTTCGTAATTCCAGGTGAGGCCGGATTCCTGAGGGCAGAGAAATAGAAGAGTCCTTCCTCTCCACCTCTTAGGAATCTGCATTCATTCCCGTAAAAGCCACCTCAAAAGAATCCAATAATGAGGGGCGCCTGGTTGGCTCAGTCGCTAAGTGTCTGCCTTCAGCTCAGGTCAAGATCCCAGGGTCCTGGGATGGAGCCCCACAGCATCAGGCTCCCTGCTGAGCGGGGAGTCTGCCTCTCCCTCTCCCTCTGCCTGCTACTCCCCCTGCTTGTGCTCGCATGTGCACACTCTCTCTGTCAAATAAATAAATCTTAAAAAAAAAAAAAAGAATCCAATAATGAACTTGGTATATTATCAATAGGTAATATTCAGGTTCCTAGGACTCTAAGATATGGTAGGATTTCTCTTCTGAATTCCTTTTATGCATTAGTCTGCACCAGTGAACCATAGTTCTTGCCTATAGTGTTTAGCTGTAAGGATTAATTGATTGTGTTGCCTTATTCGTCTAGGCTGTGAACAACGTTAGGGCAAGTACCGCCTTCTCTCATTTATGTATCTCATTGCTCTTAGCACTGGCAGGTCTTAGGATACCTGTCTGCCAATCAGAATAATAGAGAAACTGATAATATTGCCAGTGTTGAAAAGCAGAATTACTTTCTGGGCTATGCTAGTCGCCTGACCCTCCGGTTTAATCTTATGAGGTAGATATTAATATTTCCTCCTCTTTATACAAAAGAGGAGATAGAATCAGAGAGGTTAAGTAATTGCCAAAGAAACACAGCTACTAAGTGGTAGAGCTTGGATTTAAACCAGTGCCACTAACACATTTCAGAAACAAGCCTGCACTTTCCGTTTTACTCAGGTTTATACAGACTCCTTTGCCTTCCTCCTCTCCATTTCCACATCTTTCCTACCTCCAAATTTGTGTCTGTTCTATTGAGCTCCAAGCCTGCTCCTTAAGGAAACTTTCCTAAAGAAATAACAAGGCCGGGGCACCTGGCTGGCTTAGTTGGTAGAGCATGCAACTCTTGATCTCAGGGTCATGAGTTCAAGGCCCCACATTGGACTTAGAGCTTACTTAATTAAAAAAAGGGGGGAGCACCTGGGTGGCTCAAGCATTGAGCGTTGGACTCTTGGTTTCAGCCCCACGTGGGGCTCTGCACTCAGCATTGAGTCTGCTTGAGGTTTTCTCCCCTCTGCTCCTCTCCGCACATTCTCTCTCTCTTTCTCTAAAATAAAATCTTTTAAAGGGGGGGGGGCCTCAGATGGTTGGGCGTCTGCCTTCGGCTCGGGTCATGATCCCGCGGTCCTGGGATCGAGTCCACGTCAGGCTCCTGGCCCAGCGGGGAGCCTGCTTCTCCCTCTCCCTCTGCCTCTCCCCCTGCTCATTCTCTCTCTCTCTGTATCTCTCTGTCTCAAATGAATAAATAATTTTTTAAAATCTTAAAAAAAAAGAAAAAGTATTCTCCAAAGTTTGAATCTCAAATACACAACCTCCATCGAGTACATTTAAAGAAATTTGCTAGGGGTGCCTGGCTGGCTCAGTCAGTAGAGCGTGTGGCTCTTGATCTCAGCGTCATGAATTCAAACCCCACGTTGGGCATAGAGAAACAAAACAGAACAAAAAAAAACCTCACAAGGTCCTATGTGGTCTGGCTCTCCTGGTAACTTCCTAATTTCCTTCCCCATTCCTGTCTCACTCACTCACTCCATTCTCAACATTGACCACCTTGTTGCTCCTCAAACACGTGTCCACCTCAAGATTTGTGCTCAGTGTCCCCTCTGCCCAGTTTGCTCTTCCCCTAGATACAGGCATGGCTTGCTCGCTCACCTCCTTCGGGTCTTGCTCAACTGTCAACCTTTTCAGTGAAGTCTTCCCTGGCCACCCCATTTAGAATTGTAGAGTTATAGCCAGGACCCCCACCCCTCCTTTTTATTGTCCTCCCCCCTCCCATTGCACTTATCCCCTGGGCCCACATACTATCGATGTTATTTGTGTGTGCCTCCAGCCACTGTAAGCTCCACAAGGATCAGAATGTACATGTATTTTGCCCTTGATCTCCAGGGCCTAGAACAGTCCCTGGAACATAGAAGCCACTCTGTAATATTTATTGAACAAATAAACAAATGAATAGGTCTGGGCTAGCTACTACCTAAGATCTTGCTAATTGTATGAGTTGAGTGTTCTTAGGTTTGTTTGTGAAAAGGAATTTTCTTTTTGTGCTGTTCTGTTTTGGATTTGCATTTTTGCCACAGACAGAATGAGTAAAGCGTTGAACTTTGCAGTCAAATGACCCGTGTTTGAATCCTGGCTCTTTTGTTGTATGATTTTTACTTTCGTTTTTTAACTGAGAATAATAAAATTTCCCGTTGTGGAGATGTTGTAAAGATTAGAGACAATTTAGTACAGCATTTCACACATGGTAAGGGCTCAGTGAATGGAAGTTTTGTTTTTGTTTTTAGTTTTTTGGTTTTTTGTTTTTTACTGCTACTGGGACACCTGTGTAACAAATTTTTAGATTTCTCTATTGCACGAATTTATTTGTTCTTATCGCAGCTGCCATATTCCTCTGGATTAACTCTTAGTGCAGCCCTCAAGTGAACCACTCCTTCACTTAGAACCACAGCCTCTTCTGGTAATTTTGATTTCCATATCTTCTCTCCTGCTTCCTGTTAGGAAGCATCCCACCCCCCACCCCCCACCCCACCAAGTGTTGTATAAAATATACAAAATGAATTTAAATTAGTTGTTTAGAAAAAGTAACACTTTGGGGTACCCCAAAACTTATGTTAGGGCTCATTGCCTTATAGTACCCTGTTGTGATGCACCCCTGCATTGTTTTGTCTCACATCATTCGTAGGATAAGAATTTAAATGATCTGTGAAAAACCTAATCACATTTGGGGAGATCTGCATGAGCAAGTGTAGACCTTTGTATTTTTGTAGAGTGCCTATGAAGCAGACATAGGTCTTAGGAAGAGGTGTTAAGGTGAGGACCTGTGGCAGGTGGTGGCCGTTCACCTTCAATAAGCCTTTGTGGGAGTGAGACCGAGCTTCCTGGGACTGGATGCCTTTTGCCCTCTGGCAGAACTATTAAAGCAGCCTTCACAACCATGGAACTAGAGTTGGCAACTCCAAAGTCCCAGATTCTTTTGAAAGTCCAAGCTTTCCTAATGTTTTGGCCAAAAAAAAAAAAAAATTGAAGAAGTTATGTTTTAAAGGCATTTTGTCCCTCTTTCTTCTAGCATCTACCACAGGCAAGGCAGCCACCCACCCAACTGTCACACAACCCAGCAGTTACCTTCCTGGGCATTTATCCCAGAGAAATGGAAACATGTTCACAAATATTCATTGTAACTTCATTGTAGCCAAAAACTGGAAACAACCCAGATGTCCTTCAGTGGGAGAATGGCTACACAAGCTGGAGTCCATCATACCATGAAACGCTACTCAGTAGTAAAAAGAAACACTACTTGGATGAATCTCCAGAGAATTATGCTGAATAAAGAAAAGCCAATCCCAAAAGGTTACATACTAGATGATCCCATTTATATATAACATTCTTGAAATGACAAAATTATGGGAATAGAGATGGATTAGTGATGGCTAGGAAGGGAGGGAGGCATGAGGGGTGGGGTGTGGCTTTGATAAGAGCAATACCGGGGGTCTTTGTGGGGATGGGAATGCTCTGTGTCTTGACTGTACCAGTGTTGATGTTCTGGTTGTGGGATTGTACTGTAGTTTTGGACAGTGTTTTCACAGGGGGAAATTGAGTAAAGGATATGATAGATCTCATTATTATTTCTTGTAAATGCATGTGATCCGGTATCTCAAAATGAAAAGTTTAATTTTTTTAAAAAACAACAAACTCTGGATATATACAACACTGTGAATGAATCCCAGAAGCATTATGTCAAGTGAAAGAAGCTAGACCCAAGTCCAATTGCATTTATGTGAAATTCTGTAAAAGGCAAATGTGTAGTGATAGAAAGCACAGCAGTTACAAGGGTTAGGGAGAGGGCACTGATTGTAAATTTAGGAACACTAGAGAACTTTCTAGATGGAAATGGTCTGTCATAATTGTGGTAGGAGTTATACTTCTTTGTTAAAACTCATCAAACTATACACTTAAAATTGGTGAATTTTATTGTAATGAATTATACCTCATTAAATCTAACCAAAACAAGGTGGGGGCAGTTAGCAAGCGGAAGGCTGCTGGAGCAAATATCTTCAGTGATCTTTTCACTTCGTCCACTTTGTCTTAAACGCCACAAGGTGGCGTTAACCAAATGTTCCTGCTGTTTTACAAAATGGAGTTCCTAGGGGGTGCCTGGCTGGCTCAGTCGCTAGAGGGAGCGACTCTTGCTGTCCAGGTCATGAGTTCAAGCCCCACGTAGAGCTTAAAAATAAATAAAACAGAATGGAATAGAATAGAATCCTGCCTTTAATTCCTTAAAAAAAAAAAAAAGATGGAGTCCCTGATGGAAGATGTTCCTTTTACTGCTGATCCTAGCCAGATTGGTAATAAAAGAAAATAACACTTCGCATTCATTCTCACCTCTCTGTATTTCCTTTTCTCATACTGAGATCTGATGTTTATATTTTCAGCCTCACTTAATTCAGGACACTTTTTTTTTTTTTTTACTTTTTTTATTGTTATGTTACTCACCATACATTACATCATTAGTTTTTGATGTAGTGTTCCATGATTCATTGTCTGTGCATAACACCCAGTGCTCCATGCAGAACGTGCCCTCTTTAATACCCATCACCAGGCTAACCCATCCTCCCACCCCCCTCCCCTCTAGAACCCTCAGTTTGTTTTTCAGAGTCCATCGTCTCTCATGGTTCGTCTCCCACTCCGATTCCCCCCCTTCATTCTTCCCCTCCTGCTATCTTTCTTTTTTTTCTTAACATATATTGCATTATTTGTCTCAGAGGTACAGATCTGTGATTCAACAGTCTTGCACAATTCACAGCGCTCACCATAGCACATACCCTCCCCAGTGTCAATCTATACCACTCCATCCCTCCCACCCCACCCCCCACTCCAGCAACCCTCAATTTGTTTCCTGAGATTAAGAATTCCTCATATCAGTGAGGTCATATGATACATGTCTTTCTCTGATTGACTTATTTCGCTCAGCATAACACCCTCCAGTTCCATCCATGTCGTTGCAAATGGCAAGATCTCATTCCTTTTGATGGCTGCATAATATTAATTCCGGACACTTTTTGCCAGCAAGTATGACCATCACATTTCTTGTAGTTACACAATTAACCCTCCCAGTTTTTCATCTTTTTTTTACCAGTTTATAAGAGAACTAGCTGGCCTGGGAGATAGTCTGCATGTGTCTGCATACAAACTGGGGGCTCAGCTGCTAGTTGCTGTTTGGACTGACAGGACACCCACTCTGCCCCCCGGATGGGGCCCAGGGGACTTGGTGTGGCCTCCGCCTGGTGTCCTCCTCCTGGATGGAAGAGTTTCAAGGGCTGTGGGATGGGGACAGCATGTTTGTGTTAATCTAATGCTCAAGTTTTGCTTTTTTCTTTTTTCCCTTTTTAAATTTTATTTTATTTTAAATTCCAGTATAATTTTTTGCATTTTTCTTCAATTTTTCCTAACCATAAATTGAACTGCTGTGTGCAAAGGCCTGGACCAGGTACACTGGGAGATGTAAAATGTAACCTGTTCCATGCTGTGAGTGGTTAATTTTATGTGTCAACTGGGCCACAGGGTGCCCAGGTAGTTGGTCCGACACTCTGGGTATTTCTGTGACGGTGTTTTGGGATGAGTTTAACGTTTAAATCAATAGACCAGGGCGCCTGGGTGGCTCAGTCAGTTAAGCAACTGCCTTCAGCTCAGGTCATGATGCCAGGGTCCTGGGATCGAGCCCCGCATCGGGCTCCCTGCTCAGTGGGGAGCCTGCTTCTCCCTCTGCCTCTGTTGCTCCTTCTACTTTTGCTCTCTCGCTTGCACTCTCTCTCTCAAATAAATAAAATCCTTTTAAATAAATAAACCAAGTAATGTGGGTGGGCCTTATCCAATCAGTTGAGGGCATAAGTAGAACAAAAGGCTCCTCTTCCTCAAATAAGAAGGAATTCCTCCTGCCTGACTGCTTTCAAACTGAACATCAACTCTTGGGTTTTAAGCCTGCTGGCCTTTGATTTAGAACCACATCATCGGCTCTCCTGGCTCATGGGCCTTCAGGCTTGGGCTGGATTTACATCATTGGCTTTTCTGGGTCTCCAGCTTGCCAACTGCAGCTCTTGGGGCTTGCTATCCTTCATAGTCATGAGCCAATTCCTTATAATAAATCTCTTTTTATAAATATATATGTATGTATGTATTTTTTCATATGTATGTATACATGTATATGTATGTATAAATATACACATTGCTGATTCTGTTTCTCAGGAGAACTCTAATACACATGCCCTCAAGGAATTTAAGACATAAAAAGAAGACAGAACCAAGAAGAGACCTGCAAATACTCAAAAATAAATAGGATAGTACAGTGTTTTAGGAACATGGGTTCTGGAGTCAGGCAGACTTGGGTTCCAGTTGTGGCTCCTCTCATCAGCTCATATAAATAGTGGCTTTTAAAATGAGTATGAATTCAAATATGAAACTTTTGAGCAATAGCACCCTTTTTGCAAATCTGTTCTTAGGGGGAAGCTGTTCCAGTGAAGGAGGGAAGGAATCAGAGGCCAGACCTTCTCACCGTCCCTCTCGTAGCAGCCCTGCAGTGGCACCCCGGGGTTCTGGGCTCACGGTGTGAGCTGGCAGAGACGGAATATCCAGGAGCTGGAATAGAATATTCCTTGAGAACAGGACTCAGCTGTTTGTTAGTTCCCTAAATGTAGTCTCTTCTTTCCTGCTATAGTGCTGTGAACTGAATGTTTGTGTTCCCCCAGAATTCATACGTGGAAACCCCAGCCCCCATTGTGATGGTGCTTGAAGGTGGAGCCTGAGAGGGAATTAGGGTTAGATGAGGTCAGGAGGGTGGGGCCTTTAGGATGGGCTTGGCGCCCTTACAAAAAGAGGAAAAGACACGAGATCTCTCTCTCTGCCACATGAGGGCATGGCAAGAAAGCAGCCATCTGTAAACCAAGAAGAGGGTCCTCACCAGACACCAAGTCTGCCTGACACCTTGATCTTGGACTTCCTAGCCTCCAGAACTGTGAGAAACATGTTGTTTAAGCCACCCAGTCTTTGGTGTCTTGTTACAGCAGCCCGGGCTGACTAAGACACCTAATCTAAAAGCACCAGCATCTCGTTACAACAACTACAGTAGCTTTCTACTCGTTTCTCCACATGTTGTCTGACAGTTCTTCCTTCAAGCCAGTGATATTCTTCTCAAAAATAAAGAATGATTATGTCTTCCACCTGATAATTTGTGATAGCCTCTCATTGCTCTTAGGATAAAATCGAAATCTTGACTTGCTCACATCTTCCACTTCCATCCTTACTCAAGCCTCCCTCACTCATACTGGACTTCTCTCGGTTCTCCCAGATGCACTGTGCTCTCCCCGATCTGGGCCTCCACACGTGTTGTCCCCTCAGTTTATACATCCCTACTCCTTCCCCTGATCCCTACTTACCAAGCCACAGCATGAATATCCTTTATGGGGCCTTCCCTGATCTCTTGTACTAGTGTAAGTCTCTGTTGTGTTCTTCCCTCTTTATACGTTATTATGAATATTTAATTTCTCTTGCTGGGGCGCCCGGGTGGCTCAGTCAGTTGAGCATCTGCCTTCGGCTCAGGTCATGATTCAAGGGTCCTGGGATCAAGCCCTGGATCAGGCTCCTTGCTCAGCGGGGAGCCTGCTTCTCCTTCTTCTGCCTGCCGCTCCCTCTGCTTGTGCGCTTGCTCTCTCTCTCTCCCCGTCAAATAAATAAAAATCTTTTTATAGGGGCGCCTGGTGGCTCAGTCGTTAAGCATCTGCCTTCAGCTCAGGTCATGATCCCAGGGTCCTGTGATCGAGCCCCGCATCGGGCTCCCTGCTCCGCAGGAAGCCTGCTTCTCCCTTTCCCACTCCCCCTTTTGTCCCCTCTCTCACTGTGTCTCTTTCTGTCAAATAAATAAATAAAATCATAAATAAATAATTTAATTAAATAAATTTCTCTCTTGCTCATACAAAGTAGATTCTGTGAGGGCAAAGACTTTGTTTCATTATGTGCTATTTCACCCGCCCCCAGTACCATATCTGGTATGTGCTAGGTGCTTAGTATTTGTTGGATATCAAATGACTGCCTTTCTCGGGAAGACTGTGTCAGGAGGCACCTTGGTGGCTCAGTCAGTTAGGCGTCCCAACTTGATTTCGGCTCAGCTTGTGGTATCCGGGTTGTGAGATTGGAGCCTTGCCATGGGCTCTGGGCTCAGCAAAGAGTCTGCTTTAGACTCTCCCTCTGCCCCTCCCCGCTCCGTGCGCTCACGTGCTCTACTCTAAAATAAATAAATCTTGGGGCTCCTGGGTGGCTCAGTCATTAAGCGTCTGCCTTCAGCTCGGGTCGTGATCCCAGGGTCCTGGGATCGGGCCCTGCATCGGGCTCCCTGCTAGGCGGAAAGTCTGCTTCTTCCTCTCCCACTCCCCCTGCTTGTGTTGCTGCTCTCGCTATGTACTCTCTCTCTCTCTCTCTGTCAAATAAAACCTTTTAAAAATTAATTAGTTAATTAAATCTTTAAAAAAACAAAACAAAAAAAAGACTGTGTGTCAGTAATGGGTGGGCTTGTGTCCAGTGTGGTAGTTTATAGTGCCAGCTAAACAGAAGGATTTATCTTGCATTTTTAATATTTTTTTTCCTTCTTGTGAATTTTTTCAATTTCAGGCCTGCCGGGGGGCACAGACAGCTGCTGCTGCAGCTCCCCGAATCAAGAAATTTGCCATCTACCGATGGGACCCAGACAAGACTGGAGATAAACCTCATATGCAAACTTATGAAATTGATTTGAATAAGTGAGTATCTATGTGAGAGCTAGGTATTTGATAAGTGAAAGTGTACTCTTGATCTGATTCAGGGACATGCTTTTCACATCCTTGGAAGGCTTAAAAACAGATCATTCAGTGGCTCTGGAATTTATCATCTCTTTTTCAAACAAGAATGAGGTATGTACCTGATTCAAAAAGATAACCGGGGGCACCTGGGTAGCTCAGTCAGTTAAGCATCCGACTCTTGGTTTCAGCTTAGGTCTTGATCTCAGGGTTTTGAGTTCAGTCCCCATGTTGGGCTCCCCTCTGGGCATGGAGACTACTTTAAAAAAAAAAAAGGACTAATACCAAGAAGATTAACTTTTGAGAAATTCCTTTCCTTTCCCCAAATCAGAGGATGACAAATTTCTAGGAGTATTGGTAGAGCTGGATAGACACCATAAATGTGGCTGGAATGGTGATAGGACAAGATAGGGATGTAGTTAAAATATTAACAGAGATTCGTACCTCTATTATTTTTTCTATTCCTGTCACATCAAAGTGCCACAAACTTAGTGGCTTAAAACAACATCGATTTAGTATCTCCCAGTTGTGCAGGTTAGAAGTCTGGTAAAGGTTTCATCAGACTAAAATCGAGGTGTCAGCAGGCCATGTTCCTTTCTGGAGCCTAAGGGGAAATCCATTTTCTGTTCCTTCGGGCTGTTGGCAGAATTCAGTTCCTTACAGTTGCAAAATCAAGGTCCCTGTTTTCTTGTTGGCTGTAAGCTGAGGGCCACTCCCAGCTTTTAGAGGCCTCTGTGCTCCGTGGCTCATAGTCCCCACCTTCAAAGGCAGCAACAGCAGCTTGAGTCCCTCATCTCTCTCTGAGCCACTCTTCTCTCATCAGCTTCCACCCTGAAGGATCTCCACAGGTAGCCAAAGGGAAGGAAGAATCTAGTGAGCTGGGCTCCAGCTTCCCACTGTGCCACCCCTCCCCTCCCCAGCATAACCAGAACTGCTCTATTTTATGATCTGTTTTATTTGTCAGTGAATAAGTATTTTATTTCTTTTGAGAAGCTTCCATAGTGCCAAAAAAAAGGTTTGAAAACTACTACTCTCAATGCTTTCTTTGACTCTGTATTGACACGTAAGTTCTATTAAGCAATATAGCTAGTTGATAATATAACATTCTTGTCAAGGAGACGATTACCAAATACTCAGCAACCAAAAATCATTAGTAAAACTCAAAGAAAAGGAAATTGTACAGGCCACACTTGATTTTGGTTCAGGTCATGATCTTGAGGATGTGGGATTGAGCCCCA
>NW_023270447.1:82175034-82185442 GCF_011800145.1 Mirounga leonina
AAAAGAAAAGAAAAGAAAGTCTTCAAAACAAAATCACGGGCATCTGGCTGGCTCAGTTGGTAGAGCATGCAACTCTTGATCTCAGGGTTGTAACTTCAAGCCCCATGTTGGGCATGGAGCCTACTTAAGTTAAAAACTATTTTAAAAATCAGTGCTCTCCAGAGAGACAATAAAATCCAGAGTTTCTACACCATGTTATTCACGAGGACCAACGTACAGTCCAGCATCACTAATCATACCAAGAAGAGTAAAACATGACCCAAACTCAAGTGGAAAGACAAACAGTAAAATAGTAAAATGAGAGACCCAAATCCAAACACATCAATAATTACACCATGTAAAGGCACTAAACACTCCAATTAAAAGGCAAACATCGTCAGAATAGATAAAAAGCAAAACCAAGTTTCATGCTGCTTACAAGAAATGCACTTTAAATATTGTTAAAAACAAAATTCAACTAAGTAAATTTTTTTTTAAGATTTTATTTATCTATTTGACAGAGACACAACGAGAGAGGGAACACAAGCAGGGGGAGTGGGAGAGGGAGAAGCAGGCTTCCTGCAGAGCAGGGAGCCCGAGCAGGGCTCGATCCCAGGACCCTGGGATCATGACCTAATCTGAAGGCAGACTCTTAATGACTGAGCACCCAGGCGCCCCCCCAACTAAGTAAATTTTAAAGATTTTACTGGCTTTATGTAACCATTCCTGAATCAGGCAGCATGTAATCTAGCAGATAGATTAGATGCTGCCAGGTGCCAAGGGGCACCCAGTGGTTCATACAGTTAAGCATCCAGCTCTTGACCTCAGCTCAGGTTTGATCTCAGGGTTGTGGTTGGAGTCTACTTTAAAAAAGGGGGGGGGGGGCACCTGGGCGGCTCAGTCAGTTAAGCATCTGCCTTCGGCTCAGGTCATGATCCCAGAGTCCTGGGATTGAGCCCCACATCAGGCTCCCTGCTCCACAGGAAGCTTGCTTCTCCCTCTCCCACTCTCCCTGCTTGTGTTCCCTCTCTGTGTCTCTCTCTGTCAAATAAATAAATAAAATCTTTAAAAAAAAAAGAAAAGGGAGCTCCACAGAGCTGCACAAAATAAAAGACTTATAGGCAGACAGGAGTGGGAAGAAAGAACAAAAAAGCATATTGGTTATGGCAAAGTCACTTTCCTTTACAGGATGGCAAAATCAATTAGGCAAATGCCTAACTAGGTGATTCCTGATTGACTGGTTTTAAATTACATTTCTGGAAGAACCAAAACTGAAGGTAAGTCTCAGTTTGACATGAGGTTTGGCAAAAGTGACTCCATTTTGGGCCGGTTGTTTTGTTTTTAACAATGTAAAGACACAGGTTGAAAATAAAAGATATCTATACAAACTGCATAAGCATAAGAAAGGTAGAGTGGCTATGGTAAAATCAGATTACTAAAAGGCAAAGAATATGCCAGAAATAAGAGGACATCTCATAATGATAAAGGGATCATTTTATCAGGAAGACCTGTCAATCGTAAATGTGTATACACCTAATAACAGAGCTTCAAAGTTGGCAGAATTGAAGAATTTCAAGAATTAAGGAACAAACATCTGCAGTCCTTTCAGCAATGGGTAGAACAATTAAGAAGTAAAGACAGATAATCTGAACATTATCATTCATCTTGCTCTAATTAATATTTTTGAGACATCACACCAAATGGTTGCAAAACACGTTCTTCTCAAGTGTGCATGCTACATTCACTGTGATAACTGGGCCGTAAAACAAATCAAATAAATTCCAAAAACTTGGGATCTTCTAGCATGAATTCAAATAGAAAGCATTAGGGGCACCTGAGTGGTTTAGTCATTAAGCGTCTGCCTTCGGCTCAGGTCATGATCCCGGGGTCCTGGGATCGAGCCCCGCATCAGGCACTCTGCTCCGCGGGAGGCCTGCTTCTCCCTCTCCCACTCCCCCTGCTTGTGTTCCTGCTCTCCGCTCTCTCTCTCTGTCAAATAAATAAATAAAATCTTAAAAAAAAAAAAAAAACCAGAAAGCAGTAACAGGACATCTGAGGGAGACACAGCCCTTAAAATATGATGTAGGAGTGCTTGGGTGGCTCAGTCGGTTGAGCATCTGACTCTTGGTTTCAGCTCAGGTAATGATCTCAGGGTCCTAGGCTGGAGCCCCACTTTGGGCTCCGTGCTGGGCATGGAGCTTGCTTGCGATTCTCTCACTCTACGCCCCCACTCCCCCTCTCAAAAAATTAATTAATTAATTAATTAATTTTAAAGATGTAAAAACTAGAAGAAAATTATATGTATTCATGAAACCTCAGGAAGCGGTGTGGTCTTTTTAGATTTAACAGTGATAGTATCATAAGAGGAAAAGGTAGTTTAACGATGTAAGCATTTAAATCTGTGTTTTAAAAAATTCCATTACCCAAGGGGCGCCTGGGTGGCTCAGTCAGTTAAGCTTCTGCCTTCAGCCCAGGTCATGGTCCCAGGGTCCTGGAATCGAGTCCTGCATCGGGCTCCCTGCTCGGTGGGGAGCCTGCTTCTCCCTCTCCCTCTGCTGCTCCCCTTGCTTGTGCTCTCTCTCTCTCTGTCAAACAAGTAAATAAAGTATTAAAAAAAAAAAAATTCCATTACCCAAATTAGAAGTCAAATAGCCTAAGTTGCTGATTGAGGGCTGCGGGTGGGGGAGGGGCAGGGTTCGCATCAAATATAATAGATTTGTGGTATATATTTTGGTTTTGTCCAGGGTTTTTCTGGCTCCTAAAACCCTCATAATCCTCCTAAACCCTTGTAATCCTAAGAGATAAGAGCTACAGAGTTATCTTTTATTATAATATTTTGGTTTTGCTCCTAGTTCCTGAAATAGCTCCAGATAAATAATAAAGGTAAATTGGGTAGTCTTTTGTTATTCATAAGAAGAGCCTTTCAGCCACCAGCCTTTATGTTAATGAGGTGATTTCTAGAAATATCCTAGATAACTGGGAGGAACCCAACCTGTCTGGAAGTTTGGAACACAGAAACCTACCCCTTGACCTGGGAGGGGAGAGAGATTAGAGGTGAATCATTTAAACCAGCAGCCAGTGTAACCAATCATGCCGAGGCCCTGAAGCCTCCTTAAAATCCATGGAGTATGGGGTTCAGAGAGCTTAGGTGGGTGAACTCATGAAGGTGCAGGGAGAGGGCGTGACTCTGCTTCCCCTTCCCACATACCTGGCCCTGTGCATCTCTTCCATTTGGCTCTTTTACTAAATCATAGTCTAGTAAGTTAACTGTTTTTCTGAGTTCTATGAGCCACTCTAGCAGTTATCAAACCCAGGGAGGGGATCATGAGAATCTCTGATTTATAGCCAGCCATCCGGAGCACAGGTGACAGCTAGACTTGCAGGGTCTGAGGAGGGTGGGCAGTCTGTGAACCGAGCCCCTCCCCTGTAGGACCTGAGGCTGTCTCTGTGTCAATGGGCAGCTTGAATTATTATGTGGGACACCCAGCTGGTGTTGCAGGATTGCTCGGTTCTGGAAACTACGCATTTGGTGACCAGGAGTATCAGAAGTGAAGTATCGGGGGTGAGGAGGTGAAAGGTTCACAGCTTTAAAAAAAATTTCCTTTGGGGCGCCTGGGTGGCTCAGTCGTTAAGCATCTGCCTTTGGCTCAGGTCATGATCCCAGGGTTCTGGGATCAAGTTCCACATCCGTCTCCCTGCTCGGCGGGAAGCCTGCTTCTCCCTCTCCCACTTCCCCTGCTTGTGTTCCCTCTTTCACTGTGTCTCTCTCTCTCAAATAAATAAATAAAATCTTGGGTGCCTGGGTGGCTCAGTTGGTTAAGTGACTACCTTCGGCTCAGGTCATGATCCTGGAGTCCCAGGATTGAGTCCCGCATCAGGCTCCCTGCTCAGCAGGGAGTCTGCTTCTCCCTCTGACCCTCCCCCCTCACGTGCTCGCTCGCTCTCATTCTCTCTCTCAAATAAATAAATAAAATCTTTTTTAAAAAAAAAGTATAAAATAAATAAATAAAATCTTAAAAAAAAAAAATTCCCAAGATCTCATAAATAGGCAAAGAACACGGGCGGACAGAGTCTGCAGCATTAGTCGACTAGAACAAACATGCCATGCGGGTGTGGATTTTCATCTGTTCTCTGGTGCACCTCCAGCACCCAGAGCAGAACCTGGCACAGAGCAGACTTTCAATAAACAGTTGGTGAGTGCAGAAAAATCACTGATTTTATGACAAATATTCAGCTACTGTGATTTTCGGAGATCTCTGATTAAAACACTGAGAATAGTAAAGTTGTCAAAATAGCAGAGGTTTTTAAAGGTCACAGTTCCCAATATGAGCAAAGATAGGGTGGTGGGGTATTTGCACATTGCTGATAGAAGACTGATAAGGCAGCGTGTTAGCTAATCTCATCCTGGTGACATTTCACAACATAGGCCAAGTTCTTCGCCGCGCTCTCATGCTGCACACCTTAAATTCACACCTTGTCCATGATACCTCAGTAAAGCCAGGAAAAAAAATCTGGATCATGCTAAAGGATGTTTGGGGAGGGGGGCATATGTTTTTAAATGCCAGGCATAGAGAAGTACCGAGCGGCACGGGCAGCGGCCAGAAATAGGTGTGTTGAGCACTGGCCTGTACGCCAGCTGCCGTGGAAAGGGCAGGGGGTTTTTTTTAAAGATTTTATTTATTCATTTGAGAGAGAGAATGGGAGAGAGAGCACGAGAGGGGGGAGGGTCAGAGGGAAAAGCAGACTCCCCGCCGAGCAGGGAGCCCGATGCGGGACTCAATCCCGGGACTCCAGGATCATGACCTGAGCCGAAGGCAGTCGCTTAACCAACTGAGCCACCCAGGCGCCCAGAAAGGGCAGGTTTTTAGTTCCATCTTTGTAACAATCGTGTGACATAAAGATTAGTTCCATTTTACAGATCAAGAAACAGGCTCAGAGAGCTTGAGCCATTCCACAGAACTGCACTCTCTACACGCATAGACACTCATAGCGCTTTGTGGTGGGGGACTGTCTCTCCTGCAGCTTTCCTTTTCCTAGAAATGTATACACAGCGCGACTCCACCATGCTCAAAACGTGTGAGAATACACAAAAATAAAAGTATGGAAATAATTCTGAGCCACTAATGTATGCAGATGTCTTAGATCATATTATGATAAAGTGCAGGGAGTTTGAACTTCCCATCAATACAACTGGGGTGTTTTGTTGTTTTTGGTCAGATGTGGTCCTATGGTGTTGGATGCTTTAATCAAGATTAAGAATGAAATTGATTCTACCTTGACCTTCCGAAGATCATGCAGAGAAGGTAAGCATTTCCTTCCTTGTTAGGCTTTAGACACTTAGGCTCTGGTTCCAGGGCCTGCCACAACTGAGCTGGCCTTCTGCCAGGTGACCTTGCTGGGCATCACACTTCCTTTCCTTGGGTAAATGCACCAAAAATTCCAAGCATAGGGGCGCCTGGGTGGCTCAGTCGTTAAGCGTCTGCCTTTGGCTCGGGTCATGATCCCAGGGTCCTGGGATCGAGCTCCGCATCGGGCTCCCTGCTCGGCGGGAAGCCTGCTTCTCCCTCTCCCACTCCCCCTGCTTATGTTCGCTCTCTCGCTGTGTCTCTCTCTGTCAAATAAATAATCTTAAAAAAAAAAACTTCCAAGCGTAGTACAGGTTCTGGTTTCTGAGTTTTCTTCCCGTTGGCAGCTTTATGTCACGTGGTTACTGCATCTGGCGACCCCCCTGAGCTGCCACACCCTTCGGGGACTAGCTCCCGCCTGCTAGCAGCCACCTCAGCTCCGTGCTGAGCTCATTCACTGGAGGGGAGGTGGGGGGGACAGTGGAGCGTTTCTGGTTGGTGCTTACGCACACTTAACCCTTATCCAGCAGGGGGTATCGTGCCCCCGCCGCCCATCTCCCAGCATTACGTGTGTACCCGTGTATAGAGCAGCTGCTCAGTAGAAACGTTCTGGGTGGGAACGGTTTCCCACAGTGTGCTGCTGGTGCTGCAGGAGCTGATTGTAGGCAGTGTTCAGACCAGCAGTTTTTACTGTAATAGCTGCGTATTTATGTGACATGTTAGAAAAATACAATTGCTAATGACCATGTAACCGTGATAATCGTCTTTTAATATAAATTTAAGTAAAAATGAGTTGATTTTAAGAAAACTCATAAATAATCCTTCAGCAGTACTCGGACGTGGCAAAAATCGCAAGGGATACCACAAGGGCTGATGGTTCCTGACAGCCATAGAGCCCAGTCAGTGGGCCAGGCTCTGTTCTGGGCACTTGAAGGGGAATAGACCAGCACTGTGAGTGTTTAGGCCCAGGGAGGTTAAGGGACTTCCAAAAAAACACATAGATAGTTGGTTGGGGAGCCAGGAGTCAGCCAGAGCTGTCAGATTCCAGATCTGCACTCAGGCGGTACACTCTGCTGGCCAGGCTGGGAAGACCTGGGATAAAACCAAAACAGGGTAGTTTGGGCCACGACCAGTGTGAAACTTCTTCCTAAAATGACCTTCCATAAAAGGAAAAGTCACTATAGATACTGGCCCATCACTCTTGTCTGTGTTCTGCTGTACGTTTCAAGTATTGCAGTCTTCCTTCTAAGACATCTGCTTTGATTCAGCTAATCGTACAGGGTGGGATTTAGTGTACCAAATGCTGACAGATACTAGGATAGTTTGGCTGAGTCCTGCTGTTCAGGGAACGTTCTGCTGTAATTAAATACCAGCCTTCCCCGTGTAAGTCCTGGCAACACAGGAAATATAGATGCTTTTCAGTAACCTTTCCCCGTAAGACTTTTTCAGAGCCTGGAACATATGATGCGATCCATCTGGACTAAAAAGTATGAGGCAGAATGATATTAATTAATCCCACCCAGAATGATATTAATTAATTGATATAAATGAATATCAAAAAGGGAATACTTTTTATTCCCTTATTGATTGTTAAGAGAATTTCCAGGGGAGCCTTTTTCAGAGAAGACTCATTGGATTTATTTTTTAAATAGTATACCATTTCTTATAAGAGCATACTTCTCTGGTTGGATGCTAGGCACATGTAAGTACATTGATAGCATTCAGTCTGTTGGGAAACTTAAGGGGTATTTGCTTATGATGGGTCTTTGTGTTCTCTTACACGCCTACTAAGATTTACGGGACGGCGCCTGGGTGGCTCAGTCGGTTAAGTGTCTGCCTTCGGCTCAGGTCATGATCTCAGGGTCCTGGAATTGAGCCCCACATCAGGTCCCCTGCTCAGTGGGGCATCTGCTTCTCCCTCTCACTCTCTCAAATAAATAAAACCTTTAAAAAAAAGGATTTACAGGAGAAGAGGGTGTGGTCTTACTAAAGTGATAACCCAGTACAGTTTCACAAGTAATCACATTTCTCTGACCTGATGATCTTCAAAAAGCTTCAGAGAAGTGGGTTCAGATTGCATAGTCCTCTTTAAACTCTGAAATACCTAGGAAATTTCCATACACAGCAAATGAGTCCAGGCAAAGAAACGTATCATTTTCAGGGTCCTTGGTCAGCACCTTGTTTTTGCTTGGTTTGCTTTGCTTTGCTTTCACATGAGTTCATTCTTCTCCCTGGAAAGGCAATGCTCATGCAGTTAATGTTGGTTTCGTGTCCCGGGGGCAACCACTGTGCTGCTAGTTTTAGTGAAGACAATAGAGTTAAGAGTTCTGTGTGGATAATCCATGTCCAGGCCTCAACTGGAAGATGACCAGCACAGTGTTGATTTGCTTTTGGGCTCTGTCTGTCACAGTTTGAGTTCAAATAACAGGGGCTTTTTAAAAAAGGGGTTGGGGATGGGGCGCCTGGGTGGCTCAGTTGTTAAGCGTCTGCCTTCGACTCAGGTCATGATCTCAGGGTCCTGGGATCGAGCCCCGCATCGGGCTCCCTGCTCGGCGGGAAGCCTGCTTCTCCCTCTCCCCCTCCCCCCTGCTTGTGTTCCCTCTCTCGCTGTGTTTCTCTCTGTCAAATAAATAAAATCTTTAAAAATATATAAATAAATAAATAAAAAGGGGGTGGGGGTTGGGGTGCTAATTTACTTCTGAAAATGCATGAAGCATGGCGCTAGGACCGGTGTGAGAACTCCATGATGCCCACAGCGCCCCAGGCCCCTTCTGTCTCCAGCACCGGCTGTAGCGTGTAGATTCCAACCCTTGTTGCCTCACGGTCACAAAATGGCATTTGGAACTACAGTCATTAGATGTACATTCCAGGCAGGAAGACGGAGGAGAAGGAAAACAGCAACAGGCACCTCTGCCGCAGGTGTACTCCGTGTCGGTGCTGCTCCTGATGGTCGGGGAATGACATTCTAGAAAGAGTTTGCAGCTGGACTGCCAGAACCCGGGTGAGCAAGTGTTAAATGCGTTCTCTCTCTCAGGCATCTGTGGCTCTTGTGCCATGAACATCAACGGAGGCAACACCCTGGCCTGCACCCGAAGGATCGACACCAACCTCAACAAAGTCTCAAAAATCTACCCTCTTCCGCATATGTATGTGATAAAGGATCTTGTTCCCGTGAGTTTCTGCCTCCCCACCCTCTCCCATCCCCTTCTCTCTCCCACTCTCCCTACCCCCTTTTTTTATTTTCCAGGGAGAAGGGAAGAGGTGTGTGTGAGAGAGATACATGTTATCGTTCTCTAGGGCAGGCTTTTTTCCTGGGTTTAATTAAGGAATTTGAATGGTGGAAGATAAACATGCCTAGAAGATTCTCCAGCCGCTCATTGGGGAGGATTGTTTGGGAATAACAGGGCATAGGATTTTAGAGTTGGAACAGCCCCAGAATCAAGAATTTGGCCATAACTACAAAGAATTCATGTGGAAAAGACCAGTGGGGAAGGCAACAGCTGTTACACGTTGTACTTTAATCTCTGCCTCCCCGTGTCTTAGCACCTTCACTGACAGGGCTGCAGGATTGGAAGGTTACCCAAGTGGGTGAAGGAGAGATTTCCCAGCCACAATTAACACTCTGACCATTTCTCCTTCTGTCATCCTTGCATGGATCCACACTGAGGGAAGAGAGTCAGACTTCTGCTGGTGTGGGATGGGGAAGTGTCCAAGAATGGGGTGAATAAGAAAGCTAGGGAGTCCAAGGGCAGTGTCCAAGAAATGGGGTGAATGAGAACACTAGGGAGTGATGGTGGAATCTGACCCTTATTTTCTTCTTCTTACTCTTAACCTCAGGACTTGAGCAACTTCTACGCTCAGTACAAATCCATTGAACCTTATTTGAAGAAGAAGGATGAATCCCAGGAGGGCAAGCAGCAGTATCTGCAGTCTATAGAAGATCGTGAGAAACTGGTCATTAGTCCGCATTTATTGTCTTGCTTTGAGGAATTTTGTTGCAAACATGCTTGCCAGGAAGCCTGGCTTGAGGGGATGGGGCGGGGAGTAGCAGCATGGGACGCTGCAGACCATTATGGAGCGTATTCTGGAAAGGAACTGCAAGAGCATCTGTCCAAGGGCTGGACACCCATCCTCTCAGGGCCAGGGGTAGTGTGATCCCACAAGGGGCCCACAGTGGACCAAGGATCTGGAGCACATCTGCCTTGCCTGGAAGGGCATATGATTACCATGTTGCAGAATGTTTGTTTCAGAGGAAACCTGTATGCAAATAATCGAGTCTTGCCAAGGTGACAGCTCCGTCAAAGCTGCTCTTTAATGGTGTGGGCACAGCAGACACGTGCCGGCCCCTGGCAGTCGTGTTCCCACCCTGTGTTACAGGTGGCGGCCAAATGGGGACTGGAACCTTGCCGTTCTTTCCTAACGCCGAGTGTCCGGGGACTGCTGGGTGGGGCGGTGATGGCCCTGTCACTCTCTTGGCGTTCCAGTGTCCAGACTGTGACATCTTACAGTGAAGGGGTCATTCTCAAGTTTTCAGTCTCCTTCTCTGGCACTCTTCCCCCTGAGAAGCCTCTGATTTACACCTGCACTCCATGCATATTCAGTGTCCTTGTGGAGAGGGGCGGTGGGAAAGGGACCCAACAGATGGGTCCTGACAGCATGTCTGCATGGGGCCAAGGACGTGTGCTGTGTCACAGTCGGCACGTCACGCGGTCCTCCCAATTCGGCACTTGCCCGAAGAGCATCCCTGACCGGCGCCTCTCGAGCAGGCTGAGCGCACATCCAGGACGGCAGCCGAGCCTTACTCCTTTCTGAATCCCGAGGCCCTGGTGCTGGTTATTTATCAATATGTGTTAGGCACGTGGCTGAGTAAATGCACTGTACCTTTTAGAAGTCTTGGAGAATGTTGAGGCCCTCTCCTCTTCCTGTAAAACTTTAAGAAAGGAGAGCCCTCATGTGAAAGCCCAGCGCTCTTCGTGGAGTGATGTAACTCAGTGCGGACAGCTCTCCCTGGGTCAGGAGTTCTTGTTCTCTGGACAAGGCTCTGCCCTGCATTCCTGACTGGGGCGGGGGGGGGGGGGGGGGGG
>NW_023270447.1:82185542-82217028 GCF_011800145.1 Mirounga leonina
TTTCTGGTCTCTCCGGCCAACTCACCCTCCTGCATTCCTCCCTTAGGCAAGCCCCCAGCTAGGAACTGCCTCCTCCATGCACTAGTAGGAGGGCACGAAGGGCCCCCCTGAGTGTGTTTTCTAGATAACCAAGTTTACACATTTAAATACCAAAAATTTGTTAAGCATTTTTCACTTCCTTCAATTAATACGCTGAACATAACTTTTTCTCACAGTTTTAAAAGGCATCATGCTCACTGTGGGTAATTGGAAAATACAGGTAACTATTTTAAAATATAAATAATCTGTAATATTCCAGCACCAGGATAACGTCCATTGACAGCTATTTTTGTTTTTTCTTTTATGTGCTACATGACGTTTTTATGTAGCTGGGATCAAAATGTAAATATGCTTTTGTATCCTGCCTTCACTTATGTTATTGTGAGCATTTTCCCATGTTCTTTTTTTTTTTAAGATTTTATTTATTTATTTGACAGAGAGAGACACAGTGAGAGATGGAACACAAGCAGGGGGAGTGGGAGAGGGAGAAGCAGGCTTCCCGCCAAGCAGGGAGCCCGATGCGGGTCTCAGTCCCAGGACCCTGGGATCATGACCTGAGCTGAAGGCAGATGCTTAACAACTGAGCCACCCAGGCACCCCATTTTCCCATGTTCTTAAGAATTCTTCATAAGCATTTGCTCAGACGTTGCTTTCTGCTACCTCAGTTGAATGCATTTTGTATTATTTAACCATTCTACCTACTGTTGGACATTGGACAATGAAATTATTTCCAGTTGCTCAGTGTTACAAATAAGGCTGGATAAACATCTTTATCTTTCGAGTTCTAGCCAAAAATTTGAGTTCCTTTTCTTGGTAGAAGGTTTTCTATAAGTGTATCAAAGAATATGACCATCACCCTATGCTTTCTAGACCAGTGAGGCAGTTTGCACTCCCATCTGCTCTCTGAACAGAACATAGATTTTGTTGAAGACTCAGGGTTACAATCATGACCGTCAGCTCTGCGTCATCTGTTACAGTCAGCTGTCAGTGTGCCCTTCTGTCTTGCTGCTTTTCTGTTTTTCACAAAATCAGAAAGTCCAGTCTGTTAGAACTGGGGGGACAGATTGAGTCAGCATGGCAGGGTTCAAGTGCAGGCAGGCATTCCAGAGTCAGACTGCCTGGGGTCCCGTCCCAGCCGTGGCTACTTGGAGCTGTGTGACCCTGGACCAGTGACCTGACCTCTCTGCAACGCCGTAGTCCTCACGCCATAGCATTGTTGTGATGATCAAATGAGGGAAAGTGAGTACGGCACATGGGGCTTATTTAGGATGATGTCTCCGTTGCCAGCCCAGGCAGAGGCTGGGGTAGACTCCTGGATGCCCCAGCACGCAGGTCCTTCCTCATTTCTCCTAGAGTGCATTCTAGGCAGTAAGGTGTTTGGGGTGGGTTGGTTGGTTTTTTGTGGGGTTTTTTGTTTTTGTTTTTAGGTAACTGAGAGGTTATTGTTTATTAGAGGATAAGTGCTTGGACTTAAGAACTCTGGATTCTAACCCAGCAAACACATACATTTCGATTCCAAGACCTTTTTTATGAATCTGATAAATCTCTGCAGGCCGCCCCTAAGATTTTGCCAAGAAAACTCACATGCAGGTGGGCGCTTTGTTCGTGCACTGACCCCAGACGTGACGTTCAGTCAGCTGGAGGCATGACCGCCCGTCCCCTGGCGTGCTCCTGACCGCCCTTCCCCTCCACACAGGACGGGCTGTACGAGTGCATCCTCTGTGCCTGCTGCAGCACCAGCTGCCCTAGCTACTGGTGGAACGGAGACAAATACCTGGGGCCTGCGGTTCTTATGCAGGTAAGGTGCTCCCTCACTGCTCTAAAAGCTTCAAACCGAGGCATCCAGGGGCGCCTGGCCGGCACAGTCCATTGAGTGGCTGACTCTTGGTTTCGGCTCAGGTGGTGGTCTCAGGGTCCTGAGAGCCAGCCCTGTGTCAGGCTCCACGCTCAGTGTGGAGTCTGCTTCTCTCCCTCTCCCTCTGCCCCTCCCCACCTCCCTCAAATAAATAAATACATACATCTTCTTTTAAAAAAAAATGGAGAAGTCGAAGAGAACAGTATATTGTTGGAAACCAGGCGTTCTAAAGGGCATCCGTTACAAACAGGGCAGTTGGCTGCATTCTGCTCACTGGGCTTTCAGTAAATCTTCATCTGCAAAATACCTCATTTCTGTGTGGTGAGGGCCACCCCAAGGGGTGGTCGTGTGCTTTTTGGCAAAGTAGGCCTTGCAAGTGTTCTAAAACGTATCCCCGGTGCAGCTGGCTCTTGCCTACCCACTTGCCCACTGTCCCCAGACCGCAGCTGTCGGGTGGCCGCCCAGCTCCCTCACGTGGGGATTTCTGACCTGCAAGCAGGGGAGAGAAATTTCGTTGAGGGGCAGCTTCCCAGCTTCTAAGGCTGGAACTGGTTTCCAGGCTAATGAAAGCCTGGAGTCCTGGGTTTAAGGGTTACTTCACAAGAAGACAGCACTGCCTTTCAGGGCCCATCGCTGTATATGTATAGCCCACTGCAGAGAAACTGCCTTTGTTCCCAGAAAGCTGGGCTTTTTACATCTGTGGTCAGTGCTTTTCACAGATTCCTAATTTCAAAAAACAAGTTCTCATTTCTCATCATCCCACAAAAAGGGAAGTTACATGCTGTGTGAGCACTTAGCAGTATTGATTTCCATCCACATGAAAGATCGAATAACGAGGCGCATTCACAGTTGGCCTCTGCCCCCACACTGTGACTTGGTGGGGCACGGAGCCCCCTCCACTTCACTGCGAGCAGCCCGTGCTTGGGCGGTCAGCTGCCTCCGGCCAGCTTGTACCAGGCTCCAGGGCACGCTGACCAAGAGTCTATCCGTGGAACATACTATCTCCGGACGCATCTCCTAAGTCATCAGTCTACTGGGAGACCGTGGGTTGGTGCTATGAGGACAGGGTCATGTGATATGGTCCTTGCCTTCCCTCATAATCTGGGCAGGAAGCCACCGAGCACCTTAAGATAATGAAACGATACCTAATGACGTGTAATGAAACACCAGGGTACCAGGTGCGGTGCGTTCCGGGGCCGGGGGCGGGGGGGGGGGCGTTAGTTGAGAGGAGTTCTAGAGGAGGGACCTCTCCTTGAAAGGGGGCAAGACTTGCAGAGCAGAGACAGGCCTCTAAGCTGAGGGACTGCCTTTCGGCTGCTCCCCTGGGGCTTTGTTACGTTGCCAGCACGGCTCATCAGCCCCCCGGCTCCCCAGGCCTACCGCTGGATGATCGACTCGAGAGACGATTTCACAGAGGAGCGCCTGGCCAAGCTGCAGGACCCGTTCTCCCTGTATCGCTGCCACACCATCATGAACTGCACCAGGACCTGCCCCAAGGTATGCGGCCCCGGCCCTGCCTCCTGGGCTCCTCGGGGCAAGCCTGCGGGCTAGCTGGCCCCCGGCTGCAAGGACCAGACTGGCTCAGCCCCTCCCCCTCGGGAGAAGGGTTTACTTGCGGGTCGCACGCGGGCCTGAGGGAGTCGGGGATGCCCCAGGAATCCACGAATAGGAACCTCTGCTCTCCCCGACTCGATAGGAGCCGCAAGAGGAAAGGCGGCAGAAGGCGGGTAGCTGTGGGGACCGGATTCCCGCTCCGTGTCGCAGGGTCTCCGGCTCGCAACGTTGCTGCCAACGTGCTGTGCTCTCGCAGCCAGCCTCTTCTTTCTCCACGGCTTCCGTCCGTCTCAGGGCTCCTGCTCACCTTGCTTTCACTCCCGCTTCCTGCTCATCCTCCCACTTCCTGCACTCACCCTGACCTTCGGCTCCCGCCACCTGCCCGTCTTCTGTCAGCATGTCCATGGCAGCCCGCATCCCAGGAGGATGGCCTCCTGTGGACTGGCTGCCCGCTGGTCAGGTGTCAGCCCTGGTCCGGTTAGCAGGCAGGGAGCAGCCGGGGCCATGTGGCCCAGGACACGGCTGCCCTTCCGGCAGAGACTGCAGAGCAGGGTCCCTGAAAGAGGCAGCGAGGAAGCAGACAGCAAGATGGAAAACTCTAGGGTAACCAGCTGGCAGTTTTTAAAAAGTGGTAGGGGGAGATAGCATAGCTTAAACAGGAAATCGAGACTGGGTAATTCCCTGCTTTTTTGCCAACACTGTGTTTCCAGGGACCCCCGTCTCTACCACAGTGTTCTCATGGTCTGGCAGCAGTGGGGCCTGGTGGGGGCCCCGAGGCGAGGGAGAACAAAGGCTCCAGGCTGCCCCCCAGGCTCTGCCCCCCCGGACCTCTAACTTGTGGGGCAGATTAAGGCACTGATGTGCTTAGAACAACTCCTGGCACACAGTGAGCGCTCAGTAAACGGGCCCACAGACGGGGGGCCAGCCTGGGAGGCTGTCAGAGACGGCAGCTCCAAGGGTGGGCCGGGCAGGCGCCTTTTCAGGAAACAGGAATGGAGGTGCTCTGTGACCTGTGGGACGAGATGAGGCCCAGACTGTGTGAGCTGGCAGGGTCCCTTTCACAGCCGGGGAAGCTGAGCCCTGGGTGGGAGTTGGGGGAGGGGGGCAGCCAGCGATTTGCAGAGGTCTTTATAGGGACAGGGCAGGGCCAGGAAAGCAGTCCCCCCGCCTCCCAGAGTGGTCTCTTCCTGCTGCCCCAGATGAGGTGCACACCACTGAGTCCTGCGGCAAACGGGGGCGGGCAGGGGCGCCGCGGAGGCCCTTCCAGAGGTTTCCCACTGCCCACAAATGCACATGGGCCCTGTTCTGTCACACACTGCCTTTTCCCCTTAATTTACTTTGGAGACCCAGATCAGTCTTTGAAGAGTGTCCTCTCTCCCTTTCTTTCTCTCTCAAGATCTCGTTTCTTTTTCTTTCCACACTTTTTCCCCCACTATGGAAGTGCTTTTTTTGGCAGTAGAGTTGAATGGACAAAGGTTTCTCAGCTGGGTGGGATGAGGCAGTCACAAGTATAGCTGGTACCCGGAGTGAGGGCAAGTAGGTGGCGTAAGGGAAGTCCACGCCATCTGGAGCATCCTGGTCACGGTGTTCCATAGCAGCCCGTGGGTGTCCGCAGAAAGCATCCTAGTTCCCTGGACCAGCTCCATAGCCCAACATGGGGGGCCGGGGCCGACCAGAGAGCATCAGGCCCTGGGGAGTCCAGTGTGAGCAGGGGGGTCCCGGGGCTGGGCCTGGGGGGAGTATCTGGGCAGGGCCAGGTGGCAGAGCCGGGCGCTTGGCACCAGGGAGAAAGTTGTTACAAATGCCACCTTCCTCCTTTACTTCCTCAGTCTGCATGCTTGTTGATGGTAGATACGCATACAAACTCAGGGCCCTTGAATTTCTTGCCACCGAGAGGGCATGGCCACGTATCCTTGGCCAGTTTCTGGGTGTTGGAGGGGACAGACTTCGCTTCCTGCTCAGGGTCTTCATGACCCATCTTCTGGGCCTCTTCCCACACACTTCAGTGTCAGGGTTAGAGTTGTCCTGCTACAACGGGGGGACTCCCTTCTAACCTCGGAGGAGTCCTTGTCTCGTTTTGCCACGTCTTCATGGTCTCCCTCCCTCGCGGGGTTCAGTCATGGTGCCTCCTGCAGAAGCAGCGTGGCCGGCCAGTCAGACTGCTGATGGCGCTTAGGCTCGCTCCCCGTCACCCGTGAGGGCTCGCCTGTGCCCGTGGGAACGTGTAAGGGCCCAGGGGCCGCTGGCTGGTTGGGACACTGGCTGTGGCCATGGAAAAGCTGCCCGCTCCTGGATGTGTGTGCATTTTGAGCACACAGCCCTCGGGGGGTCAGCCCTGGGCTGGACTCTCGCCGCGGGGAGGTGTCTGCAGGTGGAAACGGGAGAGCCCTGAGCCTGAGCCCTTGGCTTTGGAAGGATGTGGTTTGCATCCACCTTGCTTTGACCCTGTTCCCGCTGGGGGAGTTTGCCCAAGGCCCTGGGTTCTTCATTCGGTCTCGCTTGCCCCATGATACCGATTCTCTTCTCTTCTCTCAAGGGGCTGAATCCAGGCAAAGCTATTGCTGAAATCAAGAAAATGATGGCCACCTATAAGGGGAAGAAAGCATCAGTGTAACTGTTCCCACGCCAAGCATGACAGCCAGCTCAGCTGGACATGCTTTATATCCAATTCGAGTCCCTTCAGAGGTCTTGATGTTCCATGAATACAGCATGTATAATAAAAATTTTAAATAAATAAACGTTATTCTACTTTATTAACAAAAAAGCAAGCCTGTTCCTTTTACTTGCTGAAGAGGAATGCACAGGTGCCAGAAGGAAATGTCCTTGTCCTTGGAGAGGGGCGGGGGCTCCTGCACTGAGCCCAGGGCGGGGCCAGACAGGCATGGCCTCAGGCCTGTTCCCTTTGCCCCTCCCCAGCTGGACGCCCTTGGGCAGGCTCCGTTTGCCCGTCTGTACGGGGAGGGTGGTGACTGCCCACCTCCCCCATCGCTGCGGGAACACCCGGCCCTTGCTCTGCGTGCTCTCGAAGTGTTAGCAGTCGCCCGGATCAGAATTACTTAAAGCCGCGTCTTGCCAAGTCATCATATCTCACCAAGGCGAGGTGAGCCGCCTCCAGCACAGAGCAATGACCGGGTCAGCTGTGACCTCGAGTTCCACGGCTGACCTCCAGGGGCCTCTCCCGGCAAGCACGGCTTCCCGGCACAGCTGCCCAGGCGGCAACGCTCTCAGAGAAGTCAGATGGTGCAAGAGTGTGTCGGGGTGGAAGTGAAAGGCCCTCCACGCCCCGAGTCCCACCTCCCACCCCCCGCTGACTGTTGTATTTCCTTCCAGACCTTTATGTCATGACAAACGGGCATACAGAAAGCTTTCCCTTCAAAATCGGGGTGTGACGGGGGCTCCTGGGTGGCTCAGTCGGTTAAGCATCCTACTCAGGTCATGATCTCAGGGTCGTGAGATCGAGCCCCCTGTCGGGCTGAGCGTGGAGTCTGCTTCGGATTCTTTCCCTCTCTCCCCCTCTGCCCCTCCCCCGGCACACACGCTCCCTCGCTCGCTCTCTCAAATAAATCTTAAATAAAATACTTAAAAAAAAAAAAACCAGGGTGTGATATAACCTGTCCACTTTCCATTTTTCCTCTTTTTTATTGTGGTCACATATACATAACAAAATTTACGTTCTTAGCCATTGTTAAGTGCACCGTTCGGCAGCATTAGGTACATTCGTATCATTGTGCAACCACCACCACCGTCCAGAACTCTGCATCCTGCAAAACTCGTCCTCATCAAACAACTCCCCGCCCCGGCCACCACCCTTCCGCTTTCTGTTTCTGAGACTCTGACGACTCGCCCTCCTATGAGTGGAATCATACAGTAGTTTGTCTTTGGTAACACTTCACTTGGCATAAAGTTCTCAAGGTTCATCCGTGTTGTAGCCTATGTTAGAACTACTTTCCTTTTTTTTTTTTTAAGATTTTATTTTTAAGGGGTGCCTGGGTGCCTCAGTCCATTAAGTGTCCGACTCTTGATTTCGGCTCAGGTCACGGGATCAAGCCCCGTGTTGGGCTCTGCTGAGCAAGGAGCTTTCTGGAGATTCTCGCTCCCTCTCCCCCTGCCCCTCCCCACCCTCACCCCTCCCCCCACGTGCATGCTCTCTCTCTCTCTAAAAAGAAAAAAAAAATTTAATCTCTGCACTTAACATGGGGCTCAAACCTACAACCCCGAGATCAAGAGTCGCATGTCCCACCAACTGAGCCAGCCAGGTGCCCCAGAACTTTCTTTTTAAGGCTGAAGACTACTCCATTGTGTGTAGACACCACATTTTGTGGATTCATCCATCGACACTTGGGTTGCTTCCACGTTTTCTGGCTATCGTGAATAACAGCAGCCTTCTGTTTTACTGCACAATATGGAAGGGCCCCTTCAGTGCTAATAAAGATCTACCTGTGTGTGTGATTTAAATTCCGCCTGAGCCTCTCGAACCCCGGGTTCGATGCTCCAGGTGCAGGTGCACATAACCGCCCTGCTGCTGCCACCCGGTGGACCCACCTCTCGCTCGGGAACACTCCAAGGCTGCTCTTTCACCCACAGCAGTGAGATCAGCCAGGAAACAAAGGCTCCTTGCATCGTGAGGCAGGCCGCCAAGAAAAATGCCTGACTCACCCAGGATGAACCTTAATGAGCGCTTCTGGCTTTGAAAAGGACAGCTCAAAAGCACTTGTCTCCAGCATTACGAGAGGTGAGACGCTGGGGGCAGAGATGAGCAAGATGTGTTCCCTGCCACCAAGGAGCCCAAGCCGCCAAATTAAAAAGGAGCAGACACTGAATTACTAGAAATTCAGAATAGGGTCTTCGCCCTGAAGTGTCGCATCTCAAATTCTTGACCACCCCTGGAAGACCACACGGTACCCCGTCCCCAGGTGCCAGAGAGCTTCAGTTCGGAAGCGGGAACCGAAAGAGCCCCGGCAGCCCCCACACCTTCCACACCCGCTCACACCCCGTCCACCTCTGTCGGCCCCAGGAAGGTCACGGTCATGGATCCACGCATGATTTGACTTTGCCTGTCATGCCCCAATGGGTAGATAAAGACGGGTTTTCTCACCAATAACGTCATGGCTCGGACGACAAGCTCTGTGCCGCCCGTTCTGGGGACGAGGCAGTGTCCTGTCCTGTGAGTTGCCACCGCAGATCTGCTTCCGCACCTGTCAGATCCGTCACTGCGGCCACTCTCACCCTGTCTCAAACCGGGCCAAATGGGATCCACCCACAGTTGCACTTACTGTTTATTTCACCTTTCCCTGGATTGCAGGCAAACGTTGCATTCCAACAGTCACAAACACTTTCCCAATAAAAACTTCAGACCCGAGCAGAGAAAGACGGTATTTTGTCCCTTATGCTCCCTCTGTGCTACGTCTGAACCGTGTCCAGAAGATGTGCCTTCATTCACAAAAGTAATACTGTGGAATTCCTCGAGTTTCTCTGAGATGGGACCCAGCCATCTCTTCTTCCCTGGTCTTTGGGCAACTTGAACCGCTCTGCCTCTGTTTTCCTGTCTATAAAATGGGAATTAATAGCATTTACCGCTCAGAATTGTGGTTCAATTCCAAATGAGAATAAATGTGAGTTCTCACCCCCCCCAAAAAAGTAAATATGTAAGCTGATAGATGTGTGAACTCAGGGAAGAGAATCCTTTATACCTCAAAAAAGCTGAAAAAAAAAAATTTTTTTTAAGATTTTATTTATTTATTTGACAGAGAGAGACCAGCGAGAGAGGGAACACAAGCAGGGGGAGGGGGAGAGGGAGAAGCAGGCTCCCCGCAGAGCAGGGAGCCCGATGCGGGGCTCGATCCCAGGACCCTGGGATCATGACCTGAGTCGAAGGCAGACGCTTAACAACTGAGCCACCCAGGCGCCCCTGAAAAAAATTTTAAATAAATACTTAACATATTAATCTTCAAAAAAATAAAGACAAACAGGAAAGCATCTAGCCTGCGGTAGAGCGAATGCTCCAGAAATGCAATTCAGCTGATTTGTCTCAAATCCCTACGGCATGGAAGTCCCACTCCGTGCCACAGGGACCACCCAGGCCTTCAGGTCCCAGCCCCCTGCACCTGACGACTTGGGATGTGTCTCACCTGCCTGGCCAGAGCGGGGGATCTCCCATCCAGAGGATGGTTTTTCACCAGGACCACCAGTACTCATTTCTCATGTCACACCGACCCCAACGCCCAAATTCTCTCTGGCCCTTCTCCTTGCCCAGGAGACTGCGAGACAAATTGCTGAAACCCCACTTTATGTGTCTAGACAGCCATCGTCTTGTCATGGGGTTTGTTACTAGATGAGAAAACCCGCTTTTGTTGCAAAAATCTAGTGAAACTGGAGAAATTGAGAAGTAAGGCAATGCTCCAGAATAAACAGGTTCACACTAGTGACTTGTCAAACCTTTTGCCACTTGGACCAGGCATATTTTATGTCCTTCTCGGGGGCCCCCAAGGGAGCAGCCACTTTGCAAGGAAAATTCCCTGATGGGTTCTGACCCACAGGTGACTGGAGCCCAACCCACAGACCACTCAGAGGACCACACAGTGAGAGCCACTTCCCCAAAGGTAACCCCAGCAGACAGCAGGGCCTTCCACATCCTCTGTGGTTTGGGAGGAAGCCCATCAAGGCAATGGGTGGAGCAGCAAGTGCAGCTCCTTCCCAGATGGCTCAGAAGGTGGTGCCTCTTCAGAGCCCACCCCATGAGCAATATAAATGAGGGGACCAATCTGGCAAGGCGGTCTCTGAGCCCCCCGCTTTTTTTTTTTAACATTTTATTTATTTGTCAGAGAGAGAGAGAGTGCAAGCACAAGCAGGGGGAGAAGCAGAGGCAGAGGGAGAAGCAGGCTCCCCGCCAAGCAAGGAGCCTGATGCGGGGCTCGATCCCAGAGCCCTGGGATCATGACCTGAGCCAAAGGCAGAAGCCTAACCGACTGAGCCACCCAGGTGTCCTGAGCCCCTTGGTTTTATGAAGCTTCCAGCCCAGCGCCAGGAGCTAAAGAAAGCAACCGGCTTCCACCAAGCACCTGCTATCTCATTCTGCCCTCTGAACAGCTTCCATTTTCCACAGCAGGAGAGGGGCTCAGAGAGGGAAAGTGACTTTTTTAAGCTCATATAGCTAGAAAGTGCCAGATGCACATCGCAGGCCCAGGTCTCTGGTGCCAGAACCCAGCCCTGGTCCCCGTACCCACTGCCTCTTGGCAAGGCCATCCTAGCAGGTCATTTCTCCGAACCCAGCCATTCTGCCTGCTGTGGGGGTCTGGGTTCCCCGGGCAAGAGGTCCATCAGGCATTGGGCTAGGCTCTGGAGGAGGACATGGGGACTCTGAGAAGTAGCCTGCCTGCCCTGGAAATGTCATCAGCAGATGACACAGGAGTCATCAACGGAGTGAAGCCAGCCGCATCCCCCAGGTGGTCAAGCTGCTCCGCCAGCAGCCTGCCCTAGCTCAGCAAGTGGCTCCGTTGCCCCCACCTGCTCAGAACAGAACCCCAGAGCGTCTCTGAGTCCACACTCCTGCACTCCACATCCCACCCATCAGCAAGTGCTGTCAACATTTGCTCCTTTAGCAAATGTGTGTATGAGGTCTTGCCATGTATCAGGCACTGTCAAGGCCTTCCTTGCTTTCCCTTCTGGAGTCTGTCCTGCACCATTACCCCTGCATCGAAGTTCTGGCTCTTTCCAGCCCTTTCCATGACAGGTTGTTGTTGGAGTTTTCCTCTATCTGCCTTTGGCTGCTCCCCGTGTCTGTCTCATTCGCCGTCATGTTCTCAGCTCCTAGAACAGTGCCTGGGCATGCCGCAGATCACGCTGGATGGATGATGAATTGGGCCAGTCCTATCCTGGCCCTAATATGATCCTTCCCTGATTTGCCCCAGACCCTGGGGTCTCTGATTCACCTTCCGCCTTTGGAGGTGCTTAGTCCAGAAGCCACCGACCCCGGGGTCAGGGGACACCATGTCTGCGCCCGTCACGATGGGGCAGTGTGCTAAGTGCTGCATACAGGGATGAGGTGTCCAGTGCCTGTCAGGGTCTCCATGCGTCCCACCCGTGCAGGTGTATCTGCAGTCATGCTGTGAGGCTTCTGGGGTCTGGGCTATCCCTCCGCTCTTCCTCTGGCATTTCAGACTCCTCCCGTGCATCACTGCAGAGTCTCCCCGGGTCCACACACACGTTGGAGTCTTGAGTCTCTGGGCAGGTGTGACTTCCTTCTTTGACTTTTATCAAGCCGTGCCAGGTGCTTCCCAGGTGTTTTACGTTTTTCCTCCTGTGGGCCTCAAAACAGCTCTATGAGGTGGACATCGCTGATGTCGTTGCCATCCTATAGGTTAAGAAAGGAGGCCCAGAGAGAGGTGACTTGCCCAAGGTCACACAGTCTGGGCAAGATGGAGGCCAGCCTGAAGCAGCACGCGTAGCCCTTAACCACTGTGGTATGCAGCTGGGGCTGACTCCGCTGAGCAGGGCATGGAGCAGGGGGAGGTTATATCTGTGTGTCTGAGCGTCACACTACTGTTGTGTATGTGTGCGTTGTCTCTACGTGTCACCTGTGTGTGTGACTCTGTGTGTGTCTGAGGGTAGCTGTCTCTGATGTGTGTCTGTGTGTTCTTGTGTCCGAGGGATGGCTGTCGCAGTCCCCGAGCTCCCCCCACCCCGTGTCTGTCTGTCGCCGGCGGGCGGCGCGGGCGGCTCGGACTACAAGTCCCGGCAGCCCGCGCGCGGGGCGGACGTGGGGCCGCAGTGGGCCGGGCGCAGCTTGGCTGCGCGCACACCCCGACTGCGGCACCTTCCCAGGCGCGCCAGCCGCCCGCTCCTGCAGGTGCCCCGGGCCACCTCGCGCCCCCGGCCTTCCGCCCCGCGCCCCCAGCCTCCCGCCTCGCGCCCCCGCCGCGGGGCATCGCGACGCCCGGGCCGGGCCACGGGCCGCAGCGCCGGGGCCGGCGATGAGCGCGAGGAGCCGGCATGAGCGCAGGTGAGTGCGCGGCTCGGGCCGCCCGGAACCGGGCGCGGTCCCCGGGCCTCCCGTCGTCGCGCCACGCGACACCCCCACCGCAGGCTCGCGGGCCAGGGAAACAACCCCCGGCGGGGGCGTCCCCATGACTGTCCCTGCCCCGTCTCGGGGAGTGGACGCGGGGCGCTTCCCAGAGAGACCAGGAGCCCCCGGGATGGCGGCGCGCGGAGCCGTCCGCTCCCCGCCTTCGTGCAGCCCTGGGCGCTGTGCAGGAGGGTGATTGGAGGTCCGCGGGGAAGGGGCGCGGGGAGATGCCCCACGCCCACTGGACTCCCTCCTGCAATGACAGATGTCCAGGTCGAGGAAGAGCCGTGGAGGCCGCTGCATCCGGGGCCTCTTGGTAGTTATTCCTCTTGGATGAATGAATGAATGAATGAGGTTGGAGAAGCCAGGGGTCCCGAATCCCTGGGTCAGAGTGTCCTGGACACAAATGCCACTGCCAATCCCCTACCTCAGGCCCCCAGAGGAAGCCTGGCAACACCCAGGTCCGAGGACCACACCCTGCATGTTACCCATCCCAGACCATGTGTCCCAGGCCCACCCTTTCCGGAGTCTAAATCCCACCTGCTGCGAAAGGAGCCAGGAGACCTCTCTTCTTCTCCTCTCCATGGCAGTCACTCAGACCCCAGATCTCAGCAAAGAGCCCACCAAAGGTTGAGCATGGTCTACAGAGGCAGACCCCTCAGTTCCGGTCTCTCCCTCCCCATCTCCCACCTCTCTTCCGACCCTACCAGAAGCTCAACGTGCACCCCAGTGAGGGAGGGGGAAAGCTGAGGAAAGAGGCCCTCTGAACTCCAGATCTAAAGATCAGGTTACCACTAGCAGGTTGTTCCTCACCCCCCTAGCCTGGCAGAGGAGAGGAGCCTCTGGCTGCAGGGGGAAGCACGGCGAGGAAGGAGGCAGCCCTGCTGCCCTGGGCCACTGCCAGGTCAGCAGCAGGAAGCAGGGCTTCCGCAGGAAACGAGGTTCTCAGATGGCTTTGACTCCGGCCCCTCCCCTCTGCAGTGCTGGTGGCATTGCCCCCGGGCTGTGGAGTCGGGGGAGGTTCAAGTCTAGTCTGGACCATCCATAGCTGTGCAACCATGGACATATTAACCTCTCTGTGCCTCCTATGAAATGGGATCCAAATCCATACTTTTCATGGGGTGGCTGTGAGGATGAACTAAGAGGAATGTGTTCATTCAGACCCACTTACTTCCAGCTTCTCCCTTTTCCAGCTGTATGACTCTGGGCCAGGTGCTTTGAAGCTCTGTTCCTGCAGTTTCCCCTACTGTAAAATGATGTAAAGTAAGCTGATAATAGCCCCGCCCTCTGAGGGTGATGCATGAAGATCAGTCCGTGTTATTTGGAAGAGCAATACAATTCGCGTGAAAAGTATTCTCATCCCGCACAGCCTGCTCGGGGCTAGCCTGAGCTGGTGTTCCTGAAAGAGATCAGACACGGCCCCCCGACCTTCCTGGGCCACCCCTGGGGAGACTGAAATGTGACTGGAGACAAACCAGCACTTCCGAGTGTTTTGACAAGGGTCCCTCAGGAGAGAGTGCACGGGGCTCTGACCTTCCCGGCAGACTAGAGTTTTCCACAGACATGACGTCCTCCTTCAAGCCCCTCTTTTGTCCTTTCTTGGGAGAGTATGCTCCCCAAGGAAATGAGGGGTGTGTGATAGGCAACAGGACACTCTTCCCAGAGGGAACATTGTTGAGATCGCTGGGGAAGCAAGCAGACGAGGGTGGCACAAGGTGATCTCTGGCACGCCCCTTCCCGAAGAGGCTCACCCCTCTGCACCTGGCCGCCGACTGACCAGGAGCAGGGGTCAGTGACTCCGAACCATTGCTTCCGTGCTCTGTTCTCTCAGCGAGATGAGCGGGCGTGCCCTCGTTCGCTTATTCAGTAAATGGTTCCTGAGTCCCAGCCGTGTGCCGGGCACTGTGAGCAGGACGGGGATGCCCGGTCCGGCCTGATGGCACGATTGTTGGTCCGTGGGTGTGGCTGAGGCCGGCAGAGAGGGCTTTGGAGCAACACAGACCCTCTCCAGCTGCTAGACAAGTTGGGGGGCCAACTGCCTCTCCAAGACTCAGTCTTCCCACCTGTAAAATGGGATAAATTGCAGGATGGTTGCAGGATGAAATCAGATCGGCACGAGCGAAGCGACCTGCTCCGGTGGCCCAGCATGCCACGCAGGCTTCTTCCCCATCCCCAGCCCAGCAGCGAGCCGGGGAGAAGCGGTCTAGTGTGCACAGGGGAGCAGGGGCACGGCTGTGGATTCAGACAGGCAGATGGGAACGTGGAGGAGAGCCTGAGAAGTGGGTCAGAGCCGAGCCAAACCCCTTTGGCAGGGAAGCCGGCAGCTGCCCGTGAAACAGGCCCACGCCCCAGGAGCGTCATCCACCCCGGGGCGGCCACTGCTCACACTCCTCGTGTGCTGGCTGCTCGGGGTTATGCTCCTAGCAAGGGGAAATGAAAACCAGAAACGTTAAGGCACTTGCCTCCCAAAATACAGCTTGCCTGTAAGAGAGCCAGGGGCTCTGGGGAAGAAGCCGTGAGGATGGGGGTGCAGTGGTTAGGAGCGTGGACCCGAGAGCCAGAACGCCTAGATCCAGATCCCACTACTCACTGGCTCTGTGGCCCCTGGGCCCCTGGCTTCACCTCTCCTGGCCTCAGTTTCCTAATCTGTCCAATAGGGATACAAGTAGTACCGTCTTCATAGAGGGGGGGTGAGGAATAAGTGAGTTACCGTATTGAAGCCTGTGGAACAGTGCCTGGCCTGTGTCAACCCCTTAGAACCCCGAGGTGCTCTTTCCCTTACGCCATGGAAACCCCAAGACCAGTGCTAAGGGCCAAAACACAACCCACCGTGCCCCACTCGGGGAGTCTGTCTCTGGGGCAGGTGGAGGACTCTGACAAAAAAGACAGCTGGGACTCCAGGAGCATCTGGACCACCGCAAGAGAGGTCTGTGGCTTTTTGGTGGCCAAGAACCTGAGAACCCAGCTTGCCAGGCTGTGTCACTTGCCCTGAAGGCCTCCTCCTCTGCCCCCCAGGCCAGGAGCCAGAGCTTCACCAGCTAGCAGAGGGCCCTCCACTGTGTGTTGTCTGCGGGCCGTTGTCAGGAAGGGAAGGCAATGCTTCCCTGACAAGCCCCACTCACAAGCCAGATGGGACGGAGAATGACAGGGACCGCCCCGGGGGACCTGGCTTGGGTTCTGTCGGAGCCCCAGGAAGAAGGCTGCTGCTGGCCAGAGACGCCCATGGTTGTGGGCTACAGGCCGTGTGTGTGTGTGTGTGTGTGTGTGTGTGTGTGTGTGTGTGTGTAGCTTTCCCCAGAATCCGGCTTCTTCCTGGATCTGGTGGCTCTGTTTGTTCTCCGAGTCAGCCGAGTGGCCAGGGAGGGCCTGGCCGGAGGTGGGGCTTGGGGTGTTGAGTCATCGAGTTCAGAGAGGCCTGGGGAGGTGAGGCCAGGAGCCCTGGTCTCTGATAGTGCCCACTTGGGACCCGAAACCACAGGATCCGGCTCCAGTGTCCTGGCTCCACCATTTACTGGGGTGTCTTTGTCCCTCTGAGCCTCAGTTCCCTCATTTGTAAAATGAGAGAAAGGAGTCCACCCCCTCGTGTTGCTGGAGGGTTAGATGAGCTAATTTGTCTGGAGGCATAGAGTGGGGCTTGTCCCTGGGAAGTGCTTAATGGCTGTTGGCTGCTCAGATGATGGTCATTGCCATAGTAATTATGGTCACCATCGTTATGTGGAGATACAGGGGCTGGGGAGGAGAGCACAGACTCTGCCTGGTGTGTTGGGGACACAGAGCCCCAGTCCTCAGACATTCTCAGGTGGTGCAGCAGAGGGATAAAACCCACGCTGGAGTCAGCCTGCCTGGACTCGCATCCTGTCACTACCGCGGCCATGCTGTGTGATCTTGGCCAAGTTACTTAACCTCTCTGAGCCTCATTTTCCACTATAAAAAGGGGATAACAATTGAGCTCACACAGCAAGGTTAGTGTGTTAACTGTGTCGAAAAGGGCCAGGAGCAGAGCGCGCACATAGCAGGCTTTCGGAAGTGTTCTGAAAGCTTCGGAAGCCCAAGTGTTTGGGGACAGAGCAGCTGAGGGGCTGGGGATGTTGTGACAGTGGCAGCAGCCTGGGACACTTGGCTTGTTGGTGGAAACTTGTAGGTCAGGGCTCTGCAGGGCTCTGGCTAAGGAGGGGAAAGGGCAGGAGCTCAGAAATCGGCAGCCTGCCCCCACCTTCTAAGTGAATCCAGAGGCTCCTATGAAACCTGCAGGTGCCCCACATTGCTGCCATCGCTCCGGCAGGTCTGGGGACGGGCCCAGGCACCTGCGTGTCTCAACCCCACAAAAGCTGCCCCGCGGTGGGAGCAGTGAGCCCAGGGCCTCTGCAGCCCCCACACACTCGCTATCCGCCTGCCTGCCAGGACCACGGCCCTGCCGTAGGCGAGACAGGAGGAACAGAATTTCTGCAATAGAGCCACCTAGTGCTATTCTCTGAGCCTCAGTTTTCCGATCTGTACAATGGGGGTGATAGTCAGCCCTTCCCTGCAGAGGGTTAAGTAAGGAACCCTGGTAAGTGCTCAGCTGGGACACAGCACCTTCTGTCCTCCACTCACCCCTCCTCTCTGCCCACCCCCTCCCCCCACACTGGCTGGGCTCCTCACTCCCCCATCCCACCTTCAGAGTGGGGGCCCCTTTCCTGGCTGCTGTCAAAGGCAGGCCTGACATCTCCTCAGTCCAGACTCGACTTCTCAGCATCTCCTCGCTGCCAGGACTCTGCTGGGCACCGGAGTTGAACAAGGATCAGCAGCCCTGATCCGTGCCCTCTGGGTGGGCACCGGATGCAAAAGTGGGACACAGAGCTCCCAGGAAGCAGATAGCTGGATGTGTGAGGGCTGTGGAAGCTCAGGGCGCTCACCAGGCCCTGTCCCCCACTCTGGGCCCACACAGCGATAACCAGACACACAAGGAGACGACACTGTGAGTGGGAGCCCCAGAACAGTCAGATAACAGACCCATGAAGCCTTGAGCTGTTGGGTCTTTCAGACCAGTTTATAAAATTGCGATGCTTTTTTTCTTTTTTTTTTTTTTTTTGAGATTTTATTTATTTATTTGAGAGAGAGAGAGAACGCTCTAGAGAGCACAAGCTGGGGGAGGGGCAGAGAAGCAGACTCCCCGCTGAGCAGGGTTCTCAGCATCCTGGGATCAGGACCTGAGCTGAAGGCAGACGCCTCACCGACTGAGCCACCCAGGCGCCCCTAGCGATGCTTTCTTTTTACCTCAAGTCTTTCTTTGGTCATGCCAGCATTAGCAGAAATACAAAGGTCGTGATTTTCTATCTAAAATAACCCGTTGTCTTCCTGCTTGCCCCGTTCCCATAGTGTTCCTCTCCCCGCTGTAAGCCCATAATCAAAGATGAAGACAGCTTTCCTGGCCACGACCTCGCTCCAGCAGCAGGCTGGGGTCTTCAGTCTTCAGAATCAGGCACCACCGGAAACGTGGGGGCAGCCAGGTCCTGAGGTGGTTGTGTCCCATTGCGGCCATGGCCCCAGGATCCTCACTCACCAAAAAGTGCCACTTTGGTTCCTGCCAGAACCTTCATCTCACACAGCTACAGATACCCTTGTCTTGAACAATCTTATTGTCCCCTTCCTGTGCTCTTCGGCATCAAAGGTTTGGCTGCCTTTGGTCCTGGGACCAACACCTGAAGCTTTTCTGTGCCACCTGCCGCTGCATTTTCCCAGTTCGCGTGCCCAACCCACTCCCATCTGCCCTTCCATGCTGGTCCTTGTTCTTCAGCAAGCTAGTTTTCAAAAGCTCTACTCTGGTAACTGTAGGCAAGACCCCATCAACAGAACATTTCTGCTGGCCTCTGGAAGCATGTCAGGTTTTTTTGTTTTAGAGAGAAAGAGCTGGGGTGGGGCGCGCGGGGAGGGGAGCAGAGGGAGGGAGAGCGTCCCAAGCAGGTTCCACGCCCAGCACGGAGCCCGACATAGGACTCAATCCCACAACCCTGAGATCATGACCTGAGCCGAAATCGAGAGTCGGACACTCACCCGGCTAAGCCAGCCAGGAGCCCCGCGTGTCAGTTTTAATAGAGGACTCTGTCTGTACCTGAGAAATGGCAGGCACAGCAGGGACTGTCTTTTCCCAAAATGTTACAGATCAGTTACAGCGAACGGGACGGCAGCCATCCAGGAGAGCAGTCCCTCCGGCTCCTTTTTGACCACAGCAGCTGCATGGAAGCCGCCGCAGCTTCGACACAGGGGCCACAGAATGACGATGCTCATTTTGTTTAAAGTCATAAGAGAGGGAGGAGCGCCCCCCCATGACCTCTCTCCTTTGCACCCACAGACAGCAGCCCTCTCGTGGGCAGCATGCCCGCCGGCTATGGGACCCTGACGATAGACACATCTGTAGATCCCCTCAGCTCCTCAGTTTCATCCGTGGTAGGTGAGCCCCGAGCCCCGGCCCCCCCCGCCCCTCCCCCCCGCCCGCCCCACCTCCACCTGGGCCCTCTCTGTCCGCGTCCCCAGAGGCTCAGCGGCTACTGTGGCAGTCCATGGAGGGTCATAGGCTATCACCTCGTGGTCTGGATGATGGCGGGGATCCCTTTGCTGCTCTTCCGCTGGAAGCCGGTGTGGGGGGTGCGGCTGCGGCTCCGGCCCTGCAACCTGGCCCGCGCAGAAACACTCGTCATCGAAATAAGAGACAAAGAGGTGAGGCAGCCTGGTGCTAGAGGGAGTGGTGCTGGGGCAGGGGCGGGGGGCGGGGGGTCACGCGTGGAGTCTCAGCCCCATCTGGCCGCTGACTTTCTGTGGGACCGCACTCAGGGTGTCCTCTCTGAACCTCTGCTTTCCCATCCGAGCAGTGGGCAGAAGGGTGGCTCCTACGTCCTTGATCCCTGCCTCGCGCAGCTGGGGCCACCGGGCGGCAGGGGGGGACCTGGGAGGCGGGGAGTCTCTTCTGGTACCGAGTCCACACCTCTGTTCCAGGATAATTCGTGGCAGCTGTACACTGTGCAGGTGCAGACTGAGGCCGTCAGTGAGGGCAGGTGAGGCAGCCCCATCAGCCCTCCCAGAAGCCCCTGCTCCCCACTCGCCCCCTTCCACAGCCGCTCTGAACAAAGGCACCAGTGCCTCGTACCCCGGGGGGGACCGCGGCTCCGTGGGCTGGGGAGGTGCTGGATCAGCTTCCAGAGCTCCACAAGCACCCCCACGCCCCTCCCAGCCTGGAGCTGCCGGCGCAGGGCCGGGAGGACGGCCGGAGCCAGGCGGCAGTGGGGGCAGTACCGGAGGGCGCATGGAAGGACACCGCCCAGTTCTGCAGGAGCGAAGAGGCAGTGAGTGGACAGCTGGGCTCTGGACGAGTCCTTAACCCTCCCTGGGCCTCAGTTTCACGCTCTGTACGATGGGAGGGTTGGACTCCACATTCCCCGGGCACCTCTGGTTCCACTGTCCCCAGTGTCCAGGATGCTCGGCCGACCACCTCCCCGCCTCCTTCCTGTGACTCTGGCCTCTACCCCTGCGCTGCCCCCCCGCTCCCCCTCCTCCTGAGGCTGCCTCCAGCTTCCTCTCCCCTACCCAGCAGCGGACCCTGCGGTACTACCTCTTCCGGGGCCAGCGCTACGTCTGGATCGAGAGCCAGCAGGCCTTCTGCCAAGTCAGGTAGGGGTCAGGGCCGTGGCCGTGTGCCTCGGTCCCCTGCGACACGAGCCGGTCATGAGCCTCCCCAGGCCCTGGGGTCTCTGTAACTGGGGCATAAAGAGAACCCCTGCCTCCTCTGGGCCGTTTTGAGGGGGGGGGTAGTACATGAGCTTCGCCTAAAGTTTGGCTCAGCCTCAGGCCGAGGTGAAAACGCTGAATCAGACCTTATAAGGGCTCTGGGCTCGGACCATCCATCTGGGGGCTTGTCCCCGCTTTGCCTCCTCCTAAGTGCTTGATAAACGAGAGCTGCATCTGCAGAGGTGAGTGCCAAGGGGACGTGGGGATGGCACCAGCCACGCGCTTTGTGTGGCTTCTCATCCCCCCAGAGCCCTACGTGGCAGGTGTTGTCACCATCCCCGCTCTGCAGATGAGAAAACAGGCACAGAGAGATTAAGTCACTTACGGAAGGCATCGTCGTTGTAAAGAGTCCTCCCGTCACTCAGTAATAGCGATTCTCGTCACTATTAAGTATTCTCATCGCCGCTCAGTGTTCTTCCTCGGCGAGGTGGTTCAGGGCCCGATCAGAGGAACGGGAGAGGGTTAAGCCCAGAGTCAGTGAGGGACCTGCCTCCTCCCAGGAGCTCAGTGGGCCAGAAGGGGCCTGGAGCCCCGAGTCCTCTGGGGCAGGAGGCCCCGTTGCCCACATGAGTCTCCCCCCTGCCCCGCCCCCAGCCTGCTGGACCATGGCTGCACCTGTGACAGCATCCACCGCTCCCGCTCCGGCCTCAGCCTCCAGGACCAAACCGTGAGGTGGGCGCCGCCCCATACACTGGGGGCCCCGTTCTGCCCGCCCCCGAGCGTGGCCTTGTGGTCCCCTGCCTTCTCTGGGCCTCGGTTTCCCTGGCTGAAAGATGAGGAGCTCCGTCGCCCTTGGAGGGCGCAGCTGCTACTGCCCCTCCATCTCTTCGCCTGGCCACTTCTCTTACAGGAAGACCGTCTACGGCCCCAACGTGATCGGCGTGCCGGTCAAGTCCTATCCCCAGCTGCTGGTGGACGAGGTAGGGCTGGCCCTGGGCCTCACCCCAGCTCTGGCCTGGATTGGCCATGTGACCTTGGCCGGGGGTTGGCCGTCTTAGGGTCACTTGATAGTGACAGACCAGAGCAGCTGTCCCCTCCTCCACAGGGGAAAGTCACCTCAGACCCACCTGACCCTCGCTCAGGGCAAGGAATTGGAGGCTGTGGTCCAGGCTGGGGCTGGGATAGAGGCCGGGAGGCCAGGCCACAGAGCCCGGGCTTCTCCTGGGCCTTGCTGTGCCTGAGCCGCCTTAGAGTAGGGGCGCTCGGTTCACACGCAAAGATCCCAGGGTTCAGAGGGGTGATGTGGCGTAGGGGACAGAGGGGAGCCCATGGCGCGGACACCCGAGAGGACACTGCGCGTCCCAGCCTCTGAGCCGGAGGCAGACGCCCATGAGAGGGAGACTGGCTCTTGGAGTCGGGCCTGATGGAAACCCCAGCAGCCACTGGGGAGCTGCCTGGTTCAGGGCAAGTGACTTGACCCTTCTGTGCCTCAGTGCCCTCATCTGCAAAATGGAGTGTGGAATTGCCACCACCATCGGATGTCACTTAGAGGACATGCTTAGCAGGGGCCTGGCATCTACATGCCTGGGCCCTCTTTAGAGCCAAGAAGCCGGGGGCTCCACGGATGTCTGGAGGGGCTGAGCAGGGCCGCCCCGGGGACGCGGGCCCTGATGCTGCCTCCCCGCCCCTCCCCCAGGCACTGAACCCCTACTATGGGTTCCAGGCCTTCAGCATCGGGCTGTGGCTGGCAGATCACTACTACTCATACGCCCTGTGCATCCTCCTCATCTCCACCGCCTCCATCTGCTTGTCGCTCTACAAGACCAGGAAGGTCGGCCGGGGGGACGATGGTGGAGGGGGCGGGGCAGCCGGGTACCCCAGGGGGCCGCCACCCACCCACTCCCCACGTGCCCCCCCGCCCCCCACAGCAAAGCGAGACTCTGAGGGACATGGTGCAGCTGTCGGCGCGGGTGTGCGTGTGCCGGCCCGGGGGAGGTGAGAGCAAGGGAAGGGGGGGCTCGAGCAGGTGGCTGGGGGTGCCCCGGGCCGCGCTGAGGACCCCCGCTCGCCTGCAGAGGAGGAATGGGTGGACTCCAGCGAGCTGGTGCCGGGAGACTGCCTGGTGCTGCCGCAGGAAGGCGGGCTGGTGCCCTGTGACGCAGCCCTGGTGGCCGGCGAGTGCGTGGTCAACGAGAGCTCTCTGACAGGTCAGCCCGCCCACGGCCTCGGAGGCCCCTCTGCCTCGTGGCAGCACTTCCAGGTTTTTCTTCCCCTTTTGCTCTCGGGTGACAGTCCTACACCCGGCAGGCGCTCAGGGCTTCAGAGAGGTTAAGCGCCCCCACCCACCCTCTGGCGTATTGCTCTGAGTTATAAAAGTAATACTGCTTGTTATAGAATCATTCCGACAGAGTAAGAATGTCTTCCCCGCCCCCCTCCCCCAGCCCTGTGCGTCCACGCACGCACACCCCGTCGGGCTCGCCCGAGAGCGGGTTCCTGGTTCCTGGCTGGCACACATCCTTTCCGGGTTGTCTGGCTGTGTGTCTTTATGTCTTTTGCCCCGAGCCTCAGTGTCCCTCTCTGTAAAATGGGGGCAGTGGTTTCTGCACGTATGGTTACAAGAGTTAAGTGTGCTTAACTCCTGTCTGGGTGGTGGGGAGGAGTGGCGTGGAGGCGCCTCACGGGCTTCCTCCCGCGTCCCTCCCAGGGGAGAGCGTCCCAGTACTGAAGACGGCCCTGCCGGAGGGGCCCGAGCCCTACTGCCCAGAGACCCACCGGCGGCACACGCTCTTCTGTGGGACCCTCGTCCTGCAGGCCCGAGCGTTCGTCGGACCCCATGTCCTGGCAGTGGTGACTCGAACAGGTAGGAGTCAGGGAGGTAGGGAGGGCTGCCGGGCTCACAACTCCGGGCAGGGCAGGAGCCATCTCTGCCGCTGTCCCGCTGTGGGACCTGGGGCAAGTCCCACCCCCAGCTAGGGGTGGGCCGAAGACATGGGCAGGGATGTGGCCAGCAAGCGGGAGCCCACCCCTTAGGAAGGGAGCAGCCCTATACAACTCCAGCAGGTTCTTGGCACATGGGAATGGGACCTAGTGTACCCAGATCTGAGTGTTTCGGCAGAAGCCACATATCTGGATTTTTTAAGTGAAACCACCCACTTTTCTTTTTTTTTTAAAGATTTTATTTATTTATTTGACAGAGAGAGACACAGCGAGTGAGAGAGGGAACACAAACAGGGGGAGTGGGAGAGGGAGAAGCAGGCTCTCCGCAGAGCAGGGAGCCCGATGCGGGACTCGATCCCAGGACCCTGGGATCATGACCTGAGCCGAAGGCAGTCGCTTAACTGACTGAGCCACCCAGGCGCCCTGAAACCACCCACTTTATAGATGCTGTCCACTCATTCCGTTTTCACTAAACCCTGTGAGGGCTGGGCAAGGCCTGTGGGCCATCACAAGTCACCCCAAACTGGATGATTTCTCATCCCGGGAGCACCGTGTCTCTCAACCCCCAGGTGCGGTGGGGTAGGGCAGGGGCTGGGAGGGCCTGTCCTGACCCTCACCCCCCCACTCCACCCCCCCCCGGCTCCTCCCAGGGTTCTGCACAGCCAAAGGGGGCCTGGTGAGCTCCATCTTGCACCCCCGGCCCATCAACTTCAAGTTCTACAAACACAGCATGAAGTTCTTGGCTGCCCTCTCTGTCCTGGGTGAGTGGCCCCCTGCACCCCCTCTGCTGCCCCCCCACCCGCAGCCCCTTCCCAAATCCTGCTGAGTCGCGTGCTGTCTCCCCAGCTCTCCTCGGCACTATCTACAGCATCTTCATCCTGCACCGCAACCGGGTGAGCCTCGGGGCCCGGGTGGGGGCCGCCGGCAGGGATGCAGGGCCAGCCTGGCCTTTGGCACTCACGGGGCCTCCTGCCAGGTGCCTCTGCATGAGATCGTGATCCGGGCCCTGGACCTGGTGACGGTGGTGGTACCACCCGCCCTGCCAGCCGCCATGACCGTGTGCACGCTGTACGCCCAGAGCCGGCTCCGGAGTCAGGGCATCTTCTGCATCCACCCGCTGCGCATCAACCTGGGGGGCAAGCTCCAGCTGGTGTGTTTTGACAAGGTGGGGGCCGCAGGGCGGGGGCCACGGGCACCACAGCCCGGCCTCCACACCTGCACTCCTCAGTCGGCAGCACTGACCAAGGGCCCGCTCAGTGCCGGATCCGGTCCTGGGGTAGAGATGCTCAAGAGACCCCCCCCCCCGCCCCGCCCAGCTCCCATGCGCGTCGGGCTCTCGGTCCGGCAGACAGCCGTCTGAGATCAGTCGTTCCCTGGTGCTGCTCTCAGCGCCTAGACCCAGCAGAGCCCCCCAGGGTGATGTCCCCCCACCAGAATGAGTGAACCAGGGGGCACAGGGAGCTGCAGATGGTGATGGGTCTGGGGAAGGAAGTGAACAGGGTAACGTGACAGGGTGGTCTGTGGGGTCACCCCCGCCAGGAGATGGCATCAAGGAAGGCTCCTTGTGACCTCAGTGCGGGGTGGGGGGGTGCCCCCGGAGGCATGAGGCAGGGCAGGCGGGGGCTGGGGAGCAGTCAGCATGGCTCCTCAGAGGGACAGACCTGGGGCACGGGGAACAGCGGGGAAAGGGGGCAGGCCGAGACAGCCAGGGCCCTGGTCGGGCAGGGGCTGGTGAGCGCCGTTGAGGAATTCAGACCTTAATGATTCTGAGGGCACTGGGGGCCACGGGGAGTTCTTAAACAGAAAGGTGGGGCCTGATTGGGTTCACAGCGACCCCAGGCTGGCGAAGGAGCTGGACACGGACGCTGTGGGGCCAGGCCCTCTTCCTGGCCCCACATCAAGCAAGTGATGGGGGTGGCAGAGGGGTCGTGGGTGGGAGCCCCAAACAGGGGCCGCCTGACGCAGCTGTAGGGTGACGGAAGACTTCCTGGAGGCAGCGGTAACAGGCAGAGGAAGCGGGGGTTCGGGAGGACGACCCTGGCAGAGGGACCTCCTCTGGCTCCTGCGCTGGCTCCCGGGATTCCCACGGGCCCCGCCTGGCCTGGGGTGGGGGTGCCCAGCCCAGCGGCACTCAGCAACCCGGGACTCATCACTGGCCCACCCTTGCCCCCTGCAGACAGGCACCCTCACGGAGGACGGCTTGGATGTGATGGGTGTGGTGCCCCTAAAAGGGCAGGCGTTCCTGCCTCTGGTCCCGGAGCCCCGCCGCCTGCCCATGGGGCCCCTACTCCGAGCGCTGGCCACCTGCCATGCCCTCAGCCGGCTCCAGGACACCCATGTGGGCGACCCCATGGACCTCAAGATGGTGGAATCGACTGGCTGGGTGAGGAGGCCGAGCAGGCCAGCCCCCGCCTCCAGGCGGCCGGGCTCTTACTAACCCCGCCTGGTCTTCCTTCCAGGACTCCAGGTGGCGTCCGTTGTGCCGCCGTCATTAATAACGATGGCCGAGGCCGCGTGGGAGCACCCACTTGGTGCCAGTGCCAGTCATGCCACGGGCCTTGGCTCGCGCTCCTCCTGTAGCCCAGGAAGGAAGCTTCCAAACCTGCCTCACAGGGAGGAAGCTGAGGCTGAGGGAGGTTTGGGATAACTTGTCCAAAGTCACCCTGCAACGTGTAAGTGGCAAAGCCAGGGTTTGAACTGGGGCCCATCCGACTCCGACTCCAAAGCCCGTGTTCTTGACTTCCATCCGCTCTCACACGAAGGAAGTCTTCCAGGAGGCTAACTTGAATCTCCCGCCACCTCCCTCCGTGGCCAACCTTCCCTGCCCGCCTCCCAGGTCCTGGAGGAGGGGCCGGCTGCAGACTCGGCGTTTGGGACCCAGGTCTTGGCGGTGATGAAACCCCCACCCCAGGAGCCCCAGCTGCAGGGCATGGTGAGTCATGGGGGGGTGCTTGTGGGGGGTGGGGTGGGAGGGGGCTCCACAGGCCGGCCCTTCAACTGCCCCTCCATCCCTGCAGGAGGAGCCCCCGGTGCCCGTCAGCATCCTCAGCCGCTTCCCCTTCTCGTCAGCCCTGCAGCGCATGAACGTGGTCGTGGCGTGGCCGGGAGCTGCTCAGCCTGAGGCCTACGTCAAGGGCTCCCCTGAGCTGGTGGCAGGCCTCTGCAAGCCCGAGACAGGTGAGGGGGCGAGCCGCGGCCCAGAATGGGGTGGGCCCCAGCCTTGGCTCCGGCCCCCGCCTCCTTGTCCCAGTGACACCCGCCTCTCCCCGGCAGTGCCGCCGGACTTTGCCCGGATGCTGCAGAGCTACACGGCCGCTGGCTACCGCGTTGTGGCCCTCGCGGGCAAGCTGCTGCCTGTCGCGCCCAGCCTGGAGGCCGCTCAGCAGCTGACGAGGTGGACTGTCCCCTGCCCCCCGGGGACTGGGCCTCGGGTCCTGGCACGGGCAGAGGGGGGCTCTCTGCCAGCCGAGCCGCGAGGAGATGGCCTGGCCCGGCAGCGGGGGAGGGGGCAGGGGCCTGGGCCACTGCCTGACCTCTGAGCCACGTCTGCCCACCCTCCAGGGATGCCATGGAGCGGGAGCTGGGCCTCCTGGGGCTACTGGTCATGAGGAACCTGCTGAAGCCCCAGACCATAGCGGTCATCCAGGCTCTGCGGAGGACCCGCATTCGCACCGTCATGGTGACAGGTGCCCGTGGGCAGCATCCCCCCCACCCCGCCCCGGTCATGGGCAGAGGGGAGGGCATGCCGCACCCCTTCTTTTCGGGCCCCTGCTTCAGGCCAGGTCCTTTTCAGACATCTCATGGGTCTTCACAGGATCCCTCCCAAGTGGCCTTTGTCCCTCCACTTAGATGAGGAAGGGGAGGCCCCGGGGAGTAGAATGACCTCCAGACAGCCCCGGGGGTGGTGCTGAGCAGCCTGGGTTCCAGCCTGGCGCCCGCCTGCGAGGCGGCTTCTCCAGGTTCCAGTGCCCCCTGTAGGAAATGGGCGGAATTATGTCACCCTTGAAAGTGGTGAAGTTTTACGGAGCAAGAAAAGATTTGTAGCCAGGGCAACGTGGAGGAGCCCAGTAGTCTGTGTCCTTCTCCTTGCCCTCCCCGCCCTTGCATGTGCGTACACACACGCTTTCCAGCAAAGTCCTGCAGCACTAAGTAGTATATGTGGGACATAGGCCCTGATCCCCACTTTCCCCTAAGACCTTTGATGCCTGGTTTTATAGGTGAGGAAGGTGGGGTTCAGAGACGTTAATGAACCTGCCTGAGCTCACGCAGCCAGTCATGGCAGACAGCGTGTCTGGCCTCAGTTTTCCCATCTGTAAGCATCAGAGTGAGGATGCCCCACCCCCACCCCCACCCCCGGATAGGAGCTGGGTCCTGACCTTGCCCCACACCCCTAGGGGACAACCTGCAGACAGCAGTCACGGTGGCCCAGGGCTGCGGCATGGTGGGTCCCCAGGAGCATCTGGTCATCATCCACGCCACCCCGCCTGAGCGAGGCCAGCCTGCCTCCCTCGAGCTCCTGCCATTGGAATCCTCCGCAGCTGTGAATGGGGCTAAGGTGAGGCCAAGCCGGGCTTCCGGCCACACAGCCCACCGATGACCCCACCCCTTGTTACCTGACCCTGGCCCCAGCTCTCCGGGGTGGGCAAGGGAAGCTGAGCTGAGCTTCCTGGGCCCCCAGGATCCTGACCAGGCCTCCAGCTACACCGTGGAGCCAGACCCCCGATCCAGCCACCTGGCCCTCAGCGGGTCCACCTTTGGTGTCCTTATGAAGCACTTCCCCAAGCTGCTGCCCAAGGTAGGGCTGTCCCTGAGCCCCCCGGTCACTCTCAGCCTCCCCACGCTCTGCTCCCTCCTCATGGCTCTCCCACCCCCACCCTGCAGCTGCCTCAGCCTCTCCCTCCTCCCCTGCTCTCAGGTGCTGGTCCAGGGCACGGTCTTCGCCCGCATGGCTCCCGAGCAGAAGACAGAGCTGGTGTGTGAGCTCCAGAAGCTCCAGTGAGTACATGTGGGCGAGGGGCCTGCGGGGGGCTAGCGGGTCTGCAGCATGGGGTGGGGGGGTGCACGAGCCCCCGCCTCCCACCGCAGGCATTCGGAGTTACCGTCACCCTCAGGGAGAACCCCAGCAGGCTCTCCGGGGGCCGTCAGGCCAAAAGCAATCAGGACCCCTGTTCACCGAGCCCCTGAGATGTCCCGGGCAGCAGGCGGGCAGCCATCCCCACGCTCGCCAGCGGGCCCGTGGGAGGCCAGAGGGGTCGTTCCGCCGACGCGGAGGCACCTCACGGGCTCCAGCCAGCCCCCCCCCCGTGCAGGTACTGCGTGGGCATGTGTGGGGACGGCGCCAACGACTGCGGGGCCCTGAAGGCAGCCGACGTGGGCATCTCGCTGTCCCAGGCCGAGGCCTCGGTGGTCTCGCCCTTCACCTCAAGCATGGCCAGCATCGAGTGTGTGCCCATGGTCATCAGGTGAGGAGGGCAGGGGCCGGCGGGGCGGGGGGGGTGCCCTCAGGGCCGCCTAACGCCCCAACCCCGCCCCCAGGGAAGGCCGGTGTTCCCTTGACACCTCGTTCAGCGTCTTCAAGTACATGGCTCTGTACAGCTTGACCCAGTTCATCTCCGTCCTGATCCTCTACACGGTGAGTGGGTAGAGCCCGCTGCCCGGAGCAGGCCCAGGGCCAGGCCACTCAGCGGCGTGCCTGGGGGCCCAGCAGCTCTGGCATGGATGGTGCGGCCTCGGATCCCGCCCTGCCACTTCCTAGCCACGGGGCTTGGGTGATTCCCGAGCCTCGGGTGGCGGCACACAGTGGGTCGTCACAAACGGGGACAGCCGTCCTGTGCTAGCGTGTCGTCCCTGTCCTCGGGAGCTCCTGTCTGCAGGGGACACTGAGGCAGAGCCCAGGCAGGGCCGGAGGCCGGAGTGGGCTGGAGCCAGGGCCGCTGCTCCTTCCCCACGGATCCTCGCCCCGGCCCAGACCTTGGCCGTGCCCGTCACACCTGCTCAGAGGCCATCTCCCCGGCTCTGCTCTGAGCTCACGCGGCTCACCCCCATGGAAAGCAGGCGACCCTGTGGGGCAATGCGGATCTCGCACCAGCACCTGTCCCGGCGTCCACCGAGAACTGGGTCCTCTGGTGACCGAGGGGCTCCGCGAGGCAGAGCCTGAGCCCCCGCAGACTGGGAGCTTCCTGTGGGCAGGAGGAACCGACCCCATCAGGTTTAGTGTCCCAGGGTCAGCAGGGAAGGATGCCTTCTCCCTCAGACTGGAAGAGGGGCTCCCTGAAGGCAGTGCGGTGTCTTCTCTGCCAGACTAGGAGGGCCCCGGAGGCAGGAGGGCGCTGCCCCCACGCCCCCCGATCGGGCTGCAGGGCAAGAATCTGACCTTCCCCATCGGACTCCTGAGGGGCAGGGAGCTGGTGCCTCCCTGCTATCCTCCCTCTGCCCTTCCTCCCCTGCCGGCAGATCAACACCAACCTGGGTGACGTGCAGTTCCTGGCCATCGACCTGGTCATCACCACCACGGTGGCCGGGCTCATGAGCCGCACAGGGCCGGCGCTGGTGCTGGGGCGGGCGCGGCCCCCGGGGGCCCTGCTCAGCGTCCCCGTGCTGAGCAGCCTGCTGCTGCAGGTGACCCTGGTGGCCGGCGTGCAGCTGGGGGGCTACTTCCTGACTGTGGCCCAACCCTGGTGAGTAGGGAGTCCGGCTCCCAAGTCCCACCCCTGCCCCGTCCTCCGCACACTCGTTCCCTGAGCCCCGGTCTTCGCGCCCCCAGGTTCGTGCCTCTGAACAAGACCGTGCCCGCGCCAGACAACCTGCCCAACTATGAGAACACGGTGGTCTTCTCTCTGTCCAGCTTCCAGTACCTCATCCTGGCCGCAGCCATGTCCAAGGGGGCGCCCTTCCGCCGGCCACTCTACACCAACGGTGCCGCTGCCCGGCTGGGCTGCTGTGGGCGCAGGAGGGACGGGCTGATGGGGTCTGGTGCCTCGGGGGTCCCCCACTGGGCATGCGTGGGAGGGGGCAGGGGCTCCCTGGCCTGATGCACGCCCTCACCCCCAGTGCCCTTCCTGGTGGCCCTGGCGCTCTTGGGCTCCGTCCTGGTGGGCCTGCTCCTGGCCCCTGGCCCCCTGCAAGGCCCGCTGGCGCTGAGGACCGTCGCTGACACCTGCTTCAAGCTGCTGCTCTTGGGCCTGGTGGCCTTCAACCTCGTGGGGGCCTTCATGCTGGAGGTGGGGCTCACCCTGGGCTCGGGGCGGCGGGGGCCCCGGGGCTAGGCCGCAGCCGCCGCTCTGCACCCCCTGTCCTCCGCAGAGCGTGCTGGACCGGTGCCTCCCGGCCTGCCTGCGGCGCCTCCGGCCCAGAAGGGCCTCGAAGAAGCGCTTCAAGCAGCTGGAGCGGGAGCTGGCCGAGCAGCCCTGGCCGCCGCCCGCCGCGCCGGTGAGGTAGTGCAGACCCCTCGGCCCCCCGGACCCTGGCTGTCCCTGCCTCTGAGCCACCGCCTGGCCCCCGTCGCCGGAGACACCACCGCCCTCGCGCCCGTAGCCCGGAGGTCGGCAGATGCCATACTCCTGCCCCGAGGCCGCCCGGCCCTCAGGTGGGGAGAGGCTGTTGCTGTCCCCCGTTCAGACATCCCGTGTAGAGACGACAGCCACCAACCCCCCCCCCGCCCCCGGAGCTGTTGTTAGTGCAGCAAATAAAGTCGTAATATTTTCCGGGGCAGTCTGTCTCCCGCGTGGTACCGCTGACCGGGTGCCTGGCGGGTGGCCCCCCACGCGTCTGCTCCTGGCGCCCCTGGTTTTTCAGATCATGTTGGGCGACTCCCCTCTCGGGGCCTCCACGTCTTCATCTGACAGTAATGATGTTTTCGGGTTGAGCACGGGCCTCGTGCCCCGTTAACACCTCATGTGCGTCTTCATTCAATCCTCATCACTGTAGAGTCAGTCTTTTTTTTTTTTTAAGATTTTATTTATTTGCGAGAGAGACAATGAGAGACAGAGAGCATGAGAGGGAAGAGGGTCAGAGGGAGAAGCAGACTCCCTGCCGAGCAGGGAGCCCGACGCGGGACTCGATCCAGGGACTCCGGGATCATGACCTGAGCTGAAGGCAGTCGCTTAACCAACTGAGCCACCCAGGCGCCCCCCGTTTTTTTAATTTTTTTTTTAAGATTTTATTTATTTGAGAGAAAGAGAATGAGCGAGAGAGAGAGCACATGAGAGGGGGGAGGGTCAGAGGGAGAAGCAGACCCCCCGCCGAGCAGGGAGCCCGACGTGGGCCTCGATCCCGGGACTCCAGGATCATGACCTGAGCCGAAGGCAGTCGCTTAACCAACTGAGCCACCCAGATGCCCC
>NW_023270447.1:82217128-82332140 GCF_011800145.1 Mirounga leonina
TTTTTTTTTTTTAAGATTTTATTTATTTATTTGAGAGAAAGAGAATGAGAGAGAGAGAGAGCACATGAGAGGGGGGAGGGTCAGAGGGAGAAGCAGACTTCCGGCAGAGCAGGGAGCCCAACACGGCCTCGATCCTGGAATTCCAGGATCATGACCTGAGCCGAAGGCAGTCGCTTAACCAACTGAGCCACCCAGGCGCCCTGTAGAGTCAGTCTTATCCCCATTTTACAGATACAGAAACTGAGGCTTAGTGGCCCCACACTTAGAGGTGGGGCCAGATCGCTCGGACTCCAGCATCCACGCTCTTCCTTCCTACCGGCCTGTGGGGGCAGCAAGAGAAGGGCCGTGCCTCCCACAAGTGCCAGAGCCTCCGAGACTTTTAACAGGGTCAGTTCCCTTCTGCCCCCTGTGCCCTGCCCCCCAGACGAGTTCGTGGTCTGGCTCCTCGCTCCAATGAAAGTCCAGGCTCTGAGCCCACGTCTCCCAGCCCGAACCACATGCCCTGCCCCCCGGGGAAGGGTGGGTGCTTCTGACTTCATCCCACCAGTGGGACACTGGCCAAGCCCTACTTTGGAGAGGCAACTTGGTCATTTGGCCCGTCGGTGCGGGGCAGGAGGGAGCAGGAAAGAAAGACGGCTTCCCGGCCTCCGGAAGCCCCCGCCGACCTCATTACCGGAAGCCCCGGCGCCAAACGAGGCCTGCCCTCGCAGGAGCTCAGTAAATGTGGACTCAAACTGCGGGGCAGGGATGTGGGGCGTGAAAAAGCAATTTATACGATGAGGCGCGTCCACAGACCTGCACCGGGCACAGCGTCATCAACCAGCGATAGTTCGGGGTGGCAGGTGCTGGGCAAGAGGAGGCCGGAGGACACCAGGAGAGGCCTGGGTTCGAATCCCTCCTCTACCCTTCGCCAATTTACTCGCGCGTGTATCGGACGGTATACAAGAAACTTGGCCTCTGCCCGTGGACAGCTTGTAACCCGGTGGGAGAGGGGAGCAGGGAAGAAGCGAATCTCCGAGGCCGTCAGGAGAAGAGTACCCACACCCACCACCCCCTCCCTGCAGAACTGCCGCCTCTGCTTGGGTCCTTAGGGCCAGGGGAGGGGGTGGAAGCAGCAGAGAGGATCTGGGGGCCAGGACATGAGAGTGGGAAGCTTTGGGGTCTCCGTTTCCCCCTTTTGTCATGAGTGTAGGGGACAGCCTTTCTGCCAGCTCGTGTCCCCTTCTACCCTAGTGGGACTGTGGCTGGCAGCAGCCAAGGGCTAAGGGAGGGTGGAGAGGGCTGTGCTGGCCCCCAGGGCCCACAGGCCTCCAGGTAACAGAAGTCCCTGCTATTCTGTGATAGACCCTGGAGAGGGGGTGGCAGATATTCATTCATTCATTCATTCATTCATTCATTCCTTTGACAAACCAGCACCAGGGAACAAAGGATGCATGGGACATACGGAGTTTCTGCCTAATAGGATTCAGAGTTTAAGGGATAGGCAGTTGTGGGGTGCATGACTGGGGGCAAGGAGATCCCCATGTCCTCCCAGCCAGAGCTGCCGCCTCAGGCATGGGCTCCCCGGACCAGGCAGGGTGAAGGTCTGCCCCACAGGCAGGGACCGACACCCCCCACCCAGCCAGTCTCTCCCAGGAGAATTGAATGCATATTCATTCATTCCATTAATGTTTACTGAACAGCTGCTCTGAGCCTGGCACTGTGCCTAATGAGCATAAACGGGGGGTGAGCAAACACAGACTTTGTCGCTGTCTTCATGTAGCTCACGAGCTCACGTGGGAGAGGAGCAGGGTTCAAATGGGCACAGACGTAGGGCAAGGGGTCGGCTGTGAGCGGCAGAGCAGAAGGTGCTTAGGGGCGGAACAGGGAGAAAGGGAAGGCTCCTCTGAGGAAGGGAGGGTTTGGTCTATCACCTGAAGGAGGCGGACCTCATCGGTGTTGCAGGAGGAAGCAGCAGCTTGAGCAAAAGTCCTGTGGCAGCGGAGGAAAGGGCTTAGTGAGAGACTGCCAAAAGGCCACGTGGCTGCTGGGAGACCAGGCAGGGAATGAGGAGGCAGAGCCAGACGGAGATGAAGGGTGAGGTCCTGGGGGTGCGTCACAGGCCAGTTTAGCTTTTTTCCCAGGTGCCATGGGAAGCCAGCAAAAGGCTCTAAGTAGAAGGGGGCCAGCGTCTGAGGGGGTCAGGGAAGGCAGAGCCCACTTGGGAAGGCCTAGATGAGCGGTTATTACAGAGTCCAGGCAAGAGCTAATGGTGGCTTACACCACAGCGGGGGCAGTGCCCAGACTCAATCTCTGTGAAGCGGGATTAGTGGCAGGGTGCTGGGCTGGGTGCTGGGCTGGGTGCAGGGGCGGAGAGCAAGGGAGGAAGCCTGAGGGATGGAAGGATGCTGGTACTGCTGCCCAGATGGGGACCCCTCCCGGAACCGGTCAGGAGGCATGAACTTGGACTTGGATCCTCGTTGGATCCTTGTTGCCTTGGGGACGTTCTTGGGGCCAGGCCTGGTAGCCTGTGGTGCACGGGCGGACAGCAGTGCTGATTCTGGAAGCCAGCCCCCACCTGGAGCTGGCGAGGGAGACCCAGAAGGCGTTGCCAGAGAGGCAGGAGGGAAAACAGGTCAGAAAGGCTGTCCCGGAAGCTAAGAGAAGCCAGAGGGGAGAGAGCTGCATGGCCGTGGGCGAATCCCCTTTGGGGGACTCGGTTTCCTTCTCTGTGAAATGGGGTAACACGTCCTCCAAAACCCACCTCACACCAGACCGCAGCCCAGACGTGGCGAGGAAACGGGGCAGGCGTTCTGCCCGCCTGAGGTCTGCGCGCCGACGTGAGGGTGGCCCCGGGGGCGCCTCCCCCAGGGCCGCCCCAGAAGCGGGCTGGAGCCCCGCGGGCGCGGCGGGCGGGCGGAGCTCGCGTTAGGACCCAGCAGCTCCGGGGCTGGAGGGCGGGCGCCGACCCGTCGGGGGCCCGGAGGGGGGCTCGGAGCGGGCGGAGGGGCGGCTCCGCGGGCGGACTCGGAGCGGGCGGCGGAGTGACCCGACCAGGTAGGCGCGGGCCTGGCGGCGGGGGCCACTAAGGGGCCCCGGGGGGTGGGGGGGCCTGGGGTGCGGGGCTCCGCAGGCCCCCGGGCCTGGGGGCGGCTGCCGGGCTTCCTGAACCCCGGGGCCGTCTGAGCAGATGCTAAGAAGGCACTTGGGGACTTTGGAGTCGCTTGGAGGGGGGGCCCGAGTTCGGAAGAGTTTGGGGGAGCCCGAGTTGGGGCGTCGGGGCGCGGGGGGGCTCTCGTTCGCCCCGGGAGGCTGGACTGCCGCGGGTGGGGTGGAGGCGTCGGCGGGAGCGGCCGGGCCACAGCCGCGGAGAGACAAAGGGACAGCCGGGACCGGGAGGGCGCGGGGAGCTGCCAAGCCAGCTTGCAGCTGATTGTTCCCAGCTGTGCGCCGCCACATCTGTCTCCCCCCCGCCGCTCCGCAACCGGCGCCCCCCCACCCTCGCCCCGGGAGCGTGGGGTCCGGGGCTCTGAGTAGGCCCCGCTCATCCCCTCCTGCCCATGATCGCTTGGGGTGGGGTCCCCAGCTGTGGAAGGGGCCAGAAGGGGGCTGCCTCCTAGGCAGGTCCCGGCCTCCCCCACACCCCAAAATCCATAGTCTAGACAGAGGTGCTTGGAGATGTGGTCCCCCCAGGAGGACCCGTTACCCCCACACCCCTTGCCCTTGGGGCGCCTTCCCCCAATAAGCCTGGGCCTGGGTGCCAGAACTTCCTGGGGAGGAAGACTCCATGCAGGAGGCTGAGAGGCCTAGGAGGGGTTTGGGGGACAGACAGCTCCCACCCCACCTCTTACGACCCTGTAGGCCCCAACTCAGGGCCTCCTCCCGGGTGGTGACAACTCCAACTGGCCTGCTGCCACCAGCCCATGGGGACAAGGAGGGGATAGTGAGGCCTTGCGGGGAGTTACAAGGAAAGAGCTCCAGGTCTTTCGGTCCCTCCTACCATGAGAAGGCCAAGGGTTTTCAGAATGGGACTGTGGGGAGCCAGATGTGCCCTGCCTCTGGGGCAGCTCGAGTCCTGGGTCTCATCTCCTCCACCCCACCCCAGCCCAGTAAAGAAGGGAGGTGGTGAATGGATGAGCCAGGCGGGGGGTCCCGGAAGGCTCAGGATTGCGAGGGAAGAGGGACCGATGCCCACGTTTCCTTCCCCTCTCCCTAGACGCCCGGGGGCAGTTAGGGGTCCAGTTAGCTGTCTGGAAGAACTCCCTTCGCTGTGGTGGGAGGGGCCCTCCTGGGAGGACCCTGGGCTCTCTCCCAGCACTGTCGGCGGAAGGATGACAGTCCGGAGACTGCCTCCCACTGAGCCGGGACTGCACACGGGGACCTGCAGACCCGGCCAAGCCCACGGTGTGGCCAAAGACTGCAGTTCTGGAACTTCAAGAGCCTGGTGAAGGCTAAGGACCACTGTTCCCTCCCCGCAAAATGACCCGTGTAACACTTGTCATACAGTATTAGGGGGCTCAGAACCCCTGGGCCGGGTGACATCACAGTCCCTCCAGCACTGCCCTTCTAGGATCCAGAGAAACTCTCCTCAGACTCCACCCTAAGTGTTTCCTGCTGTGGCAGACAAATAGACCTTAGTCTCGTGAGCCTGTGATGAAGACAGCCAGGTCTTAGGAGGCCTGGCGGCCTGGCAGGAGAGGAATCTTCGGGGGTGGGAGCCCTGCCCAGGCCTGGCTGCCCTTCGGCCCCTGGGGCCCATGCATGCATGTGGTTTCCTGCAGAGCAAGACACTCAGGGCCCGGGGGCTAATTGGGAGCAGGTTGTGGGTTTGGCAGACGCTGCGGAGTCCCGGCTGTGAGGGTGGCTGAGCGGGGCCGGGGTCCTGAGGTTGGGCCTGGGGTCAGGGGTTCACATGATCAGTGCATGAGACACCAGAAGGCGCTGAGTCAGAAGGTGGGCATGGCCGTGGGCTGGGAGAGTGGAGTCAAGGCTAGTGGGGGGCTAGAAAGGGCCCCTTAGTGAGAAAGGCAGGGTGGGTTCTGTCCCTTTGCTGGATCAACCCTGCAGCAAGGTTGGAGGCCTTGTCCCTTGGGACCTGAACACCCAGTGGGCCACAGGGGACAGCAGATGGCCCTCCAAAGTAGCTCCCCCTGCCCCGCCCCGCCCGACTCCTGGCCCTCCCTATGCCAGGCTTCCGTTCAGCGCCTCCTTCTCTGGGCTAGATGCGGGGGAGCGGAGGTGGGCTCCGCAGTCCTGGGTGAGTGGGCCTGAGCTACAGCTCGCCCCTCCTCTTCCTCCAGCTGTCCCGACACCAGCCCAGACTGCCTCACCTCGTAGCCATGAGAGCTGCCTACCTCTTCCTGCTGTTCCTGCCTGGTAAGTGCTCCTGGGGCTGGGGGGCTCCCCCCGGCATGGGCGGAGGTTGGGAGCTGGCGGTGAGCCTTTATTGGGCCCTGTGGCCAGAACTCAGCTCCCCGGGTCGCAGGGCCTCCGGCCTCCTGGACCACAGACTGACCCTGGACCCCAGGCCCTCACCCCAACCCCCCACAGAAGCAGCCAGGCTGGGGCTCTGGAGAGTAGGCGTGCACCCAGGCACCGGGAGCCCATGCTTTTCCTCTAAAGTACTGACCCTCCTGGGAGCCGATGTGTAGGAGGGAGAGGTACGCAAGGCAGGGAGTCTCTAGAGAGGTCTGGGTTCTAGACCCATTTGGGACCCAACCACCCTATACAATTTTGACCGTGGAGTGATCCCTATTGGTCAAATGAGGAGTTATCAGTGGGGATCAAAGGCCCTGCCAAGTCTAACATTTATTAATGTAACAGATACTTGTTGAGCTCCTACTATGTGCCAGGCACCGGCCTAGACTGGGGATACAGTGATGAACCGGGCAGACACATCCCTGCCTTCGTTGCTGCCCGTCTAGGGAAGGGCAGCTGACATATCAAGTCCATGTGATAAATGTCAGTGTGTCGAGTGCTGTGATGGAAACAGAAGAACGGGATGGAGAGGGTGGATGGGCCAGGGAGGGCCTCTTGGCAGGACTGAGTTTTTAGTTGAGACCGGAAGGAGGAGAAGTTAACCAAGATCACAGGCCTAGGGAAAGTCAAGTGCAAAGGCCCTGGGGCAGACAGGAGTGTGCTGAGTTCCAGGAATAGCCAGGAAGCCAGCATGGGGGTAACAGGCCAAAAAAGGTCAGTGAGGTGACAGAGGAGCAAGGAGTGTAAGGACCTTTGTGCTTGAGGAAGGAGTTTGGATCCCTTGGATCTAAGAGTCTAGTTGTAGAATCTTAGGGTCTTGCCGGCCTGCCCTTGGGACCTCTACTCATCCTCCCCAGATGTGCCTCGGGGCCCCTGCTCTCCTGCCCTGCAGGGCACCCCCTCATACTTTGCTTCCTCACAGCAGGCCTGCTGGCTCAGGGCCAATATGACCTAGACCCACTGCCCCCGTTCCCAGACCACGTCCAGTACACCCACTACAGTGACCAGATAGGTAAGGGCCTTGCCCCGCCCAGGTCTCCCCACACCCTGCCGGGTGTGCCTGACTCAGCTGGGGACCCGGTGGGAAGGGAGGTGGGAGTCCTAGGGTGTGGTCCTGGGTTTAGCCGTGACCTCCTTGGCCCCTGGGACTGAGAGCTCACCCGACCCCCCACAATTCCGTATTCGTCTTTGTTCTCAGACAACCCGGACTACTATGATTATCAAGGTAAAGGACTGGGCCGGGGCAGGGCGGGTGGGTAGGCAGCTGGGTGCGGGGGTGGAGAGAATGGAGCGGACCACCTGATCGTGCCCCGTCTCAGAGGTGACTCCTCGGCCCCCCGCGGAGCAGTTCCAGTTCCAGTCCCAGCAGCAAGTCCAACAGGAAGTCATCGCGGCCCCCACCATAGGTAGGCTTCCAGCTCCTGGCGGCCCTGGGAGTGGCGGGTCTGTGCCAGGGTGGGGCAGCTGCTCTGAATGGACCCCTCTCAGTGATCTCTGCCTGCCCCTCTCCCAACACCAGCTCCAGGAAATGTGGAGACAGAGCCCACGGAGCCTGGGCCTCTGGGTAAGAGCTTCCCTGACAGCTGGAGAAACAGAGGCACGGCCCCAGGAGTCGGGGTAGAGTGGGGCGCGGCGCTGGTGGGACGGGGACAGCCGGGCCTTTGGCTTTGGCTGGGTAGATGGTAGGGTCAGCGGCTTGCACACATGCCCCTGCTTTAGGCCAGCAACTCCAGGGCCCCTCGGGCTCTGGACACCCTTGCCCCTGGGCTTGGCTGCAGGCTCAGGAAGGGCCCTCGACCCCCAGACACTGGGGAGAGGAAGGGAGCGTGCAGGGGGCTTCCTGCCTGCCGGCCAGCAGGCCCAGCTGGTGCCCGGGGCAGGTGAGGCCAAGAGCGGAGCCCCTGTGCTGCCCCCACGAGCCTGCGGGAGCCGGAGCGCGAGGCCGCTGTCCCCCTCGTGAGCTCAGTGTTAGGGTGCGGTCCTGTGAGCCTGCACAGCCCTGCCCGCGGGGTTGGTGTGGACTCCTGTGATCATGTGAGTGTGGGCGTGGGCGTGTTTGAGCTTATTCGTGTCCTAGTAAATGCTTCCAAGTGTGGTTGCTGCTCTGTGCACATATGAATACCTTGTACAAAATCGGGCAGCCCCCCGAGGCCCGGCCAGGCTGACTTCGGTGCACGCCCGTGTGCGTGTGCGCCCCGGGCCGGAGGGCGCAGGGTGGACCTAGACCCTGGTAGGAGGGCCAGGCTTGGTGGGCAAAGTTGGGGCCCCCCGCCAGCTCGGGGCCCCAGGCTGCAGCCCCCCCCCCGTCTGATCCCGCCCATCCCCCAGACTGCCGTGAGGAGCAGTACCCATGCACCCGCCTCTACTCCATCCACAAGCCTTGCAAACAGTGTCTCAATGAGGTCTGCTTCTACAGGTGAGCACAGGCAGGGCGGGGGCAGGGGGTGCAGCGGGGGCACAGGGCGGACGGCAGCACCCGGCCGAGGTGGGACTTGAGGGAAGCGCGAATCCTGAAGTCGAGCCCAGACGTAGGGGTCCCCCAGTGGGGCTGGGTGAGGGTGGGGTGACGCCCGGCTCCGTATCCCCAGCCTCCGCCGCGTGTACGTGGTCAACAAGGAGATCTGTGTCCGCACGGTCTGTGCCCACGAGGAGCTCCTTCGAGGTAGGAAGACCTACACCCCTAGACCCCTCCCCGCCCCCACCCTCCCACCTGGTGGTGATTAAGCATGTGTTCTGCGCCAGGGCCACTTCAGGGGGGATCCTGAGCCCCCTCCTGGCTGCTCAGCCTCGGAACATTCCCTGCCACAGGGTGGAGAAGGGGCCAGTGGTTTTCCGTCACCCGGCCCCACCCTGACCCCAGCTCCTTGCCCCCACCGCAGCTGACCTGTGTCGGGACAAGTTCTCCAAATGTGGTGTCATGGCCAGCAGTGGGCTGTGTCAATCCGTGGCGGCCTCCTGTGCCAGGAGCTGCGGGGGCTGCTAGGGCCGAGCTGGTACCCCCATCCCCCACCCCCGCCCTGGACCTTCCTCGGATCCGGGGCCCTCAGGCCCTGCCTGACCTGGTGCTTTTCTCCCCAGCCTGATAACCCTTTTATTCTGTAAAAAGTTAGTGGACTGTGGCCCTGGGGGTTCGTCTCAGGCCCCTCTCCCAGCCTGCAGACACCCCTGCGGCACAAGGGGGGCTCCCCACTCTTCGCCCCCTGATGAGGGGCATCCCAGGCCTCTGGGTGGGACCTGGGCCTCTGATGTGCCTTCTCAGTCCCTCTGAGGACAGTCCCCTGGCCCCTCAAGGTAGGCTATGCCCCTCACCCCAGCTGGTCTGCTTGGATTTCCTACAGCTCCCGGGCATAGACCACCTTTGTTTTATATAAAATTAAAATTGTTTTTACAAAAGATTCAGTCATTTTTCAGTTGGGAGCCAGAGCGGGTGGCCAGCTGCCTCCGACTGCTTGTCCTCATTGAGAGGCTGCCTGGGGAGAAGGGACCATTCGGGTGACCTGTGGCCTTGCCTCTGCGGTCCCAGTCCTGCCTCCTCCCCCACCGGCTTCAGCGGACCCCCCCCCCCCAAAGATGGACTGGGACAACTTTCCTCCCAGGGTCTGTGGGGGCATGGCGGGGGATACAGCTTCCTCATTGTTCAGGCTGCTTGGTGAGGGCGTGAGTTCCCTGTCATCAGAGGGGTACAAGGGGTACAAGCCAAGACGGGAGGCCGCCTCCAAGACATGGAGGCATAAAGATGCACATAGGATATAAAGCAGGAGGTCAAGGCAGGTGGATTCAGATCCACCTTTGGGGGAAGGCTGGCGGTTCAGAGGGCAGAAATAGGGCAAGGCATTAGAATGCCTCCCTCTGACCAGCTCGGGAGGACCAGGCGCCCCGTGCGTGGCCAGCACCCCCTCCCAACGGGCCTGGGAATGTCTCCGTCTTACAGACAGAACGCCCAGGGGCAGCAGGTGACCCACCAAGGGTCCACAGCTAGAGGTGGCAGAGCTGGGGCAGAACCTGACTCCACTGGACTCCAGGGAGGACAGGAATTTCTCCTCACGAACACTGAGCACCTTGCTTGAGTACCTCCTCATAACCACCCTGAGGCGCATCCCCATTTTACACACGAGCAAACTGAGCCTCTGAGAAGTTGTGCAGTTTCCTGGGCTCACCGGGCGGAGCCAGGACAAGACCCCAGGGTCACTCCCAGGCCTGGAAGGCCTGCCACTGTCCAGAGGGGGGCCCTGTCCTGAGGAGGGGCCAGAGAGCTGTAGCTGGAAGGAGTCGAGCTGTGCAGTTTGGGTCACGGCCCCATCTGTTACCTGGGACAGGTGGCACGGGACCCCGGGGCCCTCCCCGCGCCGACATCCTGTGAGGCTGGGAAGTGCCGCAGCCCTTCTCAAGCCCCCCCGCCCCGCCGTGCACCCCTGGCCAGGGGCCTCATCCCTCCCGGCTCAGGCCCCAGTGTCTCCCCCCACCATCTCTCAGGTGCAGAAGTGAAGAGACGCGTCTGTACAAACCATTTTTAGAAAATGAGGTCTCCTTGCTACAAAAAACAGTTCTGAACCGTTAACACTGAAAAAGGTATAAAAATACAGGGACTCTGAACTCTGAGGAATTTCCTGACACACACTCTAAACTAAGGCAAAGAGAGCTCTGGAAAGCTGGGGGAAGGCCTGGGTCTCTGACTCCTAGGCTCCCCTCCTCTTTCCTGAGTCCATGCTCCAGGGCCAGCCAGAGGCAAGGGGGCCTCTGTGACCCCCGGCTTCGGCTCAGCCACTCAGGGAGGCTCTCATGGGACCTGGAGGCTCATCCCAGGGGAGGGACCAGACCGAGGTGGGACCCACGGATGATGCCAAGAAGCTGCTGCTGGAGTCTCCGGCCCTCAGCCCTCGGTGCTGCCACCTGGCTCCTCCCCACCCCCAGCCGAGTTCTGGCGGCCCGGACAGGCCAGGGCCAGGGCAGACCGCGTGGACAGATGGCTGATGCTGCTCTCCAGGATGCCCACCAGGAAGGGGCTCATTCCCCTGAGGGGCCAGACATGGGGGACAAGGATGCTGAGCTCCTCCGAAGCTCCTGTTGCAACTGTCCCTTCAGCGTGGACACCTGGAGAAGAAAGAGAAGGTGAGGCCAGCCCGGCCAGCCCAGGCCCCCTGCCTGATGTCAGAGAAATGGGGGTCGCTGCAGCTGGGGCCCCACAGGGGACCTGATCCTGCCTGTTTCAGGAAAAAGTGGGTCTCATGAAGCACCAGGATGCTTCTCTCCCCTCCCATTCTGTGTCACAGGGCAGCTGGCTGTCTTCTGACCGCTCCTCGGCATCTCTTCAGGGGCCACCTGTCCCCACTCTCATTATTTAAGTAGGCCTGGCGCTAGCCCGACTGGGGGGACCCATGACCCAGGCCTGGCCTACCCATGCACAGGTCAGGTCAGGGATCTGGGATCCAAGCTGGCCAGTAAGGATCATCCCTGGGACTTCTGCTATTGCTCTCAGGAAAAAAAGGCCCCCGTTCCTCTAGGATGGTGGGTTGCTGGGATAACCTAGGCTGGGGCTGCTCGGGTCATCTGTGCCACCCAGCGGACAGCCACGAGGATGGAGTTCCAATGACATCACTTGAGCCCGTGTCCGGACCATTTCAGTCACGGGTGCCGCTGACTGCTTCTACGGGGGTCGCGGCCAGCCCTCTGCTGCTCCCCCCACGTTTCCACATCCTGCGGAGGGGCCTGGGTACCTGCTCCTCCAGCCCGTGTACCCGCTGCTGGTGGGCCCGCTCCCGCGCCTCCAGCGTGCGCTCTGTCTGCACCTGGGCCTGCGGGCGGGGCGGCTAGTCAGGGGTCTGGCCCTGTGTGTGTGCGCGCGTGCGTGCAAGGGGATGTCGGGCACCTCCCAGGAGCCTAAAGGCCCCTCCGGGCAAAGTCAGTGCAGACGGGGGTGCAGGAGAGATCCGTGTTTGTCCCCCACGTTCCTGGCCCACCTGGTCTGCGAAGCCTGGCTCAGGGTACCCAGCGAGCCCCACTGACAGGCAGGCACACCCACGCGCAGACGTGGTCAAACACAGAGACAGGCGCCCCCCCCCCCAGGCACAAAAGCAAGCACGTAAATACTCACCGGGCTCACATGGATGCACGCATATGTGCAAAAGCCCAACACTGCTACATCTACATACAGGAAGACGTCTGTACACAAAGACACACACACGTAAAACACGTTCCTAATACTTCGACTTGCCACGTCTGTGCACAAGACTCACGCTACATGCACGAGAACACTCCCAGGCACACTCACACCTCTGCATGCCCACAGCCTTCGCGCACACAGACTCACAGCTAACTGGCTTCTCTTTTCTCTCCACGCTGGGGAGGACCCCTCCCCCTGGCTCTGGGCTGCCCCCCTCCAAGGGTCCGGACTGGTTATGGAGGCTGAGGGGCCTGGGCTGGCTGAGCCACCAGCAACTCCCGGGGCAGCTCGGCACTCAGGCCGAGGGCAGGGGCGGGAGGTGGGGGTCCGGGTCCAGGGCTTGGGGGAGAGAGGGTAGCCGGGGGCTGGACCTCCAGCAGCTGGATCTGCCTCTGGGCCTCAGCCAGCTCCAGCTCGGCCCCCGTGAGCGTGCGGTCCAGGCGACCCCTCTCGGCATTCAGCCGCACCGTGTCCTCGTGGCTGCGAAGCTTCTCGCGCTCCACCTAGGCAGGGAGAGCAGGAGGGCAGCAGGGGGCCCCGGGAAGGAGGGAGGTCCCGCCGAGATGGGGGGGCTCAGGGAGGGGTGTCAGGTTAGAGGCAGCAAGACCAGGGGGCCAGGGAGCACCCGAGGCCCCCAGGCCCTGGGGACACGCGGCCAAAGGCAACCCCGGCTACGACCCAGGGGAAGGGAGGGGAGGGCCCTGGAGGCTCCGCCCACCTTGTCCAGCATCCTCCGGAGGGCCGCCCGGTCCTTCTCCAGCCGCAGCGCTGACCGCTCCACCTCCCGCTTCTCGGCCTCCAGCTGGGCGAGCTCGGCCTGCAGGCTGTCCAGGCGCTCCTGCAGCAGCCGCCGCTCGTCGCGCAGCTTCTGGACCGTGTGCAGGGCCGCAGCCTCCCCGTCCTGGCGCTGCCGCAGCACCTGCAGAAGCCAGCAAGCCCCTAGCGCCGCCGGCCCTAGCTCGGCAGGGCGGCTGGGAGGCCCACGGCAGACACCTATCACCTGAGGCCGCCTCTCCGGGCCTCGGCTTCTCCATCTGTGTAATGGGGGTGTGGGCTGAAGGAACCAGGGTTCCCCAGGGGAGGCTGGGCCTGGGTCTGGGAGGAGGCCAGGATAAGGAAGGTCCCACTCCATCCGGAGGGCCTCAGCGTCCCGGGGACAGGAGGGGCCCATTCCGGCCCTCACCTCCTGAAGCTGTTGTAGCTGGCCCTCTGCCTCCGCCCGCTGCAGCTCCAGGTCCGCCAGCTCGCCCTGCATCGTCTGCACCTGCTCGCCCAGGGAGCCGCTCTGCTTCCGTGCCTCGGATAACGCCTGCCGAGCGGCCTCCAGCCGTTCCTGGGGGACGGGGGCTGATGGGGCCAGGATGGAGCAAAGGCTCCCTCTCCTCTGTACCTCCGGGTCAGGGTCACAGCCCGTAAAACAGCTCAAAGATCTTATCTGAGGGCGAGGAGGACAGCAGGCCTGGCCCACTGACCTACATAAGGTGGGGACCCCTCGGACCCCAACTCTGTCCCATCAACCCTGCCTCTGGGTGTCTGTAAGCCTCTATGAGTAGACTTATTCTCTTATTGCTCCCCCAAATCTCCTCTTATTGGCAATGCTTTTATTGGGCCCCCCCAACTCCAAGCCTCACTGACTGGCTCCCTAGGGTTCCCGACTGATGGCCCCAGGGGCTGGCTCTCTATCAGGGCCCCTCCAAGCCTGCCCTTGGCGGCTCTCTCACCGAGCCCACCCCGAGCCAGGCCCCGGAATCCATACTTGCAGCACTTGGCGGTCATGTTCGCAGGCGGTGAGGGCCTTCTGCAGGTGCAGATTCTTGTCCTGGGTGCTGGTAAGGCTGGCACTATTCTGGGCCAGGGTTTCGGTCAGGCCCTGCACCTTGTCCCGCAAGGCCCCCTCGCTCTCTTCCACCTTGACCAGGGCCCCACTCAGCCGTTCCACTGTCAGCTGCAGGGTCCCTGCTTTCACCTCACTGTCTGTCACCTGGCAGGAGGACAGACAGGATGGTAAAGTGGCTCTGCTCTCGACATGGCCTCCAGCAGGGAGGCTGAACCCAAGCCAAGCCCCTCCCACTCTGCCTAGGCCTTCATCACTGATGCTCATTATTCCCATGTGCTCCCGCAGGCTCAGCCTACTGCAACCAGGGCCCTGGTCCCACTGCTGGTTAACTCCCCTCACCTGGAGTGCCACCCACCTGGTTGTCTCAGACCCCACGGTCTCCTCCCCATTCTCATTCCCTTCTCCTCCCTGCTATGGAAGAGAAGGAGTAACCACCACAACCACCACAAACTGGAAATGTTCTGTGTTCTTGACTTTGGTGGGTGACTGTGCAGGGCTCGCAGAGTTACTGAACAGTCTAAAGCTGAGCTTCCTGGCAGCCAAGGCAAAAAGGGACATGAGTGGAATCTACAACTCTAACTTGTCCCACCTGCTTCCTAGAAGTGCAGATTCTATTGTCAGAGTCTTAAACTCGGATTCTGTCTGTGTCTCTTACTAGCTATGTGATTTTGGGTGATGATGTCATGTCTGAGTCTCTGCTTGTCCATCCATGAAATGAGGATGACGCTTGCTTCACAGGGTTGCTGGGAGTGTTATGGGGTCCGTGTAAAGCACCTGGTGCTGGGCGTGCAGATGAGGAGCCTGCAGGCAGTGGTGGGGACCCACCTGTCTCTGCAGGAAGTCCACCCGGTCCTGGAGGACCTGGGCCTGAGCCTCACGGTCACCCAGGCCCAGGCGGCTGCGCTGCAGTTCCCCCTCAAGCGAGCGCCGCTGCAGCTCAAGCTTGATGGTGCGGCTCTCAGAGGCGTCCAGCACCTCCTTCAGGCGCCGCTTGTCGCTCTCCAGCTTCACCTCATTGGCCTTCATCTGGCTGACTTTCTCCTGGGGATGCGGAGGGATCAGGCCCCAGCTGCCTGGCCGCCCCACACCTCTCCCCACCCCCTCAGGACCTTGAGGGGGCTGGTCCAGCCACTCCCTGTGTGACCTGGGGCCGGCCTGTGACCCTCCTGAGGCCTCAGTCTCCCCCTATGTTTGAAGGATGGGTTGACCTGAGGATCCCAGAGCACATTCTGGTTTGGGCTGTGTCTAACAGGCTTTGTGATCAGGTCTCTGTCTTCCTGCTCTGTGGCCCTATTTCACATCTGTATAGTGGGGAGACTGCACTGCCCAGGGGCACCACAAGGTATTCACAGAGCCCTGGGGAGGGGGGGGTAAAAATGCAGATTCCAGGGCATCCCCTGCTCTGCTGCGTCACTCTCCAGAGGCAGGCCCGGAAGCTGCATTGTGTGAGCTGAGCCGGGTGGGAGCCCTGGGCCCTACCTGGTTTTAGGGGATGATGTTCTTCCCTCCCTCACACAGGGTCAGACAGTAAAGGAAGCTGGGGGGGGGACAGGACCGGAAGACAGACTGGGGCCCTTCCATTCCCATTCCCATCCTATTACAGCCAATACAACCCCGCCCCGGTCTGGCCCCCCTGTTGCCGTGCTCAGAGCCCCATGTCTGCCATGTCTGGGCCTGGCAGCCACACTCTGGCCCCTGCTCAGCTGTGTTCCTGGCCTCCCCGCCCTGCTGCGGCCCCCGCGGCCGGGCCCAAGGCCAGAGCTGGAACCACAGACATAACAATCCTGCTCAGACTGACCTGGAGCCAGAGGCAGGGGGTGGGGGCAAGGATGGAGGGGGAGGGAAGGGGAGGGAGCGAGGGGGAGAAAGGCTCAAGGCGTTGGTGGCCTGGACTGTCACCACCAGGGCCAGGGTGCCCTGCCTCAGACACACACACCCCCACCCCACCCCCAGAAAAAGTCCAGAGCACGACTCGTGTGGCTACACAGAGACAAAGGAAACGGAGGGCCCCCGAACACTGTATGTTAAGACCCTTCAAGCATCATCTCTGGGAGACAATGGCTGGTGTCCCCCGTTTACAGAGGAGGAAAATGAGAGCAGGCAGGCAAGCAGCCGGGCCAGGACTTGAACCCAGGCTTTTCTCCTTCAGGCTCAAAAGCCCAGGCCTTTTCTTCTACGGCCTAGTGACCCCGGGGAGGAACAGAAGAGTGGAATCTGAATGTGCTTCTGGACGGAGCCACAGGCTGGTCACGTTAGCAGGTGCTGTGACCCAGACAGACAGCAGCAGAGAGGAGCACAGTCGGACCCACAGCCGCCCCCGCCCCGGCTGGCCCTCAGCTCCCGCCTACCTGGCTGGCCCGGAGCTCGCTCTCCGTGGCCTGCAGGCTCCTCTCCAGGGCGGCCACCTGGCCCAGGGCGGCCCGGCGCTCCCGCTCGCTGCGGCGCACGCTCTCCTCCTGGCGCACCAGCCGCGCCTGCACCCCGCTCAGCCGTCCGCTCACGCCACGCCGGGCTGTGGCAGCCCAGCCCCGTCAGGCCCGGCCAGGCCTGCCCTCCACCCACCACAGGGCCCTCGAGGGCCTGCCGGTCTGGACACACGGAGTGGGACTGATTAGGGGGGGTCCCCCAGAGGAGACAGGACATGGTGGCCAGGGCAGGGACGCAGGAGCTGTTCAGGCCAATCCCACAGGTCCCGCCGCAGCTGCTAAGAGCACAGAGAACAGGACAAGGACCCAGGGGGTGACACTCACCTTCTTCACTGTCGGCCACAGCCTTCTGCAGCTGCCTCACCCGTGACGTCGCATTGTCCCTCTCAGCCTCCATCTCGGCCAGCTGGCGACTCAGGGTGCTCATCTGGGCCTGAAGCTCATCCTGAGGCCCCAACGTCCGGGGAAAGGGAAGACCTCTGCTCTGACAACCCGCAGCGCCCTGTAGGGCCCTGGGCCACCCGGTTCCCTCTCCAGCCGCTCACACCCAGCCTCGCCCACACCCAGCCTCACCCGTTGTCTCTGGGCATCCCGCAGCTCCTGCAGGAATTCCCGGAGGGCCCCTCGCACTGCCTCGGGGTCCAGGTCTGAAGATGCCGGGGAGGTGGCAGGTCCGGGGGATGGTGGCTCAGACCCAGGGCTGCGTTCCAAGGGGCTGGGGCTGCTGAGCCCTTCGCCACTTCCTAGGGGAGGAGGTGTGCTTAGGGGTGCAGGAGCCCGGGCCTCTCCTGCCTGGAAGGGGCCTGCAGGCTCCTCGTACACCACCTCACCCACCCTGCCGCACCCAGCAGCTCGCATGAGCTTCCCGCTGCATACTGGGTCCCTCACCCTCTTGCTGAACCCTTCCCAGGCCCCACGGCCCTCAGAATAAAACCCAGCATCCTTGCCATCACACAGAGGCCCTGCTGCTCACCCTAGCACAGCCCTCTCACCTTTACAAGCTGTCCATTCCGCATTACTCTCAGGTCCCCCTTCCAGCAGCAGGGCCTTCATACATGCTGTTCCCTTCTCTCCCCATGGCTTCTCTCTGCCTGGCCCATTCCTTTAGGCCTGCTTCCCAGAGGTGTCCCTGACCCCAGGCTGGGTTGGGGTGAGCTCATTCCCCCTGGCCATGAGGCTCTGAGATCTGCCTCCCTGCCCAGACCAGGAGCACTATGAGGGCTGCACCCCCCAAGGCCCAGTCCAAAGGTGGACACTCCACCCCCTCAACAATACTCCACCCCCTCAATATCACCCCTTCAATGTTTCCTACATGCCAGGTACTGGGCTCTCCTGACATCCTATTCCACCTTCACAACTCTCTGAGAAGGAAGGACCAATGCCCCCCTGCACAGGCTGGACGGACTCAGAGCAGTTAAGGGATTTGTTTGGTCTCAAAGCTGGGACGATCCTGAGCTGAGATTGGGAACCAGGTAGCCCTATTTCCAGGCAGAGAAATGAACTCTGCTTGAAGAGGTGGGAGGGGCAGTGCGCACAGAGACAGGGCGGCACCTGGAGGTCAACATCGGAACTGCAGGGCAGGCGGTCAGCATCCTCCTGCCTGGGCCAACTGACACTCAGGCTACCCCATAGCTCCATCAGCACCCACAGGACCCAGAGCAGGACGTCTACCCACTGTCCCCAAGGGCCCCCACCCCCACAGAGTGAAGCTAGCATCTTAGTGTCACCACGTCCTCACCTCCCACTCCTCCACACTTTGCTCCCCACCCTCCAGCTGCTCTGTCACCTTTGCTGTTCACCGGACAGGGGAATTGCCACTCAGGACCTTCCACTTGTCCTGAGTCTCTTCTCCTACTTATCCTACCTCCAACCTACTCAGTGGGGCTCTCCATCTCCCATAAAACACCCCTACCCCTGCCCTTGCTATATCGTTAAAAATTTTCTTTATTGCAGGGCACCTGGGTGACTCAATCTATTGAGCGTCCAACTCTTGATTTCAGCTCAGGTCATGATCTTGGGGCCCTGGGATCGAGTCCCGAGTTGCGCTCCACACTCAGTGGGGAATCTGCTTAAAGATTCTCTCCCTCTCCCTGTACATGCTCTAAAACAAAAATAAATCTTTAAACAAATTTGTGATAAAATTTATATAACATACAATATGCCTTCCTAACCATCTTTTTTTAGGTTTTTAATTAACATTCATTAACATTATACTTAATGGGGTCTGTGCATGTGCGTCTTAGGAAATCCTTTCCTGCCCTAAAGTCATGAAGATATTTTCCTATATTGTCTTTTAAAAGCTAGAGTTTTGTCGTTCACATTTAATCTTTAATCTACCTGAAATTGATGTTTACGTAAAATGTGATGTAAGGATCTTTTTCTCCCCCCCCCTTATGGATTCTCAATTACCCAAATACTGTTTATTGGAAAGCCCATCACAGATCAAGCTTCCAACACAGATCAGATGTCTTTAGACATGTGGGTCTGGTCCTTGACTACCTGATCAACTGCTGTCTCAGCAGCACAGCGCCTGAAGTACCAAAGCTTTATATTAACTTTTATCTTTGGCAAGGCAAGCCCTGCCCCCACCCATCTAGTTCTTTTTCTTCAAGTGAGTGTTGGCTTTCTTAGCCTTTGTTTTTCCACTGAAGTTATAAAACTGGCTTGTGGAGTTTGACACACACAAAGTTAGGATTTTGATTGGATTAGCCTTGAAACTATAGATGAATTTGGAAGAACTGACAACTTTATAATAGTGGACTTTCTGATACACAAACATAGTATGTTTCTCCTATTTAGGTTTCCTTTAATATCTCTCAATAAAATTTATAGTTGTCTCCATAAAGGTCTTGTACATATTTTATTAGATTATTAGAATTATTTTTTTTCCTTGCATAGTAGAACTTATCTGTAAAGTCATCTAGATCTGGTGTTTTCTTTGGGGAAGAGAATTCTTAGTGCTCGTATACAAGACATTTTATCATTTATGTTGTTGGCAATCTACCAACAAACATTTTCTGCTTCCGCTGATATAATAAAATATAATTTTTGTAGATTGATCTTGTTTCCAGCAACCTTACTAAAGTTTCTTATTTGAAAAAAAATTTTAAAAATAAAGTTTATTTGTTCTAAAAATTTATTGTAGCTTCTCCTATATTTTCTACATAGAAAAATCATGTGATCTGTAAATAGTGGCAATTTTGTTTCTCCCTTCCTGAACCTTAAGATGTTAATTCTATGTTTCTTACCATAGTGTACTGGCTAGGACCTCTGAGACTTCCAGTACTATATTAAATAGAAGGGTTAAATGTCACATTTGCTATAGGGTTTTGAAGACCTAGTTTATCAGTTAAGGAAAACTTTTTTTAGTTTTCCCAGAGTTTGGATCATAACTGGATGTTGTATTTTATCAAATGCTTTTTCTGCATCTATTTTGATGGCCTTTCTAACCATCTTTAAGTGTATACTTTAGTGGTATTACTTATATTCACACTATCTGTTTCCAAATCTTTTCGATCACCCCTATTTTGGGTTGAACTATGTCCCCCCAAAACTAACAGGTTGAAGTTCTAACCCCTGGTACCTCAGAATGTGAATTTATCTGGGAGTAGGGTTGTTGCCGATGTAATTAGTTAAGACGAGGTCATAGTGGAGTAGGGTATGCCCCTAATCCAGTATGATTGGTGTCATAATATAAAGGGGAAATTTGGACACACACACAAGAAGGCCATGTGAAGGCTAGAGTTCTGCCACAAGCCTAGGAACTACAAGCCTAGGAATAGATCCTTCCCTAGCGACTTCAGAGGGAGCACGGCCCTGCCAAAAGCTTGATCTCAGACTTCTGGCCTCCAGAACTGTGAGACACAAATTTCTGTTGCTTGGGGTGCCTGGGTGGCTGAGTCGTTAAGCATCTGCCGTCGGCTCAGGTCATGATCCCCAGGGTCCTGGGATTGAGGCCAGCATGGGGCTCCCTGCTCAGCAGGAAGCCTGCTTCTCCCTCTCCCACTCCCCCTGCTTGTGTTCCCTCTCTCGCTGTGTCTCTCTCTGTCAAATAAATAAATAAAATCTTTAAAAAAAAATTTTGTTGCTTAAGACCTCAGTTTACAGTACTTTGTTTTGGCAGCCCCAAGCAAACTAACATGTACAACCTCAAACAGAAACTCTGTACCCACTAACAATAACTCCCAATTCTCCCCTCCCCCCAGCCCCCAGGAATCCCTAATCTACTTTGTTTCTATAAAATTTGGCTTTTCTAGGCATTTCATGTAAGTTGAATCATACTATATTCATCCTTTTGTGACTGGCTTCTTTCACTTAGCATAATATTGTCAAGACTCATCCATGTTGTAACATGTGTCAGAATATCATTGTCTTTTTTTTTTTGAGAGAGAGAAAGTGAAAGAGTACGAGCTGGGGGGAGTGTGGCAGAGAGAGAGGGGAGAGAGGGACAGAGAGAATCCCAAGCAGACTCTGCTCAGCACGGGGCCTGACGCAGGGCTCGATCTCATGCCCGTGAGATCATGACCTGAGCCAAAGTCAAGAGTCCGACGCTTAACCGACTGAACCACCCAGGCACCCCAGAATGCCATTGCTTTTTGAAGCTGAATAACGTTCCGTTGTACGGATACACCACATTTTGTTTACCTATTCATCTGTTGACAGAGACACTGCTTGATTCCGCTCTTTGGCTACTGTGAATAATGCTGCTATGGCTGCTGACGTATACCTATCTGTTCCAGGCCCCTTTTTCAGTCCTTTTGGTTATACACCTAGAGGCTGAATTATTGGGGCACATGGTAATTCTAAATTTTCTGAGGAACTGCCAAGTTATCTTCTACAGCAGGGATGCTGTTTTTACATTCTCACTAGCAACATCCCTTGATGCCTTTTTCCTTACCGATCTTCCAGCACTTACTACCACCCAATACATTGTCTATTTCATTTATATACTGCATTTACAGTCTGCAGCTCCCATCCCTAGACTAGAAAGTCCGTAAGAGCAGAAACGCTAGTCAGGTTTGTCTACTGCTCCATCCAATTGTATTCAGCACATAGAAGGTGCTTAAAAAATATTGAATAACTGAATGAATGTGATCCTGGGGCTAAATCCGTAGATTTGAAGAGGCAAGGACTCAGTATCCCCTAGTGAACTGCTCACGGTGCTAGGCCCCAGGAATCAAGATTCTGTCGGGCTGAGACAAGGCGGATGCTCTGGAATGCGCGCTCACACCCCCTGAAGCACGGGGCTGACTTTCCCAGGGTCATCCACAGGGCCTTGGGAGCAAATGGGACTAGAAGGATTTCTGAAGGAGTTGCTGGAAGGGCTCTTAGGCTGGGTGGGTTATCTGTCTGGCTGTGATGTTGAGGGTCACGAGCCTAGTATGGAGGGGCGTCAAGCTAGGGGTGGGAGACTGAGGAGGATGGGGTGCTGATGGGGAGAGGGTAAGCATCAATTCTATTAGATGGAGCCTCAAAGACTTAGAGGAGTCAGGGGCCTTAAGAAGCAGCACCATCACCCCCTTGAAAATGAAGCAACCAAGGGAGCACGGATCAGCGAAAAGGAGGAGCCTCGGCGGGCTCACCAAAGGGAAGGAAAGCGATATGGGGGCGGGATTGAGGCTCGTCGTCAAGGAGAGGTGCGGTCCGGCCAGCAGCGGGCTCTCAGGCGAAGCTGACCTAGATGGGGGCGTGGCCGTGGGCGGGGACTCGGCAAGACACGCCCCACCCCGCCCCCCCACTTTCCCGCCGCACTCTGCTCACCTCCGGCTGGCGCGCTCCGGGCGGGGGAGCCGGGCGAGGGCAGCGGGGCCGGGCTTGGGGACCTCCCGAGGCCCAGGCCCCGACGCAGGGCTGAGCGCAGGCCGCCCAGCTGCGCCTCGGCCGCGCGCCGCTGCGCCTCTACGCGGGCCAGCTCGGCCTCCAGGCCTTGCGCCCGGCCCTCGGCCGCGCTCAGCCGCAGCCCCAGGTCCGCGGCCTCGGCCCGCGCCGCCTCCAGCTTCAGCTCCAGGCTGCGGCCGTGGTCCAGCTGCTGCTTCTCGGCGCCGCGCGCCTCCTCCAGGGAGCCCAGCAGGCCTCGCTCGCGGGCCCGGAACTCGCCCTCTTGCTCCTGCAGCTTCCTTTGGGCCCCCTGGAGCTGGGGCAGACGATGCCCGGAGGTGGGGGTCAGCAAGGCCGCCCCCAACCAGGCGCCCCGCCTGGCAGGCCCAACCTGGAGGCCACCCCCCCAAAAGCGGCTTGCACAACACCTGATTTTTAGAGGTCCCCACCCAGGCAGCACGTGCAGGAACATCCCAGGGAGTGTGGGAGTTAACTACTAGAATTTGTTTTTTCTCTTCCTTCTGTGTACGTGCCTTGTAATATACACAGTTTCTTAGGAATAAACTAACAGCCCACATAGATAGGACTTACCAGTGGCAGGCACTAAGTACTTTCCAAACATCTCAACCCTCATTACCACTATGAATCATTTCTGTTTTACAAATGAAAAAACTGAGGCACACAACAGTTGCATAACTTAACCAAGGCCACACGGCTACTAAGTTGAGAGCCAGGATTCAAAGACAGGCACACTGACTCCAGAGGATGTTTTTTTAACAATCAGGTTGCACTGCCTCTCAGTGCACATAATTTATCAATAAATCACACAACAGGGCATGTAGTAAATTACTTTCTGATGGAGTGCATGGTCACACACACAGCCCTCTGGTTTAGGGAATAATTCAACCCTCATGGTCATCAGTTTCACTAGAAACCACCATTTACGGAGCACCTGGAAGCCAAGACCTATGCCAGGCCCCCATCCCATGAATGCTCTGAAGCACGGAGAGGTCAAGTGACTTAGTCAAGGTCACACAGTAGATTCGCTACAGTAAAACAGCCAGAAAAGCAGAATGGAAAGAGTGCATGCTTTGGAGTCAGACAGACCTGGGTGGCTGTGTGATCTTGAGTAGATCCCTTGACCTCTCTGGGCCTAAGTATCTGGGTATCTATGTAAAATGGGGCTAAATACACCTACCTCCTGAGGCTGCTGGGAGATTCAAACCCGGTTATGTCTACAGAGCTTCCTCTCACCGCCCCCACCCCTGCTAAATGGTTCTTGCAGTTGTTATTACTATCATACCTGGGGAAGAATCTCAAAGAGTGGGGGAACAGGGACGAGTCCTAGGGAGTCATCTCTCAGAATGACTCTAGCACTGGAGTCCCCACCTACTTCTTGCTGGTGGGAGGAAGCACAGGGCACCCCAACTGTCTCCTAAGACCCTCCCCATCCACACAGCCCGCCCACCCAAGTTACCTCCTGCCGCATGGCCTCCAAGCTGGCCTCGCCCTTCAGCAGCTTCTGTCGGAGGCCCAGGGCCTCCCGCCGGCCCTCCTTTTCCGCCCGCTCGCCCAGTGTCAGGCGGCCCTGAACCTCTACCAGCTCCCGGCCCAGCCTGCCGTTCTCACTGTCCAGCATCTTCATCTGTGAGAGAGAGCGGACACAGGGAGGACCTCGGACCCATTCTCAGCATCCACAGCCCCTTCTAGCCCAAGGTGTTGAGGGCCTTTTCAATTCCGCCCCAATACCTTGCCCAGCCCAGGCCCAGGGGGCACTCAGGACCCACTGCTCTAGGGATACAAACATTGAACACCACCTCAAATCCACTGGGAACCTACCCCAGATAACTTCACTGAGCTCCAGCCACGCCAGGCACCTGGGCACCAAGGATCTCCACTGACTGCCTCATCGTAACCACTCACCGTGGGGAGTGGTGGACCCCCATCAGAAGAGGAACTCTGGAGGGCAGGAAGCACAACTTCCTGGCCAACTTTCTCTCCAGGGATGCCTGACTTTTATGGAGTATTTACCACACATCCACCCCTGTTCTAAGCACTTCAATTGTATGAGCTCATTTCACCTTCGCATAACTCTATACGGGGCAGATGCTAACATTATCCTTATTTAACAGATGAGAAAACTGAAGCTCAGAGAAGAGAAGTGACTTGTCCAAAGTCACACAGCCCACAAGCAGCAGACTGGGAGTCAATCTCAGACAAGCAGAATGCAAAAGTATGTTCTAAGCCCCTATTTCCCCAGAGAACACAGATCATGCCGCAGCACCCAAAGCCCCCAGCAAGAGCCTGGCGCACAAATATGACTTCCTTTCAGGGACTCCCATGCTTTCCCGGAACTTCCACCCAACAGGAAGGGGCCTGAAGGGGCAGAGGGGGGCACTGGCGGGAGATGAAGAGAATCTGGTAGTCAGGCTCTGACAGCCCCGGGTGAGGCAGAGCCAAGGAGCCCAGTGGGGCTGTCATCTAGTTCTGCAAGTCTTCTGGGAAGGCCTGAGCCAAGGATGGCTTTTGTATTTTTAAATTGTTGGAAATGGCCCGTTTTTAAATGGCTGGAAGAAAATCAAAGAACAACAACATTTCCTACACGTGAAAAATGATATAAAACTCGAATTTCAGTGTCCATACACAAAGTCGGAATGGAACACATGCCCACGCATTTCTGTACCGTGGGGCTGCTTTCTCACTCTGTGGTTACGCCAACTGTGTGGACTGCAATGGCAGAATGCCAGAAATATCTACTGTGGGGCTCTGCAAAAAATGTTCACCCGCTCCTGATCCACCTCACTGGGTCTTCTTGTTCAAAGACTCCTCTGAGATTTGGACAAAGCTCCAGACCCTCTCCTGGGAGAAATGTGAATGACTACGTACACAAATGTACACACACACCCCCCCCAACGCACACACACTTTTGCACACAGTTTCAGGGGTTCTTAAGTTGGGAAGCTTTGTTAGAGGTCAAGGCCCTGGTTTTACAGATGCGGGGGCCCAGGCTCCACAAAAGGGGGTGCTCCTGGTCCAGCAGCCAGTGCCCAGGGAGGGTACCTGCCGCCGGAGCTCCTGCAGTTCCCTGCGGGCCTCCAGCCGAGAACGTTCCACCTCCTGCAGCCCAGCCCGCAGCTCCTCGGCCTCCTTGCCCACGGCCACCCGCGCCTCCGCGAGGAGCGCCAATTTCTGCTCCTTGTCCTCATTGGCAAGCTTCAGGCTGAAGTGGGGAGGAGGCAGAGGTCAGAGGCGGCCACAGGTCCCAGGAAGAGTACAGTGTGTGGATCTACACAGAGGCTGTTGCCCTAATCCTTCGAGTGGGTCTGGCCGGCTCGTGGCCTAGAGGTGCCCTGAGTGCTACTTGCCCACGTGGCCCCTACTATGAGCTATGCGGTGAAGGACTCGGGGCTGGTCCCCTCATGTTGCCCCACCTGATCCGTTCGCTCTCGGCCTTCTTCACGGCTGCCCGCAGCTCCTCGTTGGACCGCCGCAGGGCCTCGCGCTCCTGGACACCCTCGTTCAGGCTGCGCCGAAGCTCGCTGGCCTCCTGGCGCTGGGCCTCATGGCCGTCCTGACCCTCGCGCACCTTGCGCTGAACCTCCAGCAGCTCCCGCCGCAGCCCATCCCGGGCATCCTCCAGCAGGCGCAGCTGCGTCCGAAGCTCTTCTGCCTGGGAGGGTGGCAGGTTGTCATGGGACAGGGTACAGGCCCCACTCCAGCTGGGACTTGGCAGAAACCAGCCCACACCCACGTCCCTGGCCATAGGCACCTGCCCCCTCGCTCTGCAGCAACTCCGACCACACGTATGAGTTCTGATTTGGGGCAAAGCACACTGCAGTTAGTGGTGTCTGGGCCTGAAATAATCACCCACCGGGATCTTTCTATGGAGGGACCCCAAGAGGGCAGGGACCCCACCAGTGCCCTGAGTCCCGCATGTACACCACAAGGCCTCCGTAAATGCTATGGCCTCCCTTCTGCATTGGCTGTTCGTTTGTTCTCACATGCCGGGACAAATCTTACACTCTTCTGTACCCTAGCAGGCCGGGCCCTAGCAGCATTTAGTGGGCCGCCTGGAAAGGGTGCGGGGGACAGCTCACCTCGCGCGCGGAGGATTCCCGTTGCCTGTGCAGGTTTTGGGCCTGTTCTTGCAGCCTCTTGGCCTCCTGGGCGTGGGCAGCAGTAGCCTCCTCAAGCTGGGCCCGTAGGTCCCGCAGCTCGGACGTCAGGGCATTCACGGTGCTCTGGGACAGGCAGGCTCCTCAGACTTGGTGCCACCGCACCCCTCCCCCGGCCGTTCCCAGTGGGGCCAGCTCAGCTGTCCACCTTCAGCTCCAAACGTGGCCCTTCCTTTCCTGCTGCCCAGCCAGGCCCGTCTGCTGGTCCCCTGCTGCCCAGTGAATGCTGTCCCCGTAGCTGCTCTCGCTCTCAGGCTAGGATTCACCGGGCAGAGCTCTGCCACCTCCCTCTGACGGGGGCTCCCCAGGAAGGGCTGAAGCTGCCCCACAGCCCGGAGGCTTCCCCAGGGCAGAGCCATGCCCCCCACCCTTAGACAGGGCTGTGCCTCCCAGCTCAGATGGGGGCCCACCTGCATGGCCTGCCCTACCCGGTCCTGCTCCTGCCGGCTCTGAGCGTCTCTCTTCTGCCGTTCCATCTCTAGGGAGATGGCAGCCAGGCTGTGCTGTGTGCCCATCAACTTCTCTGACAGTGCTGTCTTCTCTGACTCCTTCAGGGACAGGGCCTGGGCAGAGGCAGGGAGAAAAGGGGTGTGGGGGCTTGGTTGGTCATGGGGGCAGGCTCGGGCCTTGCCCACCCCCTGCCCTGGGAAACGTGCCCACTGGGGGGCTCGGTACCTTGTCTGGGTCACCGCAGATGGACCCGGGGCAGCAGTGCAGACTCCCCCCTTCTATGGCCCCAGAAATGACTCACCCCCTCTGTAGCCCCAGAAAAGGGCACAAGAGCCGTAACAGTAAGTCTGGACATGGACACAACTTAGAAATCTCACTAACTTGGGGCGCCTGGGTGGCTCAACTGTTAAGCGTCTGCCTTCGGTTCAGGTCATGATCCCGGAGTCCTGGGATCGAGCCCGGCATCGGGCTCCCTGCTCAGTGGGAAGCCTGCTTCTTCCTCTCCCACTCCCCCTGCTTGTGTTCCTGCTCTCGCTAACTCTCTCTCTGTCAAATAAATAAATAAAATCTTTAAAAAAGAAAAAGAAAAAGAAAAAGAAAAAGAAATCTCACTAACTTGCCACAACAACCCTTGTCCTTCATTACTCCCCTTTTACAGATGAGGAAACGGACTCAAGAGGTGAAGTGAGTTGCTCAGGGGGCCACGGCTAATGAGGAGATGGACGCAGTCCAGCCTGACTCCATGACATTATGGGAAAGTCAGGAGTTAGCTCTCTTAAGGAGAGTCCGCTGATACATGTGGGCATCACGGGGACTGCTAAGAAGGCAGTCCTGGGGGCACCCTGGCCAGCTCGCAGTGGCAGGAGGGATGGCGGACTGTGGGTCCGCTTTCCTGGACCCGATGCTCATGGTGTCATGAATGCGATGCCGCTCGGTCAGTTCCCACCACACACCAGGCATGGCTCGCTGAACATGGGTCTCAGCAATGCTTCACACACGCCCCTTGGGCCCCCCTCATCCTGCAGGTGAGGACACTGAGACCCAGAGAGGGACTCCTAGCTGTTGGGTGGCTGAGCAGGGACCAGCCCCAGAACAGGGGCCCCTCAGGCAGCAGCAGAGGCCACACCAGGGCTCACGAACCTGCTGCTTCTCGCTCTCGGCCAGGAGGAGGCCCTCATCCCGCTCCTGCTGCAGCGCAGCGATCTCTTCACTCAGCTCTTCCTTCTCGGCCTCCAGCCGTGCCAGCAGCTCTTCCCGCTCCCGCTGTAGCTGACTCTGCAGCTGGGCCCGCGAGGCCTCCAGCTCCCGCCAGGCTGCCTCCTGCGGGCCAGGCCCGGGCACGAGTGACCCACGAGGTTGGGCCCCGGCGGCCCCTCACCTGCCTCCAGACAGCAAGAGACGCCTGTAGCCCAGACCCCGAGGGGCAGGTCAGCTGACCTGGTAACTACAAGGTGGGGTGAGTGATTGGGGCTGTGACAGGGACACGCCAGGGCTGTGCAAGCCCCAGGGAGTGGCAGCCGCCTGGCCCGGGGGTCAGAGAACATTTCCCGACGGAGAGACAGGCAGCAGTCAGCCAGGTCAAGAGAGAAAAGAAACAGAACCCCAGGCCCAGAGTCCAGCCCCAGAGATGGCCTGGAGGATAGAGAGAACCTGACGCACTGTATTTAAGGGCCCCGGAGCTTCGACTACCAGGGGACACGGTGAGCAAGGGAACCAAAGTCACAGGCAACAGCCAGGCCAGACCAGGCCCTGTGGGCTGTAGGGACGGCTCGGCCGATTCGCAGAACAGTCAGGGCATCAGAGAGCCTCAAGTCAGGGTTACAAGGAGTAAGCCCAATTTGGGACTAAGGAGTTGTTCAAAGCTATGGAAGAGGGATGGGGATAGGGGCTTGGGTAGAGAGGAGCTGGGTGGGCTGCGAGGGATGAAGGGGGCCTGGGGACGGCAAAATAGCTGGACAGAAGAGTACAGATTTGGGGACATGAAGAGCCCAAGTCAGAAGGTGCAGGAGGGGTTAGAGATGTCCGGGAGTTTGGCTCCCTGGGGGCGGGGGTAGGTGGGTAGGTAGAACCCACAGGGAAAGAAAGGCCTCCTCGGGGTCCCAGGCAGGTACCTGGCCCTACACTAGGCCTTAGCAACTTTGTGAAAAGTAGGCACAAGGGCTCCTTCTTCGAAGGCTTTGCTGCCACCTGCTGGAGAAGTGAGATACTATCTACCCAAATCCAAGAAGACTACATGGGGGACGTGGCCCTCCACTGGCCATAAAGGACAGCCTGAACCTCTGTCGGAGGCAGCCCTGCCCAACATGGGTGACTCGGGTGCCCTACCCTGAGGCCTGCTCTGGACTGTATCTCAGTGCCATAATAATAGTGGAGCACTTATGAAGTGCCAGTCATTATGCCAAACCCTTTATACAGATTATCTCACCTCATCCTCACAATACTCTATAGTATCATCATCCCCATTGTAACAGACGGGGAAATGAAGGCCCTTTAGGTAACCTAACCAGGACGTGGCCAAGATCAGGTCCAAAGCCAGGCACTGAAATTCTAGAACCAGTGTTCTTAGATAGCTCTGTTCTGTCTTCTAGTAACCTGGCTCTATGCCTTTCCAGAGTGGTCTTTCATATGCAGACAGCACTTCTTAGCAAATGAAAATGCTTTCCTACTATACGTTAGGTCAGCATTTCCCAAATGTGGCTGTGGATCCCCTGCATCAGGATCACCAGGGCTGAACCAGATTTGGGGCCTGGGAAACTGCACGTCTGATAAAGCATACCCAGTGGATTCTCTCAGCTGCCCTTAGGGGAACAGAGATGAAGTTCCATTTCACAGATTTGGAGACTGACGCGGAGTGAGAAGGATGAGTGCTCTGAGGTCAAAGAGGAGACACTGGCTCAGAGCCCTGCCTGCCCCAACCAGCTGCCCGAACCTTCTCTCGCTGGAGTTGTTGCAAATCCTCCTCGTGGGCCGCCCGCTGCTCCCGCAGAGAGGCCTGGGCCTCCCGCTCAGCCTGCACCAGCTTCTGGGCCATCAGCTCCTTGTCCAGAGCTGCCTTCTCCTCTGCAGTTGTCATCTGTTGCCGTAGGCCCGCCAGCTCCCCTGCACAGGAGGGACAGGAGGAGGGGACAGGCTTGGGTCAGAACCTCCCCATGGGCCAGCAGACTCAAAGCACATGAGCCATGTGGGCAAAATCCCAGAGGGGAGAGGGCCCACCTGGGACCTAGGCTGAGTTCCCTTGGAGAAGCTTCTTGCCCTCCCTACGCCTTTTTCCCCATCTACCACATGATTCCATTGGCCCTGTCCCCCTCCCTATCTAGCTGGAATGGCATCAAACGAATGCAATAACATGAGGAAGACCCCCTCAATGGGGAGGTTAGCAAAATATAACCACCCCCATTATGGATTGAGTGCTTACGAGGGGTCAGACTCTTGGCTGAGCACATGAGAGATCTGCTCTCACTGGAGCTTCAGGATAACACACAGATAGCTTACCTCGTGCCCAATCTACAAGGAAATGGACGCCCAGAGGAGACAGGTAATTCCCCAAAGCTGCACCGCTTTCCATAAAGCATCTCTTCTACTGACTGATTGCTATAAACATGCTCGGTGGGCCATCGGCACTAATGGATGTCACCATGGGGAAGTTGCACCCCACTGTAGACAATCTAAAAACTATCTCCTGGGTCGGAAGCCCGCCAGAGACTCTTTCAGCATTTCCCTTCCTGGTTCTGTCTGGCTCAGGTAGATGTGGACAGGAAAGTTAATTTTCACGGCCCAAGTAGATGCCTAGTCCACACTTATTGAGCAAGAGGAACCCCTGAGTTCAGACACTGGGCGGGGAACGTGGAGGGCAGCGGGGCTGGGAGTGTGGAGCTGAGAGTCCATGGCTCTGCAGAGAACTCAGACCTCTCTAAGTGCCCTGGTGACAAGAAACAGCCACCGCTGGCCGCCAGGCCCTGTGCCAAGGTCTTCACGTGCTTTTCTCGCCTCATCCTGGCAACAGCCTTAGACAGTGAGCGTTATAACCTCTGTCAGAGGAAGAACTGGTGGTCCAGAGAGGGAAGGGGCTTCCCCGAGAAAGCTCGGAGCTAAGTGGCAGCAGCAGGATCAGAACTCAGGCCAGCCAGACTCCAAAGCCAGTGCTCCCAACTTCCGGAGACCCCAGGACCCGACAGGTTACGTCCTGGGCTAGAGCCTGGCATTCCCCCCCGCCCAGCCCAGGCCCCCCCCCATACCAGTCAGGGCTTCCTTGGCCAGCAGCAGGGCCTGCCCGTCGGCTTCCAGTTGCTCTCGGCGGGCCTCGAGCTGCACCAGCTGCCGCTGCACCTCGAACAGGCTGCTCTCCAGGGCTTCCTTCTCCAGGCTGCAGCACACACGACCCCTGAGGCCTTGGGACTCAGCCTCCCGGGGTCCCAGGAAACTGTGACTCTCAGGGCGCGGCCAGCCGTGGGCCAAGTGCCAGCCTACCTGCTCAGCCAGGCACACGCTCCCTGGGGAAGCCGGGGCCCCAGCTAGGACATGCTGGCCAGCCTGGCTCCTAAGTAACTGCCCCGTGGACCAATGCCAGGTGTGGCTGGTCACAGTGTGGCCCCGGGCAGACCCCCCAGGGTGGGCTGGGCAGAGCCCAAGGGCCTTACCGTAAGCGAGAGGCCTCCTCCGACAGGGTCCGGCCTTCTCGCTCCGCTGCCGCCAGCTGCACCGTGAGGCCGGCCCGCTCCTTGGCCAGCGCCTCCTTCTCCCGGGCTGCCCGCTCCAGCGCCTCGGCCTGCCGCTGCGTCTCCCTCCGTGCCCGCTCCAGCTCCTGTTCCCTCCCGCTCAGCTGCCGGGACAGCTGGCCCCCGGCCCGGGCACTGTGAGCACCACTCCCCGAATCTCCCAGCTGCTCACCAAGCAGCACCCCAGCCCCGAGCCAGGCCGGCGGGAGACCTGGGGTCAAGCTCAGGTTCTGCCCGGACGTGCTATGCGTGCTTGGGGCAAATCACAGCCTCTCTGGGCCTGCAACGTACACAGGTACAAAAATAGGTATGCGTCCTCACGCAGTCTGCGGAGTAACTTTCTGGAGGAGCTGAATATACAAAACAGACTCGGAGTGGAGACCTGGAGCCCTGCTCCCTGAGCCCCACGGCCCATCCCCTAGAGTCCCTTCCCAGGAGCCTGGGCCCTCCAGCACAGACACTGTATAAAGGTCCCTGGATCCCTAAAGGCCTAAGGTGCCTTCCAGCTATGTTCTAAAAAGGCTAAGATTCCAATTCAAAAATTCTCTATCTGGGATCATATCGTGAATTTTTACTGTGTGGTGAGTCCTCCACCTACCAAGTGCTTACACGGTGTACTCTTCAGAACAATCCTTTGTGATAAGAACTCTTAGCCCCGTGTTACAGAGGGGGCAACTGAGGCATCGGGAGGTTGGGTAGCTTGCCCAAGGCTCCCAGCTAGCAAAGGGAGGGCTGGATTTAAACTCGAAATCAGGCTCCTAGGCTAGGAGTTAGGCCAGGACCGGATGCAGGGGGCTGGGGGCCTGAAAGCCCCTCCCACCTGCTCCCCACCCCCACCCCCGGGCCCAGACACCCACCTGGGTCAGCTGCTCCTGCAGCCGGCAGCGCTCCTGGCGCAGCGTGGGAAGCTGGTGCTCCAGGGCCTCCCGGGCCTGCTCTGCCACCCGCAGGGAGCCCTCCAGGCCCTGCTGCTCCACCTCCTGCTCCAGCCGCAGCTGCTCCAGCCGCTCCTGCTCCTCCCGCGCCAAGGAGGCCTCCTGTTCCACCTGCCGCTGCCGGCCCAGCAGCGCTGCCTTCTCCTCTTCCAGCTGTGGCGGCCAGGTGGAAGCAGAAGGAGCGGGTTGGCCCAGCCCCTCCACCTGCGGAAGGGGGCCCCACCCCTGACCAAGGATGCGCCCCCTCCTCTCCACCCAGCCACCCATCACAGCCAGCCCAGGGGAGGCCCCCTGGGGGTAAGGGTGGTCCCTCGGGCGTGTGGACACTGAGAAGGGGGCGGTAGAGAGGAGGGCCCGTGGAGCTTCTTTCTCTCGGACACAGATGGAGTCAGAACGGAACAACAGAGACAGAAAGAGGGGCAGCGGCCAGGACAGGTGCAGGGCTACAGGGGTACAGGGAGGTAAGCCCTGACGCAAGGGGTGGGGAATAAGGGGGGCGAGGCAGGGGGGCCCGCCGGCACCCGGAATACCTGTGCGACAAGGCGGTTCAGACCTAGCTTGTCCTGCGCTAGGCTCTCGTTGAGGGCGCTCAGCTTGGACAAGGAGTCCCGCAGAGAGGCCTCCTCTGCTCTCAGCTTGGTCACCGAGAGCTCGAGCTCCACGCGGCCGGCCTCCGCCTGCGGGGCCAGGGCGGCCAGGTAGGGGCAGAAGGGAGAGACAGAGAAAGAGGGGAGCCGGAGAGAGGCAGGAACAGACGCGCAGAGACACGGAGAAGGTGGAGAGATGGAGGCAGGAGCATGGGGAGAAAGGAGAGGCAGAGAGACGGGCCCCTCCGAGATGGTGGGGTGGGGGGCGAGAGAAGACACAACGTGAGACAGAAAACCAGTGCGGAAGGCCTGCTGCCTTCGAAGCTACTCAAAAGAAGCCGCACACGGCAGAGCTGTGCGGGAGCAGGTGAAGCCCAGCTTGTGCAGGGCAGGGGCAGGGTCAGAGGGTCCCGCGGAGTGGGGTCTGGGGAGGGGGGCACTGCTCGGGGCCCAGACTACAGGGGTGGGGCAGGCACCCGTCAAGGATGGCGCCCCCAGCTCTCACAATCCCCAGGACCAGAGAGGGGACAGGATGACCCGAACAAGAGCCACTGCCCCAGGAGCATCCGGAAAGCCAAGGACAGGACCTCTAATAGAGGTCAGTTCACTTATGGCTGGGGTCAGAGGTCAGCCTGTGGTCCAGGCAGAAGGGACGGAGGGTCAGAGACCAACCTGACGCAGGGGTCAGTCTGTGGCCAGAGGGAGAAGGCCTAGGGCCTAGGGGAGAGGTAGGTCTGTGGCTGTGCAGCGCCCGGGGTCCCACCTTGGTCAGCGCGTCAGCCACCTCGGCCTTCTCGGCCTGTAGCATGTCCTGCTGCAGCGTGGCACAGCTCAGGGCCTCCCTCACCTCCACCAGCTCCTTCGCCAGCCCTGAGCGCTTCACCTCCAGCCGCTCTAGCTGTCTGTGGCTGCGGGACACAGGGTGTGGGCCTGGCCTGAGACAGGAGCCCTGGAGGCCAGAGCCTCACTCACAAGAACAGCCAAGCCCTCCGTTTTGGGCTCTGTGACTCTGGGCCTCCGTTTTCACATCTGCAAAATGGGGTAACAGCTGCCTCACGAAGTTGTTATAAGGATACGTGACCTACTGAACATGAAGTGCTTAATACAGTGCCTGACGTACCTCCCCAACAGCTGCAGGAACATGACGATTACTCACTAGCACAGCGTACTAGACGCCACCGTAACTTACGCCTCAGACGAGAAAGTAGTGCAGCGGTTAAGAGGTTAACTCTGAAGGCAGAATGCCTGGGTTCAAATCCCGGCTCTTCTAACTAGCTGTGTGACCTTGGTCAAATTACACCACCCTTCTGTGCCTCAGTTTCACCATCCACAAAATGGGGATAGTGACAGGTCCTACATCACAGAGTTACCATGAGGGCTGAACAAGAGAATGTCAGTGCTTAAAATGGCGTTGGCACTTGGTAATATTATCATCAATACTATTACTGTGGCTTTCCATTTAAAAAATAATATGAATATTACTACTGTCATTTTAAGTTTTATCGTTGTCACCACCCACACTCCTACCTCATAGCAGTCCTTGATCCCAGGGGCGTGACTCTACCTCCCTGGTATCCTGAAATGGGGCTGGTTGGAAGACCCTACCTCAGAGCAGTGCCGTGAAGATTCTTCATGATGGTGGGAGGCGTGGGTCCTCCGTGGCCCCCAGGGCTACCGTCGGGAGCCCCCAGGTCCATTTCAGCGGCCGTGGCAGGGAGACCAGAAGCCACTCACCTGCGCTCCAGTTCCCGGCGAGTCTGCGCACAGTCCTGCACCCTGTCCTCCCGTTCCTCCTCCAGCTGGTCCCTCTGGCGCCTCAGCTCCTCGTGGGCCGCCTGCAGCTTCTCCCGCTCCTGCCGTAGCTCCTCGGCCTGCTGCTGGGCCGCCTGCAGGCTGCAGGCCAGGCCATCCTTCTCCCTGCAGGACGAGAGGAGGGGGCGCTGAAGGGGATGCTGGGGCTGCTCTCCCCAGGGAAGAAGGCCATGCTGCTGTCCTAACCAGAGCCACATCCTCCGACCTCTAAGGCACCTGCCTCCAGGGAGCCTTCCCTGCCTCCTCCCACGGGTGACTCACTTCCTCCACATCTCCCTGGAGCTGACTCTCCCTAGGGGAGGACACCCAGCTTTCCTTCTCCCCCAGCCCACCCGCTCGGAGGCCTAGTGGGATGGACGGAGGCCCTGGCATTATTTCCAACCACCCCACCAGGTCCATGAGGCCAGGCTAAGCTCCTGGGACACGCAGGAGATGCCCCTACAGCATCCCGAGCCCTCAATTCTGGAAGACAGAGCTGGGTGTGCCCAGATGCCACACTTCCTGCTGCACAGGCCAGCAGCACGTGGGAGCCGGCAGGGGAGGGAGGGGGCAGCAACTGGAGATTTTCAGAGTGCTGCCTTCTCCCCCAGTTCCAGCAGTCACAGCAAAGGGGGGAGGGGAGTGTGTCTGTCACCCCTCCTTCCGAGCCAGCTGGGGCTGATCGCTGGCATCGCCTCCACGGCCCCACCTCTTCACTCGAAGTGGCAGCCCGAATGTGTACTAGACGCCAAGGCCGGCAGGAAGTGAGAAAAACCATACAACACAACATTAAGTAAAAACAGCACAATGCATCGGGGTGCCTGGGCAGCTCAGTCAGTGAAGCGTCTACCTTCGGCTCAGGTCATGATCTCAGGGTCCTGGGATCAAGCCCCGCATCGGGCTCCCTGCTCAGCAGGAAACCTGCTTCTCCCTCTGCCTCTCCCCCTGCTCGCACTCGCTCTCTCTCTCAAATAGATAAATAAAATCTTTTTAAAAAAATAGCACAATGCAAAATAAGGCGTTCACTGTGTACACAACTACCCTTCTCCCAAGGCATGAGAAGCTCTGGTTTTGCTGTCAGAAGGACCTGAATTCCAATTCCTACCCCCACCCCGCCACCCTGCTGTGTCAGCTCGGCCAAGTGTCTCAAGCTCGGGCCAGTCCCAGCTCCGAACTGGGTGAGTTTGACGGGCAGACTAATTACGATAATGCCGTGGAGCACCTGGCACTGAGCCTGGCCCGCGGCAGGTGTCCGAGAAGCGTCTTCTGCCTCACTGTCAGCAAGCGCGACGGGAGGCAGAACCAGTGAGTTAACAGGGGCTAGGCTATGACAAGGTCCCGCCTTTTTATTTCCCCTTTGTTTTTCGAAGTTTTTATTCTGCGGTTACATTTATGAAGAGAAACAACAAACAACAACAACAACACAACAAAAATAGCCAGGCAGTTAAGAGTAGATAATCTCTTAGCACTGTCAGTAGAACTCTCTGAGACGAGAGAAATGCTCTACAGCTCTTTGTGGCTACCGAGCACTTAAAATGTGGCGAGGACAACTGAAGGACTGAACTTTTACTTTTTAAAATGATTCATTAGGGGCGCCTGGGTGGCTCAGTTGGTTAAGCATCTGCTTTCGGCTCAGGTCATGGTCCCAGGGTCCTGGGATCAAGCCCCGCATCGGGCTCCCTGCTTCTCCCTCCCCCTCTGCCTCCCGGCTTGTGCTCTCCCTCTCTCTCTGTCAAATAAATAAATAAAATCTTTAAAAAAAAACTGATTGATTTAAATATTTTATTTATGCATTTATTAGTGAGCACGAGCAGAGGGAGGGGCAAAGGGAAAAGCAGACTCCCCGTGAAGCAGGGAGCCCCACACGGGGCTCGATCCCAGGACCCCAGGATCATGACCTGAGCAGAAGGCAGATGTTTAACTGACTGAGCCACCCAGGCACCCGAATGATGCTTAATTAATCTAAATTTTAACAGACATACATGGCCAGTGATGACCGCATTAGTGCAATCCACATGCCTACAGGCTCGGGCTGGCATTAGATCCAGGCCCCCACCTCTGACCTCTCAGGCACCTGCTCAGAAGGTCGATCGTGCTCCGCAGACGCTGGGCCTCGCGCTGGGCATCCTCATGAGCCTGGGTGGCCCCGCTGGTCTCGTCCCGCAGACGCTGCAGCTGCTCCTCCAGGCTGCGGCGCTCACCCTCGCTGTCACTGAGCTGCTTCCGCAGGGCGCCCAGGAGGTCCTGGCTGGCCTCATAGCGCCCACGCATGTCCTGCGGCATGGGAACCACTGAGTCCAGAGGAGCCCCAGGAAGCTCCCAGAGCGCCCCCTACTCTCTGCTCATTCCAGGGAGGTACACCAGCCTACTCAGCAGCCTAGGCCCGGGGCAGGAGAGGGGGGCTAAGGCCACCAGACTAGGTTTCCACTCCCATTCACTGTGCCCCTACCGCCCTTCTGAGCGCTCTGCCAGGGCTCGGAGCCTCCACGTCCTTGGCCACTCCGACCTAAGCCCCAGATAAACCACCAAGCACACTCTGTCCTCTCGTGGATTCTGACTATCCCAGGGCTCCCAGGCTCCTCCCCTTTGCATCCGGGTTCTGACTCTCCTCCAGACCCCTCGCTGCCCCTAGTTCCCCAGCTTCTCATCCTAGATTGATTCTTCCCCCCAGGCCTTTTCCCGGCGGTCCTGGCTCTGTCTGTCCCGCAATCTCCTCACTTTCTGTACCAGGATTTTAGCTCCGCCCCAGGCTCCTCCAGCCCCAGGCTCCGCCGCCAGCTGCCCAAGCACCTCCCACTCTGGGCTCAGATCTGCCTCCTCGCTCTCAGCCACTTCCATGGGTCCTGACTCAGTTGCTCTTTCTCAGGGCTCTGGCCCGCTCCGAAATGGCTCACGCCCGGGCTCCTCCCTCGGAACCCGGGCTCCTCCCCCGGAACCCGGGCTCCACCCCCACGCCACAGGCCCCGCCCCGAGGGGCCCAAAGCGGCTCGCCGGAACTCTGGCGCCGCCCTGGAGGGCGCTGGGGCCCCTCCTACCTGGACCTGCAGCTGGCGCCTGTGCAGGGCCGAGTGGATCAGGGCGAGCGTGGAGGAGTCGGAGCAGGCGGGGGATGGGCCTCGGCGCGGGGATCGGCCGCGGCCGGGCGAGGAGCGCCGCGGCGGGGAGGGGGTCCGGGGGCCCGAGAGCCCCCGCAGGCTGCCGTCCGATGCGTCCGCCGTGCGCTCGGAGCCGCTTAGCTGGACACCGCTCTCCATGTCCGACAGGACGGCCTGAGGTGGGGTGGGGAGGCCACTGAGGAGGGGGCCGCGGGTCAGCTGGGCCACGAAGCCCAGGCGAGGCAGTGGGGTCGCGGGGGCCACGTGTCCGGCTTCCTCGCCCACTCCGCAGCACATTCTAAGCTCCCTTCCTACAGGTCTTCCCCATGATTCCGCCTCCCCGGGCTCACAGCCCTCAGCACGCCGGCCGGGGAAGTCTCCCATGTATTACCAAGACAGGATTGGGCGGTTCTCACAGATGGGCCCGGAACGGGCAGCCTCCCCTCTCAGACCGGGGCTCCCCTCCGGGCAGAGGTCAGGCTCAGCTAGTAGGGGTGTCCAACAGCAGCAGCCTGGGTCCCCAGGGCCCCCACCCACTTGCAGAGGGGTGGTGCTCCCAGCCTGCCTGGCCCCGCCCTGCGCAGGGCTCCCTCCCACCTCACACCTGTGCCAGGTCCCTCAGGGTCTGCTGCAGCCCCTCTCCGTCCTCTGTCTCCAGGGCCGCCTGCTCCTGGAGCCGCAGGGATTCCTGGAGCGATGTTGGGGAGACAAAGAGACGGTGGTCAGGGTCTCCGCCCCAGCGGGAAACTCCACCTTCACCTCCCTCCCTGGGGGCCCTGCCCATCGGGTGGCCTCTAAAGCCATGCCCAGAGGCCTGCCCCTTGGCAGACCCCATAGCAGCCCCAGTGCCCTCACGGAACAGACCAGGCCCAGAGAAGTGCAGTGTCACTACATAGGTCACCCAGACTATTGGAGGAGAGCCACAGAACCCAGGCCAGGGCCCACACGGAAGGATGACCAACCCCAGCAGCACCCTGAAGGGTGTCCCTCTCAAGGGGCAGGCAACTGAGCTCCAAGAGAAGGAGCCCTGGGCTAGCAGGGCACAGGCATCTGTCCAAGCCCCAGCTTATTGGCTCTGAGACTCTGGACAAGTATTTCCCCTTGGGCCTCAGCTTCCTCATCTGTGTAATGGGAATCATGCTACAGGGCTGCTGAGAGGAATGAAATAGGATAAAGGAGGTGAACGTACTTACCACTAAGCCTGGCACACACGAGGTGCTCACACTAAGCCTGGCACACACTAGGTGCTTAATGAATGAGGGCTGAAACTGAGTCTACATGGGATGCTAAGGGTGGCCCAAGCAAACACGGCCCTCATCCACGGATCTGCTCTGACTCCCGATCCCGCCCTCCACATCGCAGGGGCAGCCGCATCTCACCAGGGCCTCAAGCTTCTCGGTCAGGGCCTTGTTGACCCGATCCTTCTCCAGATTCTGGTTCTGAAGGCGCTCCACTGTCAGGGCCAGCTCTGTTACTCTGGAGGAAGGGCAGTAACAGAGGTGAAGGGGAGCACCCCCATCTTCTCCTCAAACCCACCAGCTGTGTCCTTCATGCTTTCCCAAGCCTCAGGGAGGGACCCTAGCATCCACGTCCCTGGCTGTGTGACCTTGAGCAAGTCCCTCCTCTCTGGACCTCAGACTGCTCATCTGTAAAAGGAGAATGAGGTTGCCACTTGCTTTACCTCATGGGAAGGCACTCTGGGACTCATCCAGGTCTCAGGAGCTAGGAGCATAAGCTCTAGCATCAGCGGGTTAAACTGCTCATTAATGTGCCCTGGATAAGAGGCTTCCGAACCTCAGTCTCCCCCCCCCTCTGTCACACAGGGTGTCGAGGCAGACTGGCTGAGCTCACACAGCAGGGAAGGGCCCATCCCCAGTGAACAGACACTCGTTCCTCCCTGCATCCCCAGATGCGCACTCTACAGGGAAGCCTGCTTCCTGTGCTGCCTACCAGGCACCCACCTGGCACTGAGATTGGCCTTGTCCACGTTGCTCTGCACCTGCAGCTGGGTCAGGTCCTTCTCCTGGAGCACCCTGTCCCGCAGCTCCTCCTCCAGCAGTGCCTGCTTCTCCAGGGCCGCCTCGGCCCGGCTCTCAGCCAGCCGCAGGCTGGTGCTCAGCCCCAGGTTTGCCTCCTGGATGGCTCTTGAGGTCCGGGCCAGCTCCCCTCCCAAGTGCAGCAGGTCCCTGGTGGAGAGAGCACAGGATAGGCATGGGATGGGGGCAGGCTCCCAAGTATAAATTAAAACTATCCCAGGATGCTATAGTGGGATGTCACTATCAGATTGGCAAAAAAAGAGAAAAGTCACATAACACACACTGTAGGTGAGACCATGGGGAAACAGGCCCTCCCCGACACGGGTGGCATGAGGGTAAGTGCGTGTAACCACAAGAGCACAAGCAGGGGGAGGGGCAAAGGGAGAGGGAGATGCAGGCTCCCCACTGAGCAGGAAGCCCAATGCGGGGCTCCATCCCAGGACCCCGGGATCATGACCTGAGCTGAAGGCAGATGCTTAACCAACTGAGCCACCCAGGCGCCCCAAAAGAGGGCTACTATTACATAAATGTGGTATATCCATTCAATGGAATACTCTATAGCCAAGAAAAATGGGGAAGCTGTTCAGAGTTTGATATGGAGCTACCTCCCAGTTCTAACTATTAGGTGAAGACAGCATCTTCAAGAAGAACACAAAGACGAAATTCCACCAAGAGTATGGAGCAAAGGGGATGGGGGAGGGAGAGAAAGAAAGAGACACAGAGAGAGTGTGTGTGTGTGTGTGTGTGTCATCTGCTGTATTTGCTTGTATAAAATAAGCCTGGAAGGTCATGTAGGAAACTGGTTATACCACTTGCCTCAAGAGGGGAGGGAAGCGTCTGGGCCAGAAATGGGGAGGGGGGAGACTTATCACTCTACACCCTTTTGAAATTTGAACCGTGTGAATATGTGAGTTATTCAAAGTAAAACGTTAAATTTTTAATTTTTTTAAAGATTTATTGATTTATTTGAGAGAGGGAGAGAGTTGGGGGAGGGGCAGAGAGAATCCCAAGCAGACTCCACACCAAGCATGGAGCCCAACACGGGGTTTGATCTCACAACCCTGAGATCATGACCTGAGCCAAAACCAAGAGCTGGACGCTTAACTGAGCCACCCAGGGGCCCCATACCTCAATGAAGCTTTAAAAAAATTAATCTTAAAATGAAAATAAGTAAAGGAGTACCTGAAGCCCAAACCTGAATCTGATCAAGAATTAAATCCGGGGGCGCCTGGGTGGCTCAGTTGGTTAAGCATCTGCCTTCGGCTCAGGTCATGATCTTCGGGTCCTGGGATCAAGCCCTGCACTGGGCTCCCTGCTCAGCAGGGAGCCTGCTTCTCCCTCTCCCTCTGCTCCTCCTCCCTGCTCGTGCTCTCTCTCGTTATCTCTCTCTCTCTCAAATAAATAAATAAAATCTTTAAAAAAAAATTAAATCTAACATCCAATTTACAGGAAATACAGGGGACAAAGGTGTTAAACACCACCTCAGAGTCCAGACTGTGGGAATCTCTTAGGACAACAGTCTCAGTTTCCTTTTTTAAAATTATTTATTTATTTATTTATTTGAGAGGGTGAGAGAGAGCGAGCAAGCAAGCACAAGAGCAGAAAGAGGGAGAAGCAGACTCCCCGCCGAGCAGGGAGGACAACATGGGGCTGGATCCCAGGACGGCAGGATCATGACCTGAGCCAAAGGCAGACGCCTAACTGACTGAGCCACCCAGGCGCCCCCAACTGTCCCAGTTTCCTAAACAAATAAATGAAAAGACTTAAAACACAAGTCAGCCAATTACATTTGGTGAGCATCTATGGGTCCTAATTCAAATAAATTATAAAGACAAGAAGGGACCCATCTGTGACACTGATCAGTCAACTGGAAATCTGGATACTGAATATCCAATGACTTTTTTTTTTTAAACAAAGTTTTAATGCAGAAGAAGAAAGGAATTGATCTGCCTGCTTCAGCTCTCCCCACAGCCTCATCTGCTCAAAGATCAAGCAGGACCACGTTCCCCTGATGATGTGGGCCTTTGAGGCTCTCCCAGCCTGACTGCCCTTCCCCTGCCTTTTGCTTCAGCCCCACTGACTACCATGTCCTCCTACCTCCAAGCCTTTGCTCCCACTTTTCACTCTGCCTGGAGCACCCCTGGCTCTGCTGGTTAAAATCTTACCCAGCCCTTGAGGTCAGTGTGCACATTCCACCTCCTCTATGAAGTGTTTCTCTGACCTCCCCAACCCTCCCATCCTTCTGAGAATCTGGGATATTCTCTGTTCTGTTTCCACGTCACTCACCACTCACTTCCTCAGTCTAGAATTTTGGGAGTCCATATCTTTTCATCCCTAGAGCTTGTGAGGTCCTGTAGAAGAAGCTGAATATTCTAGTGGATTAAAAGCAGGAGCTATAAATCCTGACTCGGCCACTTAGTTACTGCTGTGTGACCTTGGGAAGGTCACTCTGCCTCTCTGAGCCTCAGTGCCCTCATCTGTAAAAGGGGGATTATTATAGTTCCTACCTCACAGGGACACTGTAGATATCAGAAGAAATAAAATGGCCAAAGAGCCTAGCTCAGAGTAAACACCTAGTAAATGCTGACTGCCATGATGGTGGTAGGAGTTCATTATTACTAGTTGTTTCTGCATCTCCACAGAGCCTGGCACACAGTAGGTGTGTTGGGTTGTACTGAAGTTACAACTGAGTTGAGTTGAATTCAACTTAAAAAGCGGGGCTATCTCCCAGCTGCTGCGGCGTCTCCCCAGGCCGTCCCTCCGCCAGCCGGGCCTCACTCACCTCTGGGTGGACATCTTCACCTCGCTGACCAGCCGACGGACCCCCACAACCTGCCTCCAGAGGAGGAGCAGGCGGCTGTGCTCGTTGCTGAAGTAGGTGTTGAAGGACTGGAGGGAAGGCGGGCTGAGTGAGGGCCGGCCCCGCCCCCGCCCCGCCCCCTCCCAGCCCCGCCTCCTCCCCCAACGCCGACGGGAGGGTCCCGGGAGGCCCGGCGGCCCAGCGAGTGGGTCTTCCTCCGGGCCAGCGCCCGGCCAGCGCCCAGGGGAAGGGCGGGAGCTGTCCCGCTCAGGCTCTCGAGCCTCCTTCCCGCACAGGGAACTGGGTTGCAATGCCTCGGCCCGCTGCGGCTGCAGGAGGCAGTGCAAAGGTCAGAAAGTGCTGGAGACCCAGGTTTGCATCCTAGCTGCCTGCGGCATCACTGCACCACCGCAGGCAAGTTACTTAACTTCTCTTTAAAATGAGCGTGACAGCACCTACCACACAGTTATGATGCGGAGCAGAGGAGAAAACGCACGCCAGGCATGCGGTATGGGCTAAGCGAGGCCAGCGATTATCCTCTCCTAAAGGGCTCACCGGCCAGCACAGCCTCCCTCTCCTGACCCCCCCACCCCTGGTCCTACCCCTCGGGTCAGGCTGGGCCCCTGAGGCCCCACTGGCCTCCCAGCACCCCCATGCCCACCTCCTCCTCACGCCTCCACGCCGCCTCCCGCTGCTCCAGCTCCTTACGGCAGCATGTCCAGTCGATAGTCACCTTGCGCACGTCCTCACTCAGAGCCTGGTTGGCCGAGTTCGCCTGGTCCAGCTGCTCTCGGAGCATGGCGTTCACCTGGGCCAGGCTGGCACTCCTGGGGGGTGCAGAAGGGACCGGTGGGCACATGGCAGGAGAGGACAGCCCTGCCAGCGCTGCCAGCCCTGTGCCCTCCCGGCCGCGCCCCACCTCTGCTGCTCCTCCTCCAGGCGGACGAGGGCGCTCTCCAGGTCGCCGCTGCGCTTGGTGTCCTGGCGGGGAGAAGGGGGCATCAGCCTGGGCAAGCAGAGGGAAGGGCCTGCCTTGCCCCACCACGGCACCCACCCTCAGCCGCTGCTGCTCCAGCTCTGTGGATCTCTCTACCAGCTGCTGCTCCAGCTCCGAGCACTTCTTCTTGTACTGGAGGGTCTGCGGATGGGTGCGGAGTGGAAGATTAGCCCCAGGGGAGGGGGGCAGGGCACAGCGAGCACATGGGGGGACGGGAGCAGGAGTGGGTGGCCCTGACCTTGGCCTGCAGCCGCTGCACCAGCTGGGCCTGCCGCTGCTGGCCTTCCTGGTAGGCCTGCAGCTTGCGCCGGTAGGAGGCCTGCTCCTCCTGCAGCTGCCTCCGCAGCTCCACGCTCTGCCGTACCAGCCCCCTGGGCTCGGGCGTTTCCAGCTCCCCAGACTCCAGCCGCACAGCCTGCTCCAGCTGCAGGGAAGGTCCCTGGGTGAGAGGCCCGGGCCTCCCGGGAAGGCAGGCACAGAACTCTACAGAGGATGCCAGGCTGGGCCCGGACCCACAATGCCTTGCAGGCATACATGGGCAAGCCCAGGGTGTAAAGCACGCATGCACAGGGTAATGAGGCTGTGCATGGACACAGGCTGAGCATGCATGGACACACAGACAAAGCACGGGTGGACACATGCAGGTGGGCCACAAACATGTGCATGCAAAACACAAAGCTGCACGGGGTTGGGGGGGAGGGGAACCTTACAGGCCCTCCGTGCACTTGCGTGCGGGCACCAGGAGCCTCTCCGCCAAACGCCTAACCCAGCTGTGGTTGATTATTAGCAACATGCCTATGTCTCCCCATCCCCACCTGAGGTGAGCTCAGGAAAACCTAGATTTTTGTTCTCCATTGTGTCTTAGACCCAGGAGAGTGGCAGTGGCATGTTTGTTGAATCATGAATTAATCGCATGAGCACATATGAATACATTCAAACAGAGGCAAAAATATCCGCATGCATATCTGAGCTTGGAGACACGCACACACATAAGGCACAGTGGCAGTCTCGAACATTCCCGGGGTGACACAGAGGAACGCCCCGCCCCCAACCCCCACACCCACAGCGCTCTGTAAGAGGCACACACTCGAACGGAGGGCTCGCTTATACGGAAAACTGCTGTCAGCGCCCTGCTCCACCCCCAGGAGCCTGGCAGCCCCTTCATTATCAGACCCTGTGAGCACAGGCTGGACGCCTGCATGCCTGGTTGTCATCATCTGTTGCTCTGGCTGAGTCTCCTAACCCCTCAGGCACCTGCTGGTCCCAGGGGGCCCTTCAGTCTCCTTGAGCTGTTGGGGAAAGGAGGAGGGAGCAGGCAGCTGAGGATGAGCAGGACTGACAGAGGAGTGACAGTGCCCAGGGAGAACCAAGGGGAAGACAGCCCAGCCTGGCTGATCCCACCCCAGGCCCACACTCACCATCCACCTCCCCAGTGCCTGGCCTGCTAGCCCATGCACACCATTCACATGCCCCCCAACACCAGGTCCCAGGGAAGCCAACAGCAAGGGCCACTGCTCTCACCCTGGCTAAATAACGGGACAGGGCCAGGCCAGCCCTCTAGGCCTCCATTCACCCAGGATGCCCGCGAGCCCTCCGACGAGCCACCGACCATGCTAACAACCTGCTCTCTACCCACCTCACCCCATGCGCTGGGGTCAGTGCCAGAGCGGGGCGGCAGTGGCCACTGGGGTGCCACCCGTAAAGAGGGGCCAGTGGGGAATGCTTGAGGGCTTCTGCCTGGAAGGGAGGCTGCAGGCTCATGATCAGTGTCTACACGGAGTCTACCTAAGTCAGGTGGCAGGACAGTGTCTCCAACCAAGCGGGCAGCACTGAGATCCCGGGTGCTGTGCGGCGACGTGGGCTCGCCTCACTGGCTGTGGCTGGGCTGTGTTTTGTCATTTGTCTCCATGTGGGACCCTGTGTGTCTTTGTGTCTAGGCCTTCACAGGGACCTCTGTGAGTGCCCATGTGTTCATGTGTTTGCTTTGTTTTTTAAAGATTTTATTTATTTATTTGAGAGAGCAATACAGAGATAGTGAGAGAGAGCACAAGCGGGGAGAGGGAGAAGCAGGCTTCCCGCTGAGCAGGGAGCAGGGAGCCCGATGTGGGGCTCGATCCCAGGACCCCGGGATCATGACCTGAGCCGAAGGCAGAGGCTTAACGACTGAGCCCCCCAGGTGCCCCGTTCATGTGTTCTTATGTCTGCGTGCAGACCTGTAAGTGGGCAGGGCTGGGGAGAGTGTCTGGGCTCCACGTGTGTCTGCAGCATGCATCTCAGCCACTCTCTGCAATGTGCAGGCATGCAGCATACCTCTGTCTGGCTGTGTGTGTCCCCGAGTCTGCAGGATGGGGTAGCTCGGTGGTGTGGCTGTGCGTCTGGGCAGTATGTGCTGTGAATGGGGGGGGGGGACTGTGTGGCATCTGGCTGTGGGGGGCACTTATGCTGTGTCTGCTCCATGAATCGGAGTGTATCACTATGGGGGACTTGTGTTTCCATGTGACATCTGTGTGTGTCCGGGTGGGGTCTGATCGGGGCCCCTGCCCTGTGTGCTTTGCACATCTGTGTGAAGCAGGTGCTATTTGCTGCTGTGATTTAGGGGGGTTCAGGCAGTCGTTGGGTGCCCTACAGGCTTCTGCAGTGCTCACAGCCAGGCCCGGCCTCTCCCGGCCACACCTTGCCCCTTTGCACAAACTTCTCCCCTCACAAAACAGCCCTTCAGTTTAACTTGTAATTCAAAAGGCAAAGAGGCGGGTCACCAAGCTGAGGATGAAAGAAGTTTACTGTCTCCCCTAGCAACCGCTGCCCTACTACCCGCCATTCATTCACTCGGTCCAGGTTGCCATGGACACTGGGGGAGCCCAGGGGGTCTGGCCTGTGGAGCCCAGGGGGCGTGGCCTGCCTTCCTTTCCTTCCCATTCCCAGCTGCCTCGCCCAACACCTGCTCTTCAGGGACAGGAAGATGGGGGGCCTGGGTTCTCCTTCTGACCTGGGAGGTGGCCATGGGGAGCCCCCGCCTCAGTTTCCCTACATGCAGTCAACAGGACACAGATCCTGACCGCTCCTCCACTTCTTTTTCCCAGGGATGCCGTGGGGTTGCAAGGGTCAGAACAATCTCACTGATGGGTCTCCAAACAGCCCACATGTAACAGTTATGGCCACGCGGGCCGGCCCTGCCACCTGCACCATGGGAACAAGTGGGCAGCAGGGACAGAGTGTCACAGGGCCACAGAGCCCTGTGGCCTTAACCCAGCCTTAACCCAGCTCCACCACTGACCTTGGGGCCTATCAAGCCCTGCTCTGGGCCTGCTTCCCCATCTGTAATAAGGTGATCTCCAGGCTCTGATGTTCGGGAGCCCACGCCCCAGGACAGGCCTGGAGGTCACTCTCATCCAAACCTGCCTGTAGGTGGGGGGCCTCACTCACACCACCTCACACTGAGAAAAGTGAAACACCCGGCTCCCTCTACATGCTATTCAGGGGCCTTCCCAGCCACATGAGGGAATCTTCTAGACTAATGCAGCAACCCCCTCCCCGCCCCAACCAGCCTTTGGCCTGCTGCAGCCCTAGCCTCAGCAGCTGTGTCTTAGCAGAAAAGAAACCTGCCACCTCCCACCTCTCGTTCTCTTCCCCCACCAGCTGGGGGGGAGCCACGCCAGCTTCACTGTCAGTCAGAAGCTGGCATTTAAGAGACAGCCCCCGGAGGCCTGGCACTGTGCCAGTGGCCAAAAGATGAGAGGGGGCTAAACTGGAGGAGGGCTGGCTCAAGTCCCCGTCACCCCCAAGAACAGGAGATTCGGGCCAGCCCACTCTCCATACCTCCTGCAAACCTGGGAAAACTAGCTCTGCACTGTCCCCAGCACTAGGGGCCACCCCAGGCCCCCCCCCCCCCGGCGCTGCTCCTCTGCAAGTCTCAACAAGTCGGGGGCCTATCCAGGCGAGCCAATAGCAGGACAATGGCACACCCTGCAACCACCCACATAAATGCATGCCCCTCTTCCCCACCGAGTAGGCAAGCCCCTGCGTGACAGGCCCAGCCCAGGGATCCTCGGCTAACCTGGCTCTGCCTAGCGCACGGGAAGCTCTGGGCCAGCTTCCAGCTCTGGGCTTCAGTCTCCCATTTGTTACATCCAGAGGCTCATGTCCGAGGTCCTTCCAGCTTTCCAACTGCCCCCCCCCCTGGAACTCCCAGCACACCCAGAAAACAAAACGGCAATGCACAGTCCTGGGCTGGGGGTCGAGAGCCTGAGCCTTCACGAGCCTCCACCGGCTGTGTGACCCCAAGCCCGGTGCCGTCCCTCTCGGAGCCTGCTATCCCCTCTGTTAAATGAGCATCATAATGGTCTCAACCTTGGGGCAGCAAATGTGATGCACCGAGCAAGCGCCGGGCCCATAGGAAGGCCTCAATAAACAGTAGTTACTGGGATGAGTTACCACCCACACATCTCCCATCTAGACACTCCCTCCCTCGGGCAACTCTCCCACCAACTGCCAGCCACCATCCACTCCCTAGCGTCCCCTCTCACAAGCCTGGAGCCCCAAAGGAGACAGTGCAGTCCTGGCCCAGGCCCTGGGGTCCCCACAAGCCTGCAGCACGGTGCTCGGGGAATGTGAGTCCTGTCTGGACTTGGAGGCTGGCCTGGCTTCTCCCTCCTTCCTTGGCGAGGCCTCACCCCCGTGCGGAGTGGCTGCAGGTCTGCGGCTGCCCGTGCCTACTCCAGCCTGCCTGCCTCAGTGTCCGGCCGCCGCTGGCCGGACCCCAAGACCCACATACACGGGAGCACAGAGAGATGGCCAGACACTCGAGGGGTGGCAGGGGCCTCTAAGGGTCTTACTCTCTGTCCCCACCCCAAGCAGGCGTGGGACAGATAGGAGTGAAATACCCTGGTGAGAGGCACTTCATTCGGTCAGCTCGTTGACTCCTCCCAAGCCCACATCATATTAGCATGCCCGCGACAGAAAACAGACTGGGAGGGCACAGTGTTTTGCTCAAGGCCACTCACGCCGGCAGGGCCACGGTCGGCACCCAGGCCAGCCTGACTGCGGGCCCACCTTCAGCCCAGTGCCCGGGCCCGGCCCGGCTGTCTCCCGGCCCTCGCCTCAGGGGAGCACCCTGGCCCTGAGGCAGCACCCACCCTCTCGCTGACCGCGTTGTACTTGATGGCCAGCTCATCACGCTCCGCACGGCTCTGGGCCAACAGGTCCTCCACGCGGGACAGCTCCTGCTGCAGCAGCTGGTTTTCCTCCTGCAGTGACAGCATGGATGCCATCTCTGTGGCCGGCAGCGGGGCTGGAGAGGGACAGCAGACACGAGGTTGGCTTCCCGCGGGGTGCAGGGGGGCACGCTCCCACGACATCCATCACTGGAGGCGGGAAGGGGGCCCGGGCCCCTGAGCGGGGACGCAGCAACAGAGCACACATAGAGCTGAAGAACGGGGGGGTGGGGGGGGCTGGGGGCAGAGAGATGGGCCTAGAGCTAGACTCAGAGTGGACACAACCAGAGCGGAAGGGTGGCCCCAGCAGGCCCAGAACGTGCGGGAAGGAGGCTCGGTCTAGGAGGCAGGGACTAGACCTGAGTTCTAGCTCCTTCGTTCTCCAACTGTTACTCGTCTCTGGGCCTCAGTTTTGCTGATCTGGAAATGAGTGGAACGGGTAACGAGACCCGACCAGGAGAGCAGGGAGGCCTCACTTAACATGTAACTTCTGAAGCCAGGGCTTAAGATAATATGGGTCATGTTGGGAGGAGGAGGAGGAAGAGGAAGAGGGAGGAGGAAGAGGAGGAGGGGAAAAAAGGCCAAAGGGAGAAGTAGAAGTGTCCCCCCATCCTGTGGGCTCCCCTCCCATCCCAGGACAACTGGACACACACCACAGGCCTTTAGGCTCTTCCAGCCTGAGGTGAGGGCTCTCTAATTCTCTCGCTGCCTGGGGCTCCTAGGGGCCCCAACATCCCTGGTCCTTCCAAGGAGGTTGAGCTTGGACAAGGACTGTGGCCAGAGCACCAGAAACACCACGAAGGAGAGCTACAAATACACCAGCTACGACGGTGTACACCCTTCCCAGGCTCTCAAACCGCATATGAGGCTGTGCATGCCACCCACCAGGAGGAACAGGGGCCCATCAGCCTCTCTGCCTGGGCAGGGAATGGTCAGTACCACCCCTCGGACTTCTGCAAAGTGCTGAGCTAAGCTGAGCTGCCCTCCCCCTGTAATCTCTGGTTCAGGCAGCTCACACTGTCCCTGGGAGAGAATGTGGTGTCTGGGTCTAAGTCTTTGCTGCGGGCTGCCAAACGGGGTGCTCATCCCCACTGTCTAGCAGCACCATATGGGGAACAACTCTGAGCAAATATACCTCTGAGCCTTCATTTCCTCATCTGTAAAATGGGTCTCTCCATCACAGGGTTGTGCCTGCCTCACGGTGAGTCACTATTACCATTGACCGCGGGAAAGGGGGATAAGAGGAGGGGTGAGGCACAGGCAGTGTCTGTAGAAGGTGAAAGAAGAGTAGCACCTTGGCTCTCAGGCTGGGAGAGGTTGCGGGTAACAATCTCTCTGATGCAGGCAGGCAGGCGAGCGGTCCTGGGATGGTCCTGGGCTGGGTCCTGCACACTCAGGCCCTTCTCCTGGCCTGCTCTCAGGACGCTGCTCTCCAGGGTCTGGGGGAAGGGCGGGGGGAGAGAGGCTCTGAAGGGGACCTGGGACCCTGGGCTCCCCTGCGTGGGAGAGGAAAAAAGTCCTGCGGCCCAAGATGTGGGTGCCCAGGAGACCCTCAGGAAATGCCAAACGGAGGGAAGCCTGGGAGTTAGAATGGCAAACAGCCCCATGGGAAGGCTCTCTATGTGCCCCCTGCCCCAGGAAGGAGGCCCCACCAAGGACCAGAGAAGTGAACCAAACCGCATGGCCCACTCACAAACCCCATCCAGGCAGCACAGTGTCGGGGGCTCCAGTCCAGCTCCAGCCCTACATGGATGGGGATTCCACTGTGCTAGCAGAGGTCACCTCAACCCTTAAATCTGGGAGGAGGGATCCCCTTTTCCCCACGGAGCACAGGGATAAGGGAGCCATAGCAGTTGAGCCCTGAGCACCCGCTCTACCCCCCAGTTTGGCTGGGAGCTGCAAGCTGGGGCCCCTGTGCACCCCAAACCCACCTCTCCCACCCCATGACCCCAAGATGCACCTACCACTCATCCACTCCTGCTAGACCCACGCTCCCCTGCCCTGGACAGGGTGGGCTCAGGCCTCAGGACCCACCTGGATAACGGTCTCCAGTGCTGGCTGGTCCTCCAACGGTCCCTCCAGCCCCAAACTCATGGGGCGCAAGCTGTGGGCACCCCCCTCCAGGCCCTTCTCCAGGGCCCCACAGACCAGCTCAGCTCACCCATCCCACAGCCAGACCGCTGTGCTGAGCACAGGGCAGATTAGGCTTAAATCCGGTGGTGCCCCCATGTGACCACCGAGGAGGGAGGGGCTGAGGGAGGGGGAGGGGTCGGGGAAGGAGAGGAGGGGAGGGAAGAGGGAAGAGGAGGGATGAAGAGGGGGAGGGGACGAAGGAGGGGAGGAGGTAGGGAGAAAGGGAAAGGATGGAGAGAGGGAGGAGGAGGGCCCTGGAGCTGAGGACCCCCCCCACAACTCTCCCCCCCCCCCCACACACACACTGTCCACCCTCCCCAGCTGCTGGGTCCTAGAGCCCTCCAAGCCTAGGGGGTGGGGTCAGTATCAGGAGGCGGGAAAGGCCAGTCTTAGACCTTCTTTGGTGACCCAGATGGCGGCCACGTGATTTGCTAAACCTGTATTCCCAGGGTGCTGGGATGACATCTTTCCCACAACAGGTTCAGGGCCAAGATCGCAGGCTGTGGAATCGCCCACACCAAGCCATCTGAATCCCGTCATCCCCTCACCCCCACTCCCCACCACACACACAGGCTGTGTGCTTCTGAGAAAGCAACTTTGCCTCTCTGAACCTCATTGTCCCCTTGTAAGATGCGGATAGTAACTGGCACCCATCTCATGGAGTTGTCTGGGAGATTAAACCAAAAACCGCGTGGGCACAAAGAGCATGTGACTCAGTGCCAGGTTCATAGTGAGCATTCGATAAATATCGACTTCACTCAGTTGAAAAATCCAAATGGACAGTCCCTGTACCCCAGGGCCAGAGGTCCACCCACCACCTCTCATGGTTCCTTGCCCTGCAGCAATGAGGCGGGCCTGGAGCAGTTAGGCCTGAAACTCTGGACTGAGCCGCATCACCTGCGGTCACATGGGAGTCCCAGCGCGCATGGAACTGTTTATCTCCTTCCCTGTCCCAGCGCTCCTCGCTCCTCAGCAGTCTGACCTTGGACTAGGTACCTCTCTGAGCCTCAGTTCCTCATCTCTAGAATGTGACTGAGAGGCCCTACCACACAGAGTCACTGAGGATCCAGTGGGTTGAAAGGTGTAAGGGGGTTTGAACCCCAGCGGGCTCGGAGTGAGCGATGAGCAGACCGCAGCTGCTGTTCCTGTTCCCATTAGCATCAGTCCTGCTTCCTGTGGCTCCTCTAAGTGCCATGTCCCGGAGGAGGCATACTTGCATTATCTCATTAAATCCCCACCACAGGGCACCTGGGTGGCTCAGATGGTTAAGCGTCTGTCTTCGGCTCAGGTCATGATCTCAGGGTCCTGGGATCGAGTCCCGCATCGGGCTCCCTGCTCCTTGGGAGCCTGCTTCTCCCTCTGCCTCTCTCTCTCTCTCTCTCTCTCTCATGAATAAATAAATAAAATCTTTAAAAAAAAAAAATAAATCCCCACCACAACCCATTTCCAGATGAGAAAACCAAGGCTTAGAGAGGTTAGAGTTCTCACCCATTCAAAGCGACATGCCCCAGGGAAGTGGTAAACCCAGAGCTCAGTCTACTTGGGCCAGGCAGCCCCCCAGTAAGTGCTCCAAGGCGAGGCCAGGCATTTTCCCTCTAAGACTCTACTCCTCTGTCTAGGTCAGACCCAGGAATGCAGCACGTGCTACATAAACGCACATCAGTCAGGCTGCACCCCTCACCTCAACTAGGAAATCAGCTCTGCAAATGGAAAGCCAGGAAACGGGGCACCAGGCCAAAAAGGTAAGTGCCACCAAGTTGCCATGGCAACCAAGGCCAAATTTAGGCAGAAGTGAGCTCGGCCAGGGGCAGAGAGCTGTCACTACAAAACTCTGGGACTCTCATTTTCCCACCTCCAGACACCCTCCAGAAGTCCCCTCTGTAGGCTGCACACCCATAACCAGAGCAGGGGGGAGGTCACAAACACCCACTAGGCCAGGATCTCCACCCCTGCTTGCCCAGCTTGGCACCGAGGGGGTCCCAGATGTGCTTGGTGAACTGAACTATTCTGTGCCTTCCCCCAGCCAGTGCCCTAATGGATCAGGGGAAGGGAGCAGGATGCCAGAACCCTTGGCTCTGCCCCGAGTTCTCCCCCTAGAGTCCAACTGGGTTCTCTAGATCCCAAGGAATCACATCTAAACCCTGTGTGTGCCACATCTGCAGTCAAATCTCAGAACAGTGATTGAATTCCTCACAGAAAAAGTCTGTACGTTATAGCTTCAGCATCCAACTCCAGTCTTGACTATGCCTCCCTACCAGCTGTGTGACCTGGGCCAGTGACTTCACCTCTCTGAGCCTCAGTTTCCTCATCTGTAAAATGAGATGATAATGGTGACTGTTTCTGTCATGAGGATTCAATAAGGTGATCTCTGCTTAGCTGTGTGCTTGGATGTGGTGTGGCAGAGACTGCTACGTGTTCCCCCAAAACATATTTCCAATTCTTCTTAAGAAATGGGACTCCCTTGGGCCGCCTGGGTGGCTCAGTCGTTGGGCGTCTGCCTTCGGCTCGGGTCATGGTCCCAGGGTCCTGGGATCGAGCCCCGCATCGGGCTCCCTGCTCTGCGGGAAGCCTGCTTCTCCCTCTCCCACTTCCCCTGCTTGTGTTCCCTCTCTCTCTGTGTCTCTCTCTGTCAAATAAATAAATAACATCTTTAAAAAAAAATGATTACATGCTATTAAGGAGTGTGTAAGTGTTGGCTCTTACTAAGTGTCATCATTACTACCACTACTATTATTGGCTCTTCCCAGTACCCATTCTAGAACCTTGTGCCTGGTACCCAGTAGTGTACCTCAGCCATTGTTTGGCGAATAAATACAGAGGAGACACTCTTTGCACTTGCTCCCTCCCATTCCTGCTGGGCTCTGGCCCACCCTCCCAGCCTGCTTGGCCTTTGCCCACCCTCCAAGCCTGCAGTTTGCCAGATCTAGCGGCAGGAACCAGCCAAAAAGTCCCTCGGAGATTACTCATGCGTTTCAAAAACACCCGTGTTCTTACCCACTTACACCTTTATTCTCCTACTGCTGACCAGAAATTAGAACAAAAACACTGCACCAACCATGAGCCCAGCCCTCTGCCCATAACTTTGCATCTGTACCTTGTCTGTTTTAACCTTCTTTTTTTTTTTAAGATTTTATTTATTTATTTGAGAGAGAGAGAATGAGAGAGAGCACATGAGAAGGGGGAGGGTCAGAGGGAGAAGCAGACTCCCCGCTGAGCAGGGAGCCCGATGCGGGACTCGATCCCGGGACTCCAGGATCATGACCTGAGCCGAAGGCAGTCGCTTAACCGACTGAGCCACCCAGGCGCCCTGTTTTAACCTTCTTGATAGCTCTGTGATGCCAATAGTGTTCTACCCACTTTACAGATGAAAACACTAAGGCCCAGCGAAGTTAAATAACTTGCTCAAAATTACCCAGCATGAAGAGCTAGAGCCACATGTGAGACCCAGGCATGCCTGGTTCCAAAGTTTTGAGCAATAACAGCAATGGCTACCACTATGTAGTGCTTACTGTGTGCCAAGCACCACCGTGGGTCTCGGATGTGTATTATATAAGCTGCTGCCATCTTTTGCCTGCACTGCTGAGATGGCTCTTCATAGGTCTCCCTGCTTCCACTCTTGTCCCTCAGTTCCAGTCTATTCTCATGCAATGGAGATCACATCCCTCTTCTGCTCAATGCTCCCCCCCACCACACACACACACACACACACACTCTTCCTATCACACTCAAAATAAAATAACAAAATTCAAAGTCTGGCCACAGCATACAAGGCTTGCCCAGTCTGGCCCCAGTCCACTTCTCCCACCTCATCATCCCCTTTCCTCCCTCCCCTTGCTCATGCCACCCTAGCCATGCTGGCCTTGATGCTCATCAAAACACATCAGGCACGCTCCCACCTCAGGACCTTTGCACCTGCCACTTTCTCTGCCTGCAATGCTCTTCCTGCTTTTGCATGGCTGATTCCTGCTTGTCAACCAGATCTTGACTCAAAAATATCATCTTCTAAGGGAGCTAATCCTGACCTCCCAACTAAAGTGGTCCCTGCCCAGTGCTCGCTTCAGCAGCACATATAAAGTGGTCCCTGCCCATAGTCATACTCTGTTTTCTGTAACATGTATGTTCTCTTTCTCCTCCAAGGACAGGGACCAAGTTGGCCTTGTTCAATGCTGTCTCCACAGCCAGCGCTCCATAAACAGCTGTTGAATGAATGAATGCTAAGAGACAAGTAATAATATAGGAATAATATAGGAAATAAATGAAAGAAATTAAAGAAAAAGAAACAATTCCCCTGAGCTTTAGTGGGCGTCACATTGGGCAAGTCCTGGCCATAAATGATGTCACCCACAGACTGGGATCCCAGAAGGACCCCCAGGGAACATCCCAGGAGCTCAGGGTAAAAACCTGACAGCGTCCCCCACAGCGGACCCCTGAGTGGGAAGGCTGCCTAGTGTCCAAGGGCTGGCCCTCATCTCCAGGGCTTGAGAGAAAGCCTGGGGAGAGGAGGAGCTAAGTCAGGCAAAGCTTCAAGATCCAGGCGTTCTGACTCCTGAGGTCTTTTCTGAACCCTGCTCCTAACTAAGGAGCCCAGCCTGGCCTTAGCCTCGGTCTGCTCCTAACACAGGACTTGTTTATTTATGAAGCACCTGCTCTGAGCCCAGCTAAGGAAAAGAGGAAATCTCAGATGAAAACAGACAGAAGGTACCCTGATGGACCCTGCCCCACAGTGTCCCAATCCCCCAGACAAGTCCCAGTCCCAGGGGGAGCTGGGGAGACTGGCCACCATGGGAGCAGACATCGGCCCAGACCACAGTCCTCTCGGGTTTGCGTAAAAATCACAACGGAGACCATTCAAAATGCCAACCGTAGGCCCCATGTTGAGAAACCCGAGGAGGGCCCAAATCCCTGCACAGGCTGTGCCATCTTTGGCCACTCAATTGACCACTCTGGGCTTCAGTTTCCCCATCGGTAAAATGGGGCTACTCTGCACTCCATCGGGTCGCAGCGAGGGCGAAATGCCTTCCCGCGCGAGGACTGCAAGGACGGTGTCGGGCCCACAGGAAGCCGCAGCGCGGGAGCTGCTGTTTGTGGCGACGGTGGGGAAGGGCCTCCCGCGGCGGCCCAGCCGGCGGGACGAGGGGACCCGCCACGGGGGCCCCCGTCGGGGCCTCAGGCCGCCGGGCCCGCCAGGCCCCCGCCGCGCCCGGCCCGCAGCCCGCGAGAGTCGGGGCAGGGTCTGGAGCGGGGGGCAGGCAGGACGCCCGCAGAGCCGGGGGTGCGGGGACGCGGCGAGGGCACAGGGTTTCCCCAGGGCCGGGGGACGGCGGCTCCGGCCCGCCCCCTGGCGCGCGCCCGCCTTCCCGCCCGCGCGCGCCGCCGCCTCAGCCCCGCGGCCTCCGCCCGCCGGAGCGCGCGACCGCCACCTCCTACCTTCGCGCGCCGCCGCCGCCGCCTCCGCCGCCGCCGCCGCCGCACGGGCGGGGCGGGCGGGGCGTGAACGGGGGGCGGGGACAGATGATGGAGGCGCGTCCTGGGCGGGGCGGAGGCGGGGCTGCTTTGGGGGCGGGGCCAGCGCCGCCCCTCCCGCTTCCCGCGTAGCCGGGGGTGAAGGGAGCGTCGCGTCCCTGGGCCCGCCGCTCCCAAGCTGTTGAGCGCTTACTGGTGGCGGGTACTGGGTTGAGGGCTTTTCCAACACGGCCTCGTTTGCTGCTCCGGACAACCCAGCAAACAGGGATTATTCGCTCCTTTTGCATGAGGGGAAATGCCCACGCTCAGCTGCACAGTCCCGCTGTGGTCTCGCCTGTGTTCCCTGGCCCGGCCTCGAAGGTCTAAAACTCAAGCTCTGGCCTCCGCCCCTCGGCAGCCAGACTGAGGGGCCATTCCTGCCCGCGCCTTCGGAGCCCACCATAACAGTACTGAGGCTTCGATGACTGCCACCCGCAGGAGAAAGTTTTCCTGCTTGCCCTGCAATCTAGCCTGAGGCGCTCTGGCCTCAGTTTGCTCATCTGTGAAATGGCGGAACCCCATCTGCTACCCACTCTTTCTCTCAAACTCATTGCCTTGCCCAAATGGGATAGGGATCAGACCATAGAGGAAACCGTGCTTTTTGTTGTTGTTTTTGTCATCTCTGCACCCAGAGTGAGGCCCAAACTCACAAACCCGGAATCAAGAGTCTCAAGCTTCACAGACTGAGCCAGCCAGGCACTCCGAGGAAACCATGCTTTCGAAACTAAACCGTGATCTGTCATTTCTATTGCAACAGTAAGCTAGCTTCTATCCGCCCACTGGGCCTCAATCTCCCTCTGTTCTCCAAAGCATTGACTCAAATCATCCATTTCCAAAGGGGGAGGCAGCTCTGAATCTCTCGGGCAGAGAGAGGGGTGTGCTTGGTTTGAAACAGCATGTTTAATTTTATGATTTTTTTTTAAGATTTTATTTATTTATTTGACAGAGAGAGCACAAGCGGGGGGAGCGGCAGAGGCAGAGGGAGAAGCAGGCTCTGCACTGAGCAGGGAGCCCCACTGGGGGCTCGATCCCAGGACCCTGAGATCAGGACCTGAGCTGAAGGCAGTAGCTTAACCGACTGAGCCACCCAGGCGCCCCTAATTTTATGATTTTTTATTTGGAAAACAGCCATAGGTGGGTAGGAGGGGGTGAGTGGGAGTTTTCTATTTGTCAAAGAAGAGCCTGGGTCTTACATCTGAGAAATGGCTCTCGAGGCTGCCGGTGTGGCCTTCAAGCCCGGACACCCTGGGATGGTGCAGGCGAGGCTGTGGCCTGGGCCAGGGCTTCGAGTCAAGAAAGGTTTGGGTCAATCCCTGGGGTTTGGGGATGGGGAGGTGGAGCTGTGAGGTTGGGAGGAGAAGGGCACAAGGGAGGGCTGACTGATGTCTTCCAGGAAGCACAGCTGGCCCCCAGGTCCCCCAGCATGGCCCAGGTCTGTGTCACCCTTTCTGGAGCCCCCAGACTTGCTGGGTCCCTACCCAGGCCCTAACAGGCTCATGGCCTCATCAGCCCACTGCTGATTCTGCGTGTCCCTGCAGAGCCCTCACTCCAGAGTGCTCCTCCCAGCAGCAGGGTCCGGGCTCAGGCCCCCATCCCTGTCCCTCCCACCAGCAGACCTGCCTGTTGCCTCCACCAGGGGTCCCTTGGTTACCAGCACCTGGACCTCGAAGGCGGCCTCCACCGGCCGCGTGCCACACTGTGGGGGCTGCCGCGGCTTCCATTTTCTCATGCTATGCTCAATCCCCTCTGAACACTGTGAAACAGGATCTAGGCTGTGAAGCAGGTTCTAGGATTATTTCTATTTTATGGATGAGGAAACCGAGACTCGGAGAGGTACAGTCACTTACCCAAGGATACGCAGCAGGGAGTTCTTTGGCTTTCAATCCCCCGCTTCTTTCCTCTCTATACTACGCTCCCTGATGCGAGACTTTGGAAGGGACAGCAAACACAGCGGCTCTCTCCTGACCCTCTTACCCCAGAGCCCACAGGACCCTGCTGCAGGGGCGTCCCATATGTACCCCAGGCTTCCTCGGGAAGCCTCTGGCCCCCCTCTCTGTGACGAGGCTGTGTTCCCAGCTCAGCTTGACCAGTGGGTCATCTGAGTCCCCAGAACTGTTGCCCACTGGTCACCCTGCCCCATAACTAGATGGTGCTCAGCCCAGCGACCCCAAGACCAGCCACCCAAAGCGAGTCGCACCAGGGGCTCACCTGCTCACTGCAGAGGGTTCTAAATCTGTAGCTCAGGTAACTGGAAAACAAGTGACTGGAATCCCCACCCCAGGGTTGCTAGGGCCAAATACCTGCCAAATCTGGGTGCTAGGCTGGGTTGGACTCTGCCCACCATCTGTAAAACCACATTAACCAGGAGGCTTAGAGGACGGGGCGTGTTCTGATTAACTGGATTCATTGGATATCTTAAGGGTGACTTGCAAAGTCTTTCTATAAGGTCCAACTTGAATAGCAAAAAAAATTGGGAAGACTGAAAGGTCCAGCAATAGCATATATAATCTTGGGTGGTTCGTTTAATGAAAAACCATGAAGTCATTCCAAATGTTAGAGAACATTCAATGCCTGGAGAAATGGTTGTAAGTTGTTAAGTGAAGTGTTTCAGAACACTAAGCCCATATTTGTAAAAAAAAAAAAAAAAACACCAATTTATTTACTGCTTATATATAGTAAGATGAAAAGACACTAAAATGCTCACCCTGCTCCATATGTTTGTGTGTTGATATGACAGATGACCTTTTAAATGTAGATTTTCTTTCTTTCTTTGAAAAGGTGGTACATTTACATGGTTCAGATTCAAACAGAAAGTTATCAAGTAAAAGTATCTCCTGGTGTCTAGCATCTTTGTCTCCCAGGCACCCAGTTCTCACCTGCAGGCACCTTGTGGGGTGCTATTTCGTGTGTACCTTTCCAGAGACATTTTATGCACATAAAGTAGCTTTCCTTCCCATTTATGCAAAATAGCATATTCTATCTACACCTTATTCTGTACCTTCCTGCCTGCCCTTCATATAGCTCAGCGATACTTCCTTACCTCTATATAAAGAGTTTAAGAAAAAAAAAAAGATTTATTTGAGAGAGAAAACAAGTGGAGGGGAGAGTCAGGGAGAGGGAGAAGCAGGCGGGGCTTGATCTCAGGGATCCGGGATCATGACCTGAGCTGAAGGCAAAAGCTTAACCAACTGAGCCACCCAAGCGCCCCTATAAAGAGCTTTTTCATTCCATTTTCCCCAAAAAATCTAGTATACCACTATATGGATGTATCTAAATTTATATAACCCATCCCCTACTGACGGACCTTGGAGTGGGTAGACTGTGGCGAGTTGAATTGTGTCCCCCCAAAAGATACGTTCAAGTCCCAACCCCTAATACCTGTGAATGTGACCTTATTTGGATATAGGGCCTTTGTAGATATAATTAAGAATTTTGAGATAAAATCGTCCTGGGTTTAAGGTCCACCGATACACCTAAGGCCCTAAATCCAGTGCAGGGTGTCCTTACAAGAAAGGGAGAGGACACACACAGAGACACAAGGAGAAACCCACATGAAGACAGAGGCAGATGTGGGCCCATGTTCCTACAAACCAAGGAATGCTTGGGATGATTGCTAATATCCTTTGTGGTTTTGTTTTCGTACCTGCGTTACATCTGTAATCTGGAAGAAAACATTAAAACATCTATGTTCAAGCTGCAGTAAGGAAAAACTGGCCTTCTCCCAACTCTGGTCCATTCTGCCCACAGAGCATGGCATCCTCCCATCACTCTCTGCTCAGAGAAATCAACAGCTACTGAGAGCCTACTATGTGCCGTGATGCATGGCAGTGGCTTCTGATCACCCAGGAGGCAAAGCCCCACCCTTGGCCTGTCATTTGATACCTGTCATATTGTGGCTTTCCTGATCTACTAGGAGAATGGGAACTTCCACGGATTAACCAGGTCTTCTGAGCCAGCCCTAGAGGCAGCCCTGGTTGCGCAGATCCACCTGATAAAAAGCATGGATGCTGGAGCCAGACGCCCGGGGTTCTAACCCAGCTCTTAACCCAGCATTTAGCAGCCACGTGACTTCGGGCAAACTATCTAATCTCACTGCTTCAGTCTCATCGTTTGTAAAACGGGTGAGTACCTCCTTGTAGGGCTGATGTGATGGCGAAACGAGTTTTATGCCAAGTGCATGGAACAGTGCCTAGCACGTAGTAAGCGTCACCAAGCAACAGCTGTCAACAAGGCCCAAAGGAGCATGTGAAGTCAGCTGCCAAGGCCACAAAGGCCTTGAATCTGTCCAGATGCTTTTCTCTGAGACTCCCACTTCCAACACGCTTTGCTCACTTCTTGTCTTAGTCATCTATTGCTGTATAACAGGATCCCCACAAATTTAGCAGCTTAAAACATTTACTGGCTGTTTCTCTGGGTCGGGAGTCTGGGCCCAGCTTGGCCGGGTCCTCTGCACAGCTGCAGTCAAGCCTTGGCCAGGGCTGGGGCTCATCTGAACGGCCAGCTGGGGAAGGACCGGCTTCCAGTCTCCCGCGGTTTGGGCGGGCAGTGCTCCGTTCCTTGCAGACTGCTGGACCAGGAGCTTTGGTGCCCTGTTGGCGGTCAGCCTGAGGCTGCCCTAGTTCCTTGCCTCTTTGACTCTCCAACTGGGGCAGCACACACATGGCAGCTTGCTTCTCCAAAGGCAGGGAGAGAGGGTCTGTCTCTGGACAGATGTCCTGACAGCAGGACAGATGTAATGTTCTGTAACGTGATCGTGGAAACATCTTGTCACCTTTGCCTTGTTGTGTTGCTTAGAAGCCACGGGTCTGGCCTTTGTTGGAAGGAGATTACATGAGACGTGCACACCTGGTGGTGGCAATTGTGGGAGCCACCTTCGTCTGTCAGGGTATTCAAATCCCCCTGCTCTGTAGTGCGCAGCCCAGGCCTCACACCCCCCCCGTCCCCCCCACCAACTTGGAAGCTCCAGGCAGGTGTCTGAGTGAAGAGCAGCCTGGTTTCGTAGTGGGGATTTTCCTGGGGACCCTAGTCCCACAGCAGGTTTTTTTTTTTTTTCCAGCCAGGATTCCAGTTGGTGATGGAGAACACCACACTGTTTCTTACCTCACTCCCAGCCCTCACAGATCTGTCAAGGTGTTTTGGGGGTTAGATCCTTGACAGCTGCTTCACCAGCGGCCTCACCACCATTTTGAGTAATGGTTCCGGGTAAGTTATCTGGTTCTAGATGAAGGTAACTACGGCCAAACTACGGGATATGGGCACCTGCTAGTGCCTCTGTGCCTCCTGTGAGTGACACTTAAGGACAGAGCCTGTGGTCACCGCCTAACCAGGAGAGAGCCCAGACCCAAAGCCCAGGTCCATCTCCAGAACCCAAGAGCCCACGTCCAAGGGGAGGTACTTCCACTGAAGGAAGCGCTCCTTGAAGGTAAGCTTCCTTTTCCAGCCTTCAAGCGCTTTGGAAGATGGGATGTAATGGGCAACAGACGTGAAGTTTACTACTCCTGAGACTGCTCTGATGCAAATTCCTTACTCTTATTCCAAGGGCAGAGGGCCCTTCATTCTAATTTTCTAAGTCCCCCTCTTAGACGGTTTCTTAGCCAGAGCAGCGGTTTCCTTAACTAACAAAAACTGCAGCTTTCTTACAGAACCCTCGAGCATGGGAAGTGCTGGGGCCTTTAGTTTTTGGCTTCTGCAAGACTGTGCACCCTTACTATTTAGGAAGATGCTTCCGTGGAGAGGTCTTGGGGGGAGGCAGGGGCCCCCTCCCACATTACAAGCTAAAAAGACGGTGCTCTTCCAGATGCACAGGGGAGAAGTTACTGGTTGCCTGAGGGCAACAAGACCCAATTCTCTTACTCTGGCTAATCTGACACCCTGGCACCAGACTTTAAATCTGGACACACAATCAGCGGTGAGAGGTGGCTGTGAGTCTAGCTGTGGCACCCTGGATGGCTTCGTGGCCATGCTGCCAAAAACATGTTCATCCTTGACGTACATCGACAGAAGTAAAAATATTTATTTTTTTATCTTCGGAATCTGGTCCCACAAAAAGGCCAACACTTTTTTTTCAGTTCATTGTCTTGACCCTTCAAAAAATCGATCTTTCAATTAAGAGGTAAAGTATGCTGAGAAAAGCAAATTTCGAGGTGTGCTCAGGTAAAATTATTTCTCATAAACCAATAATACAGGCAACCCTAGGCTTCCAGTTCGCTCAGAACTCCTTCTGTCATGTACAGTCTCTGAAGGAGAAAAGAAAGTAGGAGGCTGTCTGCAGACAAGGCACTTGAGAAACCACAGCAAGAAGAAAACCCAAGGCCCCTGGGAACTGTGCTGGCAGCCCGTGAACCCAGAGAGCTGTCGGTGGACAGGACGGCCAGACCCCCCAACCTCCATGAGAACAGTTCCGGCTTTCCTGCCCAAACACGCTTCCGGCGCCTGCATCAGCCTGGCACTGCCCACCTGGCCCGGAAGACCCGGCAGCCAGGCCACTTGGCCAAGACGAACACTGCTTTCTGAAGCTCAGAGCAGTTCCTACGGCGGACAGGGTGGAATGCTTTCCGAGGCCCCTGCTGGCGCATCTTGCAGGGGCAGTCCCTTTTGCAAAGGCAAGTTAGTGCAGATCAGCACGTTAGCAAAGCAAACATTAAAGATATTTTAAAAGCTGATTAATACTCTTGATTTCCCTCCTGATTAGCTGTTCGAGCTGCAGCCTATAAACCTGCCAGAAATCAGGAAGGAATCCCCCCTCTGAAGGCACCTTGAATGAAGTGGCTACAGCCAACGGGAGTGCAGAAGGCCCTCCTTCTGGACAGTGATCACGGGACACCTGTAACCACTGAGAAGGGCCCAGCTGAGGCCAGGTAGCACGCTCAACCCCTTCTTTTGCTTTGGGGGCTTGTGTTTAATATGGGTCATGTGATGGAAGCAGCAGTCTCAGAGTCTCTCATGTCAAGAGACGGACAGGGATGGGGATGCTGGTGCTCTCCTCCTCCTGTGTTGTGGTTGCACACTCGGGTCCCAGCAAACAGTGTGACATTGTGCCAATTTACTGCCTAACATGCCAGTCTGTCAAGAAAGTCAGGTGAGGAGGAGAGGAGTCATGCTCCAAACAGAGGCCGGCTGGGGAGTGCTTCGTCCTCCTTCCTTTGGCCCAGGTGAAGTGGTTCCTTTCCAGAAATTGTATGAGGAAAAAGAGGGGTTGCACTCAAATCAGAACTGGACCCAGCCTGTGCCTGGTTGAGTCTGGCTGGAAGTCGACCTGTAAAGGGAAAAAAGGGAGGGGTGGCAGAGTTTAGATGTTTGAAAATACAAAGTCGATAAAGCGTGGCTTCTCTCTGGGCAAAAAGAGCTCCAAGAAGTGAGTCCCTGAATGTTCTGGAGCAGGGGTCAGCAAACTACAGCCCAGAGACCAAACCTAGTTCTGTCTCTGGAGATAAAGTGTTACTGGCACAGAGCCATGCCCATTCACTTACACGCCATCCGTGGCTGCTTTTGAGCTACAAAAGCAAAACTGAGTAGAGGCCATAAGGTCTGTAAAGCCTAAACGATCTATCTCCACAGAAAACACGTGCTGAGTCCTGTCCTACAGACTATCCCTATAAACAACGGTGCAATAAGTTTTTAGCATCTCTTCACCTCGACTCCAAGGAAAGGCTTCAAGTTTTATTGAGGCAGAGAAGGCAAGAGACCACGAGAATGGGCCAAGGCCAGAACCAAGGTTAATTCTGTCCAGTGTTCTGGGATAGCTGGGGCAGGGGTGGGGAGAGTGGGGTGGAGGAAGAGGGGAGCTGCTACTGGGGATGAGCCAAAGGCGGTTGGAAGACCAGAGAGAGTTACAGTGTAGCCCCAGGTCCCCGAGCAGTAGAGAGCAGTGAAAAGCCTTCACAGGGACGAGTATGCCACCCAAAGCGGGCACTCTGGGGCTCTGCCCTCTGGCTGGCCTGAAAACGTCCAAGTCTGGGCGGTTGCTCCAAACACCAGAAGAAAAGCATCTGGAACAATCCCAGGTTTCTAGGGACACAGCCCTGGCCCCAGTCCCACCACAAAAACGTGACCCTCTCCTCACCCTGTGGATTTGGTAAAGTCTCCCCAGATGTCGGTGGTAGCAGTCGTGGCAGGCTTCGGGTGTGGCCAGGACATGGTGGCACCTCCTACTGATGTCCCCAAATCCGCCAGGCAGGGAGAGAAGAAAAGGAGACAGAGGAGTCAGAAATCTCTCTTTCTGGTGGTCTCAGTGACCCTGAAATCAGTCTCATGATTCCAGGTGGCCGGGAAAGACACACAGAGACCTGCTCTGGGACAAACAAACAAACAAACAAGCTGCCACATTTCCATCTGCTCACGAGCCCTTGAGGGCTCCTAGAGAAAAGTGGAAAGCCATATACATACAAGGTGGAAGGCAGGGTGCCAGGGAGCACGAGTCACACACCATCCATCACTCATACCTGAAGCTGACCTTGTTTTCAACTGCTTCTATGTTGGCAATCTGTTTAAAATTCACTATCTCCCGCCCTGGCTTCTTGAATCTCCCGCCCACCAACGATGCAAGGTCATCTTCACGTAGAGCCCTTAGTCCAGGGTCTGGATCAACTGAATGAAAAAGTTATGCTCCAGACATGTGCCAAGTGCTGGGACCCAAAGTGGTTAGGGTTTGGGGCGAGCCTTCCGGAAGAAGCAACACAGAAGCCGGTATCTGTGTGTCTCTCTTCATCAAGGTGGGGCCACCTGGGGCTCCCGTGCCTGCCTCTGCGCCAGCACCTCGCCCCGTGCTGCTGTCCCTGCTAAAGGCCCTGTGCCTTCCTCCCTCCGCCCTCCCACCAATTTGCTATTTCTAATCTGCTCTGGGACGGGAGACCAGATAACACCAGGGCCCTCAAGGATTTAGTTTTGCAGCTCGCCAAGTGCTTACTGTGCATTGTCTCCTTCAGACCCATCCCAGGCCCTGGGGGAAGACAGGCCAGGACCAACTGTGTGACTTGATGCGCATCCCTCAAGTCTGTTTCCTTATCTCTCAAACGGGGGTGAGGGACGATAACAGTGACTACTTCACAGAACCGGTCTGTGCTGCAGGAGCTAATACAATGAAATGCTTGGAGAAGGCCCAGCACACGGTGGTGATAATGACCACATTAGTTGAACACGACCCGACAAACACAAGCACTTAGTGTTTTAGGTATTGTTCACGGATCAGCTCATTTGATCCTCACAAGAAACCCACACCGTAGGCTATCATGACTGCCCCCATCCTACAGATGAGAAAACTGAGGCACAGAGAAGCAGGCAATCTTCTGACTGTCACACAACTGATAAGCTAGAATGTGAACTCAGCCAGTCTGGTTTACAGGATATACTAAGTGCTCAAGAAATGGTAGCTCTTCGTGGCTCATTATCTGACACCATTTTGTCTGCAGACACACTAATTGCCTGTCTTGTACGTTAGAATGTAAGCCCTTGGGGCGCCTGAGTGGCTCAGTCAGTTGAACGTCTGCCTTCAACTCAGGTCATGATGCCAGGATCTTGGGATCGAGCCCCACATCGGGCTCCCTGCTCAGTGGGGAGTCTTGCTTCTCCCTTTCCCTCTGCTGCTCCCCCTGCTTGTGCTCTGTCTCTCTCTAATAAATATTAAAAAATCTTAAAAAAAAAAAAAAAAAGAACATAAGCCCTTGAGGGGCGCCTAGTTACTCAGTCAAGTGTCTGACTCTTGACTTTGGCTCAGGTCATGATCTCAGGGTCATGAGATCAAGCCCCACATTGGGATCTGTGTTCCAAGTGGAGTCTCCTTGAGATTCTCCCTCTCCCTCTGCCCCCATCACTCTTGATTTCTCAAATAAATAAATAAAACCTTAAAACAAAACAAAACAAAACAAACCAGAAGCCCTTGAGAGCGGGAACTTGGTGCTGTACTTACAACATTCCCAGGGCTTAAAACACTGCCTGGCACATAGTAGATACTCCGTATTAGCTGTTAAACATGCACCAGCAACCGAGGGAAGGCCTAAGATAGCAGCTCTCAGACCTTCGTGAGCATACAAATAATGTTAGGAACACAGATTCCTGTCCACGTTCCTGGTGATGCCAAGGCAGGTGGTCCTGTTACTCTGAGAAACAATGCTGGAAGAATGGTTCCTGGTACCGTGGCAGAGGCTGGCTGACCACTACTCCTGCCCACTCCTGGGCTGGGAATTCCCCACAGGCTGAGGTTGGAAGCCTGACCGGCAGATGGGGAAGCCTATGTCCACACCCTTAAAAGGGAAAGAAAGCAGGCTTCCTGCAATCCTGTCCTCTAGAACCTAGTGAAATCTGTGTGGAGAAATCACCCAGCCTGGGGAAGGCTTGGAACATCAGCTAGGCTGGGCGGGTAGGGTGGAGAGGCCAAGGATATGGGCTAGCTCCCCATCTCTATCAGTGGCTGGTACTAGGCACTAACTTCTGGAATCCCAGGGTCACCAAAAGGCATTCCTTACACCTTAGAACAAGCACCAGCACAGCGTGCTGGGCGAGTTGCCTCTCAGCTTCCCAGGACCCCGAGGGCCTTACCAAGGACCTTGCTCTAAACTAAATCCCCGATTTTATTTTCTACCACTCACCCTGGCATACTTATGCTACATCCATTTTCCTACACACACCAGGTGATTAAAAATCTGAGCCTTACTCACACTCTTCTGTCTGGAATGCCAAGCGTCCTCTGCCCCCATCTCCTCCCTTCAAGGCCCACCTCAATGCCACCTTTTCCATGGAGCCTCCCCACATCATCCTGGCTGGTCATATGTGGACCCATACAATTGGTCTTTGTGCCCAGGACTTCTGTCTCCTACCAGATATGAGCAGACCGTGTCTCTATCACCCACCCACTCGACAAACACTGAGCAGCTTCTAAGAACCAGGAACCCACATGCTGATGCTTTCATAGCAAATCAGTGTCACAACCAACAATCTGCAGCCCCCACCCATCAGGGGTAGACAGAGGCACTAAGCGGGGAAGTGGCAGGTATCAGGGAAGAGGGGAACCCCTTACCCAGTCTGGGCAGGATCAGCTTCATGGTGTCACAGACAGGTACCACATGATGGACAGTGTGAGTGAAGGAGGGAGCACCACGGGGCCCCAGCTGCACCTGGCGGCGGAGAGGAACCCGCAGGTGCAGCTTTCGCAGCAAGTACAGTGACTCCCGAGCACTGACCTGAACTGGGAGCAACTGCTGTCTGGACGAGGGATTCCCCCCCAGACAACTGCTCCACAGGTGGGGGGATCAGGGTGGAGAATTTCCCCCCCGGGGGCGGAGGAAGCAGGCTCAGTCCTCCTGTGCTGGCGGGCCGCGCTCGGGGAGTCCCAGCTGCTCCTTCCTTCTTCTTCATGTTCTGAAGAGAGGCGAGGGATGCAAACCAGTCAGTTCTGCTGGGGTCCCCCTGCTTATCGGAAAACCCCACAAAGAGGGCCCAGGTGGCCCCCAAGCCCCAAACATCTGTATAACCAAAAGATGGTCAACAGCTGCCCAGCACTCACTGTGCTGAGCTGTGTTCAACACATCACAATTCCAGAGCTATCCCAAATACATCTAATGCGAAAATTCAGCCCTGGGGCGCCTGGGTGGCTCAGATGGTTAAGCGTCTGCCTTCGGCTCAGGTCATGATCCCAGGGTCCTGGGATTGAGTCCCACATAGGGCTCCTGACTCGGCGGGGAGTCTGCTTCTTCCTCTCCCTCTGCCTCTCCCCCTGCTCATACTCTCTCTCTCTCTCTGTATCTCTGTGTCTCAAATGAATAAATAAAATCTTAAAAAAAAAAAAAAGAAAACTCAGCCCTGGCTTCATTAAGCATCAGGGAAATACAAATTAAAACTACAAATCAAAACGAGTGCTATACCATTACACACCCACCAGAATGGCCAAAATGCAGACTATCAAGTGCCATCAAGGATGTGGAGCAACCAGAACGCTCACTCACACACTGCTAGAGGAGGTGTAAACGGGGAACGCTACTTGGAGAAACTGTCTGGAAGAATCTATAAAGCTGAACATGTGAACTGATGACCCTACAATTTCCCTCCTAGAAACAGACCCCACAGAAACACATACTCATGGCACCGAAAGACATGTACTTGGACGTTCATAGCCATTACTATTTGTAATAGCTCCAAACTGGCAACTATCCCAGTGTTCACTGTCAGTTAAAGAGTAACACTGGGGGGCGCCTGGGGAGCTCAGCTGGTGAAGCATCTGACTCTTGGTTTTGGCTCAGGTCATGATCTCAGGGCTCAGGTCCTGATCTCAGGTCTTGGGATCGAGCTCCATGTGGGGCTCTGCGCTCAGCAGGGAGTCTGCTTGAGGATTCTCTCTCCCTCTCCCTCTGCCCCTCCTCACCTCAAATAAATAAATAAATCTTAAAACAAAACCCACAAAGAGTACCACTGTGATGCATTCTCACAATGAAATACACCACTGCTGTGACAATGGACAAACTATTAGCAACAGAACAGAGGCAGATTTTGTTTGAAAACAAAATCTAGGGCATTCCACATCAGGACCGTGGTGACTCTGTCCTGTGGACAAGAACAGGAGAGGGGCTTCCAGAACGCAGATAATCTCTGCTTCTTGATCTGGGGGCTAGTTTGTGTGGGTACATTTGGTTTTCAAAAATTCACTGAGTTCTGCATTTATAATGTGTGCACTTTTCTGTATGCATATCGTACTTCCATAAAACATTAAAAAAAAAGGGGCGCCTAGGTGGCTCAGCCAGTTAAGCATCTGACTTCAGCTCCAGTCATGATCTCAGTGTCCTGGGATTGAGCCCTCCATTGGGCTCCCTGCTCAGTGGGCAGTCTGCTTCTCCCTTTCTCTCTCCCCCTGCCCCTGCCTCTGCTCTCAAGTAAATAAATAAAATCTTAAAAAAAAAAAAGAAAATTAAAAACCAAAACCAAAACCTGAGCCCTGATGTGAGCCGGAAACCAGTGCAAGTTACAAAGATGAAGACACAGTTCCCACCTTGTAAGGAGCAGCAGCTTAATCCAGCACTAAGACCACAGCCCTGAAGCCAGAAGCCTGAAAGCCCTCAGTCAGAGTCCAGCTGTGCTGGTTATTTCCAGCTCTATGACCTGGGCAAATCCCTTAAACTCTCTAAGCCTCATTTCCTTGCCTGTAAAATGGGAGAATGCTTAATTCATATAAGTGCCTTAAAAAAAAAAAAAAAAAAAAAAACCACTACCTGGCACACAGCTGATGCTCATTAAATGTTAGTTTCCTCCCAGCAAGAGAGGAATCACATCCCAACCAGTCCACTGGACATGACCTGTATTTTCTCTTAAGGGCCAGTTGGCCAACGTCAAGGGTCCCAAATCATCACCAGCATGAAGCAGAAAAGAGGAGAAAGAGATAGTAAATAAAGAGTAAGTAAAGAGAAAGAGCATTATCTTAGGGTTACAAAGTTTCTTCAAAAAACATTTCCATGTGGTCCTTGGTTCCCCCAAATCACTCCAACCCCCACTCCCTGTAGTCCGGTGAGGACCGAGTCCTGGACACCCAGCCCAGCCCTACCTTTTCCCATTCTCCACAGGAGCTAACAAGGGGAAACCCAGATGCAGGGCAGCTCAAGATGAATACACGGGGTGTCAGGACACCACCACCACCAGCAGAAGCTGCCCACGAATCCCAGCACCTACCTCAACACCTTCCTGTCCAGAGCTCTCCCAAATCTTCCTTACTCAAGGTGCAAGGCCAGGATGCAGCCGACCCCTATTCTAAGAGCCTGGTCAGAAATGCCAGCTCTGGGAGCAAGTGACTGATGCTTCTTTTCAACTCAGAGGCTTTGCACATGCTGTTCCCTCTGCTTGAACTGCCTTTTGATCCCCCTCTTTCCCCTTCCTTACAGGTCACTTCTTCCAGGAACCCTTCCTTGCTTCCCCTAACTATGGGCTGCGTGCCCCTCCTCTAGGAGCTCATGGCACTGCGCTGCATCCCCTCCCCTGCCAGGTTGTGGTCATATCTTGTCTCGCCCATCTCCGTTTAACTCTGAGCTCCACGAGAGCAGAGCTCTCTCGTTTACCCCCGGCACAGGACCTGGCAAAAGGCCGCTGATCCACAAACATCTACTCAACTGATGGAAGTGAAGGGTGGGAAAAGAGGGGTGGGCTTTGGGCTGGGGTTGGGTGCTGGCCAACAAAGCCAAGTGAGGGTGGGACTCACCGCGATGTTGAGCTTGATGGTCTGGCCCTCTTTGAAGCCTAGGTCCAACTTGGGGCCCTGGTCTGGGTTCTGGGCCTGTTTTGCAAATTCACACTGCTGTTTCACCCACCTGGGCAGAGAATAAGAAGAAAAAAGTGAGGAAGAGACCAGCCGCCCTGCATTCACTCCCTCACTCCACCTCCACCTGCCATCGCTCCAGGAAGAGGTTTTATATGGCAGAAAGAGCACACGCAGGCTTGGAAGTTGGGCCTGAATTCAAATCCTGACTCTGACACATAAGTAGCTGCGTGCACATCAGTTTCCTCATCAACAAAATGCGAATACAATTCTGTATGTGTTAAAGACAGCTATGAAAATTCAGTGAGCTCATGGATGTAAAAGAAGGTCCTGACACCAGTCTTCAGGAAATCTGAGAACCTGGCCCTTTCCTCCCTAGCACTTGGCATGAGGACTAGGACAGTGCATCCACACCCCCCACTCACAAGGACTCATAAGGTAGATGGTGAGACAAGACAGATGCCCAGGAAGTAGAGAGCAACACAAAGGTCCCCCCCACCCTCCACACGATACCCATCTAGCAGCCCCCTGGGCAGGGACAACAGGCCAGGCAAGGGCCAGACGTGCCCAAATGAGTCGCTGCACAAACTCCAACTTCCCAGCGGCCAGAGATGGAGGCCTGCAGGTGGCAGGGGAGCAGTCTTTCCTGCCCTTGTCTTAGCTTTAGAAAGGACTCCCAGGACATATCACAGAGGAACAGGCTCAGGAAGGCCCCATGAGCCTCCCATGAGCCTCCCATGAGCCTCCCACGGCCTCCGGCTCCTCTGGTGCTGGTAAGGGAAGAGGTATGGCAGCTCAGAGGCTGGGCCCGCTGACCAGTGAGAGATAGGGCCAGGGGAAAGGGAAAGGACTGGAAAGGAGAGAAGGCAGCCTGCCCCACAGGAGCAGGGAGTCTCCCGGAGGCTCTGCTGGCAGACGAATCCCACACAACCAGCTGGGTATCCTAAGGTGGGAAACCATTCTGTCCAGGGAAAGCAGGGAGGAGGCATGAGCACGTGTGGCCTGGAACCACTCACTTGAAATGGTCCTGCAATGCAACATTGAAGTCAAAGGCATCGCCTCGGTCCCCGAAGCCAATTCCAATAAACGCCCGGCGTCCTGGGGATAACACATGATTAATCCCACTTGCCAGAGGCAGAGGAAACCCTTCTCATGAGGAGGACCCCCCCGAGACCCGCACCTACCGTTTCCATCTTCGATGCGGATAACGAAGTACCTGCTGGAATCCGTCACGCTCTCCACGGCTGTGCCAGGAAACTGATCCACCGGGGCCTGAGCAAAGAGTTCCCCTGGAAGCACAAGTTAGGGTAAGCCTTGAGCCCCCTTCCAGCCTGACATTTCTATCACACCACTGGGGTCTTTTTCCTGAAAGGCAGCGAGGCAAACCTTACTCTGGGGTTCAAATCAAATCCATTCTGATGGAAGAGAAGACACAGACCTATAACCAAGGAAAGGTTCAAGTCAGGAGTGGCCTGCAGGTCAGATACAGCCCAGTGTTAATATTCTTAATTTAACTGCCAAACTTTTCAAAACCAAATTACATGTAAAATAATCCAGATTTCTGGTCTTCTCTGACAATCCAAAGCTCTAGCAATGCTGGAACTCCATTCCCACAGGAGGGCTGAGCTAGAGCTGACCTGCCCACACCCGAGGGCCCCGGAGCAGGCAGGCCCTGGTCCAGGTACAGCATAACCTCAGAAAAGGCCTAGGACCTGAGGCAGGACTGTAGAGGAGCCGCGGAATCCACTCAAAGAGGGTTTGGGCACCTACAGAAGAATGTGAAGCAGGGGCGCCTGGGGGGGCTCAGTCAGTTAAGCGTCTGCCTTCGGCTCAGGTCATGATCCCAGGGAGCTGGGATAGGGTCCTGCATCAGGCTCCTTGCTCAGCGGGGAGCCTGCTTCTCCCTCTGCCTGCCCCTCCTCCCGCTTGTGCTCTTTCTCTCTCTCTGACCAATAAATAAATAAAATCTTTAAAAAAAAAAAAAAAGAGGAGGAGGATCTGAAGCAGCTGAGATAGGCCAAGAGGACCACCGGTTTTAAAAGGGGCCCCTGCAGAACACATCCCTTGTCACTCTGGCTCTCTAGGCCCCAGTGCACTGCACACCTCTGGGGGCGTTCTGGACTCGCATCACTTCCACAGGTGCTGACCTCTGTCCGCGCTTCCAGGACTTGACCAAGGCTTCTCTACTCAATGCTGGGGTTCACAGGTGACTGTGCAATCAAGGCTGAACTGAATCCAAATCGGTGGACCCCAAGTCTGTAGCTTCTTGATAATTTCTCTGCTCCCCTAGTTTGGTCCCTGGGGATCTGGGACTCACCTGGACGCCTTCAGCCTAGAGCAGTGATTCTCAACCAAGGGTGGTTTTGCTCCCTATCCGCCCCCCCACCCCCCCAGGGATATGTGGCAATGTGTGAAGAGATTTTTGGTTTTCACAACTTGGGCGGTGCTATTGGCATCTGGTGGACAGAGGCCAGGGATGTTGCTACACATCTGAAATTTGACTTGACAGCCCACAACACTCCCCTGGCCCAAATGCCACTAGCCTTGGCCGAGAAGGAGTGCAGAGCGAGAGACAAAGAGGACCCAACAGGCCTGACCCGAGCGAAGAGCATGCTGGGATGGCTCCTGCAGGGGAGGCCCAGCTCTGGGCAGTCGCTGTTCCACTAGGCTGTCACCGTAAAGTCCGTTCCCAAGGCTCCCAGAAAACAGGTGTTGCCATGCCTTGTGAGATCACCTGGGACACCCCAGCAAACCTCAAAGCCAGAGTCCTCTGGCCTAGTCACAGCAGCTGTCTTTTCAAACTCCTCCGCAGCCAATACCCAGCCAGCCCCATGTTCCAGAACAGATCAATGCTTTGGGTCACCTTGCAGTTCACAAAGCAACTGGATAAATGTGTGCTCACTTCGTACTTCCAACGATCCTGTGAAGTATGAGCTAATGTGATCCCCATTTCAAAAAGGAGGCCAAGGCACTAGAGGTCACGTGTGGCTCACCCAAGGTCTCACAGCTCAGACACAAGAGATGCAGTTCTCAGAGGCGGCCGGTTTTGCCTATGACGCTTTACACTTGGTCCCATCCCACCCAGGAAAATCTCTACGTGTTAGAAAAATAAATGACCGAATGCCGTGGCGCCCGATGCCTGCTCTGGGGGCTGGGGCTCTTTCAGACCGCATTGCCCTCCACAGCTCACCCGGAGGCCCTGGTGGCACATGACTTCCAGACAGATTTCCCCTAAGGTGACATCTGCCAGCTGACCCCAACACAGCCCGGCTTGGCTTGTCCTTTCACCAAAGAAAGAGCTGAGTAGGACAGCTTCCGGCTCTTTCAGTTAATGGGCGTGGTCAGTCTGGGGAGTTACCATTTAGTTGATAAACAGAATTCCTGAGTAAGAAGCAGACCTCAATTGCAGAGGGTTATGCGTCTTCCCCCCAAAGCTGGTCTTCAAAGCAAACTCTGGGGCTTCCTACCTGGGACCAACCTGTAGGTCTCCTCTTCCTGGATTCCAAAATTAGTATGTTCTTAAGGATGCCCCCCACCAAAGACAGATGCTTGACAGGAAATACTCCCTTTTACACCTGGAGACAGTGCTTTCTACAATTAAAGGTGGGGGGAATGGAGGCGGCTTAGAGGTACAGCTGGGCCTTTGATTTCGAGGATTGGTTCCCATGACCCGAGTGGACTGGCCAGGGCTGCCTTTCCCTTCACAAAGTAGGAGGTGTGGCATCTCAGCCCCACTAGGGCTTCCCCTGCCTTTACCTGAGGTCCTGTCCTCCAGCTTGATGTAGGCCACCTGCCCTTTTGCAGTGATCCGCAGCCGGCCACTCCATGATGGCTGGTCCAGCTGCCACTCCGCGGCCCTAAGGGGACAAAAACCATGCTGGGGACGGGAATGGGGAGGGCATGTGGGCTGCCTGCTCAGGACCAGAGGCTGGCAAACTTTCTCTGAAAAGGGCCATCCCATCCCTGTCACCACTACCCACTCCGCGGCTGTAGGGCAAAAGCAGTCATCGACAGTACAGGAGCGTGCTGGTGCTTTACGGATTGGAATGGAATGTTTTCTGCTGAGTGTGAACGTATTTCAGCGCAACTTTCTGGACACTAAAAACCTGAATTTCATATAATTTTCGCATTAAGAAATATTCCTTCTTTTAAAATGTTCCCCAACTATTTAAAAATGTAAAAACCGTCCTTAGCTTGTGAGACATACAAAAACACAGTGGGTCGCAGTTTGCCGACCCCAGTTCTAGACTACAGAGACTTTTTCTCAGAAGTAGGACTTCCAGTTCTCTTTCTGTAAAGGAAGCAGTTCCTGGGCCTGCTGTTTCAGACACTGCTGGGCTGTGGGGGCCAGAGTGACCATTTGGGACCCGTGAGATGATCTCAGAGGAAAGGCAGGGCGGGAGCAATCATATAACAGAAAGAGAACAGGAGAGCAACTATACATGTGAGGAAAGTGGGTGGGTGTCCAACAAATATAACCCCAAAGGTGTCCCAGGCCGAAAGAACCCCAGGAAACCACGGACCTATCACAATAGCTTCTTTGGGTACTTTTAAAGCAGTAACTTCACATTTTACTTCTAAGAAGCAGTTCAGTAAAACCCCCAAATAGCAAGAACCTTGGGTGTTTTCAAGACGCTTTTCCTGGAAGTCCCCAAGCGACTCCATTAACTATGGACACAGGTTGTTTTGAAGACCACACAAATGCAGACTCTCGGGGACGCCTGGGTGGCTCAGTCGGTTAAGCGTCTGCCTTCGGCTCAGGTCATGATCCCAGGGTCCTGGGATCGAGTCCCGCATCGGGCTCCCTGCTCCGCGGGGAGCCTGCTTCTCCCTCTGCCTCTGTCTCTCTCTCTGTCTCTCATGAATAAATAAATAAAATCTTTAAAAAAACCCCAAAAAACAAAAAACAAATGCAGACTCTCGATTCACAACCAGCAGACTGTTTCAGTTCCTCCTAGTGGGGCAACACAGGCCTTAGATCCAAGCTAAGAGGGGCTCTGAGGCTCAAGGGCAGGGGCTGCCAGTTTCCTCTATGCCAAACCAGCCAGGCTTGACACTTGGGAACCTCACTCTCGGGGGGCCAGGAGGGACCAAACCCATCCTACTGAAGGGGATCAGAGTAGACTGACCATCCGGGTTTGGTGTCCAATCTCCAGTTTGATAACAGAAAGCAAACGTGTTTTTGTAATTGTTTCTCTTGTTGCTTTCATGCTACTTTTAAGTCACACCACGGATGTACTAGGTGTTCAATAAAATAATCTGTTATCTAGAAAATCAGCTACAAGTTCGTGTTAACACAATTGGAAAGTAACAAGAGGCCAGATATGTGGACACGCCACCATTCTTGCGGTGCAGGCCAATCCTGTATCCCAAATCACTGAGACAAACATTGCCTTCAAAAGCGACACCACCCCCGACCCAGGGACACAAAACAGCTACAGACCAGGTTGTCCGTAACAGGTACATCTTTTTTTTTTTTTTTTTTTTTCTCCTTCTTTTCCTAGGTAACGCATAGGCTTGGTAACAAAATGCAAACAGCACAAAAAAAGCATATCGTAAAAGGAAGTCTCCTTCCAACCCCCACTGCCCTTTCCTGCGTTCCCTTCCAGTCCCTCCAAGCCTCTGTTTATCCCTCTCAGGGGAACATTTCACTGAAGCAGCGCAGATGCACTCCTCCCAACCGCCACAAGCTGTGATAAGGCCTGAGGTTCGTGCAAGGGAGCTGGGCAGGGAGGGGTCCCTGGGCTCTGGCCATCCGCTTACAGCTCCCTGGACGGTCCTTTCGGCCAGTTCTGAGCTGTTTCCCTCCCCCTGGGGATTTCCGCCCGTGATAGGACCCCTCCCCCTTCAGGCTTTTCAAGGTTCCCTTCAAGGCCACCAATTAGGGCTGAAAGAAAAGGGCTTGTGACACCCCCCCCCAACCACGCTTGGGGACACGGCTAAACACGGCTCCAACGCCTTCCCCGCGCTGGGAGCCCCGTGCGGCAGACTGAGACCTCCCTGCTCTGGCCTCGAACTGGGAGAAACCGCAGTATTACCTCCCGCCTCTCCCCTAAACCGGCCGGGGCCGTCCTCGGCTCCCACGGTGGGCGTGTCGGGCGGCGGGGAAGGGGTTAAATTGGGGTCAGCCTGGCCTTGCGGCAAGCGGTCACCTGTAACCACGGTTGGTGGCTCGCGGCGGGATGCGGTAGACGTGGACCTCCGGCTTGACACAGAGCACCGACTCGTACTCGCCCTCCTCCATCTCGACACCCTCGGACCGCCGGACTTCCGGCTCCTTCCCCGCCTCGGGGCCGGAAGCGACGCGACTCTATGACCCGGGTCAGGCTAGAGCGGCAGCTTGCGGGCCTCAGCACGGTTGTCTCCCGCGCGCCCTCTGCTGGCGGCTCTGGCTCAAGACACGCGGCGGACGGATCCTGAAGCCACGTGATTAGGGCCAAGCGCTTTTGGGGGCTTCTCGCTCCCCCGAGGCTTCATGCGCAGCAGAGAAAACTTAGGTGCAGACACCACCGCAGTCCGTTGTCTGGTTGTGGATCATCCTCATCCCCTCAACACTTACACTTGGGGCCCAGTTGGCTGAGATTCAAAGCTGTATCTACCTATACAGCTCACCCTGCAGCAAATCCCTCCTCCAGCCTTTACTTCCCTGGGCTCTGGGTGAATGTCCTTCCTTTTCCTGACTCTAGAAGCCTCCATTGAGGCTCCTCCTCGAAGAGAGAGGCTTACCTGACCCACCGCTAAGTGGGGCGCCACCCTTATCCTCCCCCACCACGTGCCCAGGGCCCAGTGTGGCCTCGACTCGACAGAGAGCAAAGTCTACTAATTTAAGTCATGAAAAAAGACTCCCAGTCCTAACTTGGATTTCTCACAGAATGTCATAGGGGATACATTTTGTCCAACCATAGTCAAATTCTAATTCTCAAAATCCCTTCTCCTGTACCATCCTCTCATTCGTTCCACGGTTATTTACTGTTTACAATGTGCCAGGTCCTCCGTGGGGAACAGCTGATCCCAAATCTTTGCTTCCCTGAATGCTCCCAAACTTGCTCCACCCGCATCTCCTCTCTCCTCTCTCTCCTTGTACTCACGCTGTATAAGTTCTTTATTATAGAATTAATCTAACCTCTTAAAAGATCTTTTTTTTTTAATTGTGGTAAAATATACATAGCATACACTTTAACACTTTAACCATTTTTGAGAGTGCAATTCAGTGGAATTAAGTACATACACAATATTGCATGACTATCACTGCCGTTTCCAGGATTTTTTCATCTTCCCCAACAGACACTCTGTACCCATTAAACAATAACACCCCATTTCCCCCTTTTCCCCAAGCCCCTGGTATCCTCTATTCTGCTTTCTGTGTCTATGAAATTGCCTATTCTAGAAACCTCATATAAGTGGAATCATACAGTATCTGTCCTTTGTATCTGGCTTATCTCACTTACTATAATGTTTTCAAGGTTCCTCCCTGTCATAGCATCTATCAGAATTTCATTCCTTCTGATGGCTGAATGATATTGCACCATGTGGATATTCCACATTTTGTTTACCCAGTCCTCTGTTGATGGATTTCTGGGTTCTTTCCACCTTTTGGCTCCTGGGAATAATGCTGCTATGTTTGAGTCCCTGTTTTCAGTTCTCTCAGTATCTACCTAGAAGTGGATTTACTGGGCCATATGGTAATTTTATGTTTAGCTTTTTGAGGAACCACCAACTGTTTTCCTTAGTGGCTGCACCACGAAACGTTCGCACCGGCTCTGAACAAGGGTTCTGATGTTTGCACCTCCTCACCAATACCTCTTTTCCGTTTCTTTGATCACAGCCATCCTGGTGGGTGTAAAGTTAACTTCTCTTTATGTGAATTGATTTAACCTCTAATTTCAACTTTGCTCATTACCCTGATTCTCTGCAACAAAGAAGAAATTGAGAAATGACCCAGAAAATGAGATTTCTTCTTCCTTCGTCTTTGATCCTGTCTCTTATCTTCCTAAAGTCTTGGAGTGTCGAAGTCAGAACTCCCCTTTAAGGGAGGGGGGCAGGAAGCCTGCTTCTCCCTCTCCCGCTCCCCCTGCTTGTGTTCCCTCTCTCGCTGTCTTTCCCTCTGTCAAATAAATAAATAAAATCTTTTAAATAAATAAATAAAATCTTTTAAATAAATAAATAAGTAAATAAAAATAAAGGAGGGGGAGAGATATCGAAAGGGGCAGGGAGGGCACACTCCCACATCGACAATCTTATCCCCTCACATTCTCACCATTACATTTATATGACTGTTCTCCCACCAAACTGTAAGCTTCTATTTTTTTTAAAGATCTTATTAATTTATTTGAGAGAGAGAGAGAAAGCATGGTGGTGGGGAGGGACAGAGGGAGAAGCAGGCTCCCCTCTGAGCAGGGAGCCCAATGTGGGGCTCCATCCCAGGACCCTGAGATCATGACCTGAACTGAAGGCAGCCGCTTAACTGACTGAGCCACCCAAGTGCCCCAGAGACTGTGAGCTTCCTGAATGCGGGACCCTGTCCCTGTCATCTGCGGGACCCTGTATTCAGCCGCACAGGTTTTGGCACAGAGTCAGTGCTCCGTGAATGAGTAAGTAAATGTGTGTGTGTTCAGTTGGCTACATCCCAAAACCAAGTGGCAATTTGGGGACGTGCCACCGCGTTTTCTCTTTCACGCTCTGACTCCTTGCATCAATGCGTGCTGAACAACCCAGGGGAAGAGAGGGTATCCAAGGAATAAAGCACCTGGACTCATTTAGAGTGAGAGAACTTCCAGCTGGGAGAGCATCTAGCACCAGCTCTCGAGAGCTGAACTTTGGGGTGGCGTCCACAATCAGCACCAAGCTCCATCACGTCCACTCTGGAAGCCAAGCAGTGTGAAGGCAGCATGCGGAGACTGGCCTCGCCATGTGGCTGCCGCAGGTAGGAAGCCTTCCCCTCATGAACCTCAGAGGGAGTCACCACTCCGTGCCTGGGGACAGCCTGGCCTGCCAGCGTGTCACAACATTGGCAGCTCAGTTCCGTCTAACATATGCTGGGTGCTGGGTGCTGGCGCCACAGGGATGAAGCCAACCCAGCTCCTGCTTTCATCGAGCTCACAAACCAGAGGACACAACGAGGAAGAATCTTTACAATGCATGGTGGGAAGTGCTAGGATGGAGGAATTCCCGGGGGCTATGGGTGCCAAGAGAAGAGAGGCCCAGCTTAGCCGGGGGCAGTCAGGGAAGGCTCTCCAGAAGAGGTTACAGTGACAGAATAATACCTGTGAGGTAGGCAGGGCAAAGATTGTTATCTCCATTGTGTAACGGAGGCCACTGAAACTGTGACAAGCCCCAGGGAAACCACACTGCCCTGCAGTCGGAGGAGGTCAGACAGTCCCTGGACTTCTCAAACCTCCATCTCATAGCTGGACATTGCCCAAAAGGCATTCCTAGACCTCTGCTTGAGAATAAGTGGACCTATCATCTACTCCCAGGTTAATTACATTATTTACCAAAAGAATTCAATTCAACCCAACAGGCAGAGGATAGGCTCAGATAGAGCCCATCCCAAGCACGAGGAGGTGAACAGAGAGGCAAAGTCTTGCTGATTCATCCAGCTGCTTTCTGGTAGGTCCAGGGCCAGGGTGGGGGTTTGGTGTGGACAGCTGTCCTTGGTGGCCTCCTGAAATATATATTATAGGTCACTTACCATTTTTCTCTGCTGTATTTTTCTTCCATCATAGACATTTCTAAGAGAAATTCCCCCATTCCTCAGATGGGGAAACCACTTATAAAAGGGCACTCAGTAACAAAACAATCTTGAAAAAGAATGAAATTAGAGAACTCACACTTCCCAGTTTCAACACTTTCTACAAAGCTACAGTAATCAAGACAGTATAGTACTGAAATGATGCTGGACGTGTAGATCAATGGAATAGAATTCAGAATCCAGAAATGAACACTTACAGTCAGTTGACTTTCCAGAAGTGTGCCAAAACAATTCAATAGAGAAACCATAGTCTTTTCAACAAATGGTGCTGAGATATCCACATGCAGAAGAATGAAGTTGAATCCCTACCTCATACCATATACAAAAAATTAAAAATGGATCCTAGTTTTAGTGTAAGAGCTAAAACGACACAGCTTTTAGAAGAAAACATAGACCTAAGTCTTCATGACCTTGGATTTATGTTCTAATAAAAAAATAATCTAGGGGCGCCTGGGTGGCTCAGTCGTTAAGTGTCTGCCTTCGGCTCAGCTCATGATCCCAGGGTCCTGGGATCGAGCCCCGCATCGGGCTCCCTGCCCACTTCTCCCTCTCCCACTCCCCCTGCTTGTGTTCCCTCTCTTGCTGTATCTCTCTGGTCAAATAAATAAATAAAATCTTAAAAAAAAATCTAATGGATTCTCAGAAATGACATCAAAAGCACAAGCAAGAAAAGAAAAAATAGATAAATAACTTCAATAAAATTTAAAACTTTTGTGCTTCAAAGGACAAAAAAGTGAAAATACAATGCACATCATGTGAGAAAATTTTTGCAAATTATATATATCTGACAAGGGACTTACGTCTAGAATATATAAAGAACTCTTACCACTCAACAGTAAAAAGACAACTCGATTTATACATCAATAATGGACTCTAGTAGACATTTTTCCAAAGAAGATACACAAATAGCCAATAAGCACATGGACAGATGCTCCATCGTGGGGCACCGGGCTGGCTCAGTCAATGGAGCATGCAACTCTTGATCTCGGAATTTTAAGTTCAAGTTCTATGTTGGGCATAGAGATTACTTAAAAAATATTTATTTATTTTTAAAAATTTATTTATTTTATTTGAGTGAGAGAGAAAGTGAGTGCCGGTGAGGAGGGGGAGCAGAGAGAGTCTCAAGCAGATTCCGCACTGAGAGCAGAGCCCAATGGGGGGCTTGATCTCATGACCCTGAAATCATGACCTGAGCCAAAAGCAAGAGTTGAATGCCCAACTGACTGCACCACCCAGGTGCCCCAAAAATAAAATCCTTAAAAAAATGAATAAAGAAATGAAGATGCTCCATCTCATCAGCCATCAGGGAGAGGTCAATCAAAACCATAATGGGATATCACTTCATACCCACACCCACTAGGATGGCTAGAATTAAAAAAGGCAGATAATAACAAGTGTTGGTCAGGATGTGGGAAAGTTGGAACCCTCATACACTGCATCTGGGAATGTAGAATGAGGCAGCTCCCTCGGAAAACAGTCTGGCAGTTACCCAAGAGCCTAAACATAGAGTGAGCATATGACCCAGCAATTACTCTCCTCGATATATATTCAAGAGAAATGAGAACATATATTTACACAAAAATCTGTGCATGAATGTTTACAGCAGTATTATTCATAATAGCCAAAAAGTAGAAACATACAAATGTCTATTAACTGATGAATGGATATATACATGTAGTATGTTGGCCATAAAAGGGAATGATGGATGTAGGCTACAACGTGGATGAATCTTGACATTTTGCTGAGCGAAGAAGCCAGTCACCAAGGAATACAAATTGCATGATTCGATTTATTTGAAATGTGTTGAATAGGCAAATCTAAAAGGCAGAGAGTAAATTAATGGTAGCCTAAGGCTGGAGTTCGGGTGGGAGAATGGAGGTGATGGCGACAAGGTGTGAAGTTTCTACTTAGGGTGATAAAAATGTTCTAATATTGGATGATGGTCAAACAATTCTGTGAATATATTAAAAGCCACTGAATTGTACACTATTTATTTGAGAGTGAGAGAAAGAGCACGAGTGGGGGGTCAGGCAGAGGGAGAAGGAGACTCCCTGTTGAGCAGGGAGCCCGATGCAGGACTCGATCCCGGGACCCCAAGATCATGACCTGAGCCCAAGGCAGATGCTTAACCAACTGAGCCACCCAGGTGCCCCTGAATTATACACTTTAAACGGGAGAAGTGTATGGTATGGGAATTAAATCTCAATAAAGCTGTGAATAAAAAGAAAAGGCACCAAGTGCTCCGAAAGGAGGACCTCATCTACATGTACCAGCCACCCCCTCATTTCTGTCCTCAGAGTCCATGCCTTTCTATTAGGGTTGGGGGCATCCCTTGTTCAGATGCTCACAGAGTTTGTAAGTTCCAGATGGGGACAGAGAGGCGGCTGGATCCCTTCTGGAGCCTCTGCCCCCTTAAAATTTCAGCTTGTGGAATATTGGGGCCTGAGGATTCTGAGGTGGAGACAGTGAACAATGGGGGGCGTGTTCAAGGGGTCTCAAGGGGGTTCCTCCAGATGGGTCATCCACCCCTGGGGCAGGAAGGCCTGCAGGAAAGGGGAATGTGCAGGGAGTCCTCATGGGAGAGAGACAGGAGGAGAGAGGAACTCCCCAGGGAGATGGAGGGACTTGGTCACAGTGCTGACTTCCCTGTGCCAAGTGAGAGACTAGATCTTTTGGGAGGCGGGGACTGCGCCTGGGGTGGGCGTCCCTCGGGAGTGGAGATCTTGTTTGCATTGTGGGGGTGCTGGCCCAGCTGTGGGAAGAACTGGAGGGTAGGCAAGGGTGGGAGGAAAGGAGGAGGGAGTGGGGATTTGGGTTCGTGGCTGAGGCGGGCACCTCCTCTGTGCCCCTGATAAACGGTGAGAGCCTTCCGAACACCCAGTGTACCCTCAGGGCCTGGTGCTGTGCCTAGCTTGGGCATGGGTTCCGTGAAACAGTTGTTGGTTGCGTAGGTAAACGAATGAGAATGAGTAGCTTGGAGGCAAGATAATATGGTGAGACAAGCAGTCTCGAGAGCCTCACAGTGCTGGGTCTGAATCCAGATCTTCTGCAGGCTAGCTGTGTTGTATTGGACGAGAGACTGGGCTTCTCTGAGCCTCGGGGCTAAACCCACTGACCTCACAGCGGGGTTGGGAGAATACTGCTCACAAACGTGCCCAGCAAATAGAAGGTTCCTCTGTGTCTGTTGGCTGGCCTTCCATGATTCAAAGTGAAAACACCATCAAGATCTCCAAGATCCTACACTCTCATGGAATGGTAGGATTTACCTCCTAGAAACTTATTAACAGTAAAATGGCGTCTGTGATGCACCCATAGAAATAGCGTTAATGTTGCCTCGGAGGAACTCAGAGGCTGAGGGGAGAGCTGAGGTGGCTGGAAGCTTGGAGAAGAAGTGGGAGGCTGAAGAATGGGGGTGGGGGTTGGAGAGGCAGAGAAGTGGGCTGCAGGCACAAAGGCTGGGGGTCTCTGGGATTAGGATTGCAGGAGGCTGCCCAGGTTAAAACAGCATGTTTGTGTAGGGGATGGTGGTACAGTCTAATATGAGGTTGGATGGGAGAGGCAGGAGAGACACCAAGAAAGCTTTAGAAAGGGATGTGTCCAGGGCAGAGGCAGCTGGGGGCGCGGGGTGCTTTGGTGAACTACATATGCCATTGGAGACCTTGGGGTTCTCAAGACAGATGTTCCCAACTCCTGTTCCTTAAGCCCAAGAAGAACTTGGAGCTTTCATTTATAACAGCAGCGGCCGTGACATTCGGGCACTCTTTAAAATGCATATCTAAAATGTATATTAAAGGCTCTGAGAAGTCCTGCAGCACAGAGCCCGTTCCATTTTAACTCTGCTCTTTCCAAACACATTTGGTCTCAGAATGTTTTTTTGTGATATACCTCGTGGGACCAATATTAGGACCAAAGAGCACCCATTAGAAAATGCTGTGGTAGGAGAAAATTATGTGTGTTTTGGGATCCAACAGGCCATGGTTTAATTCCTGCTCTGTGGCCCAGTTGGTGTTGGACCCTGGGCAAGTCACTTTGCTTCCCAGAGCCTCCTTTTCCTCAGAGTCGTTGTGAGAATCAGTAAGAATTTGTGCGTAAATTGCACGTGGCTAGCTCTTTGGTTCTGGGGCATGCCCCTCAGTGCCAGGCCTGGCCCTGACTCTTCCCTTGAGTCAGGCTCTCTATATTACAGGTTCCACATGGGCTGCTGAAGAGGTGCTTAGATAATGGGTTTGGTGGAACTTTGATTGGATTTCTCCCGTGGGACCATAGCAACTGATGCCCCTCCCTTGGTAACCCCATTGGCCGTGGCACAACGGACAACAGAATGTACATGGAGGGAAGGATCAAGGCTCCTGGGGCCCAGCCAAGTCTTGACATGAGCGCCACCAGCAAGAGGTCTGGTGCTGAACCCACCATGTCAGGAGTCAGGCAGGTAGGGCCCTGCACCTCATGTTCTGACCCTGTTATTCCCAGCAGGCACATTTCCCCTCCCCTGCCCAGGTTTCCTTCCCAACGACTTTAATTAAAACTCAGTTACAAGTGACATAAAACCCAATTCAAACTGGATTAGGCAGGAATGAGAATATGTCAGCTTGGGTAACGGACAGATCTACCAGTAGACTTCAGGTATGGCTGGATCAAGGTGCTAAACGAGTGTCTCTTGGCTCTGCCTTCCAACGTGCCACTCCCTGGCCCACTCTCCCTGAAAGATGGCAAGGATTTCCCTGGCCACTCCAGACTTAAATCTTCTCATCTTGCATCCTCTGGAATAGCATCCCCAACAGGAAGAGAGCCTCTTTGCAATAGTTGAAGAAAGTCTCTGGTACCACTGTCTTTGGCCCACTGTCACATGCTCATCCCTGAATTAGTCACCATGACAGAGCAGAGTGGCCTGGATCTCTTGGTATAATGAAGCCAGAGGTGGTACTCAGTTGGCTCCACTGAACCCCATAGGCCCCACGACCACCCCCCCCCACACACACACACATTGCTGGCTTCTTTTTACCAGGATAGATGCTGGATGAGTAAAATAAGAATTCCTCATTTCTCTACTATGCACCTTCCGTGGCGTCCAGCCCCCTTTATAACCCTTATTCCCCTGGCAGCTGTTCCAGGCTTCCATCCATGACCCTCCCCAGCCCCCCAGCCTGCACCCTAAGCTCTTATCACACCTCTCAGCCTCTTTCCATCCATCTTTCTAAGTGCCAAGTGGCATGAACTGAAGAGCACAGAGAAGGCCTTCCTTCCCATCTAGTTTCCCCAGAGCCAAAAATGTCCCCATGAAAAAAAGGGTCAACATTCCCATGGGTAAAGTATTGCCCTCTCCCTGTAACTTCTGTTACAAATCATGGCTTCCCCTGGGGGGCAGGGAGAGCACCTGAAGGTGTGTGTGTGGCAGCGGGGAGGGGTCTTGGAAGGAGGTTGGGGAAGACATTCAGGACTCCCTCCACCTCTACCCCCGGTTTATTTTTTCAACGAACAAAGTCGTGGGTCTCAGTCCCATCACATAACCATCTGTATGACCTTGGGCAGGCCACTGCACCCCTTTGAATCCCACTGTCTTGTGTGTGTCATGGGTTCCATCCCTGGAGGCATGGGCACAGGTCCTGCCTCCTGGGGTAGGTGACCTCAGTGTTGGCTTTCGGCACAATCTCACAGTAGAACAGTTGTCACCGATTGATCGAGCCAGGCCGTCTGGAGTCTGCTGACTCAGGTGAGGCTCAGAGCCAGCTCTAAGCCACTGGCTCAACTAGGGACTGATAGACCAAGATGGGCATCAAAACCCAGTTCCCAAGCCTGAGCTCTGAAGCAGTGGGAATTGTGGACACCTCTCTTGGATCTTCTCAGGGTCTTGATGTCCCCCAGGGGACCCTGTGGGGCTGACTTCAGGGAATCCCCTTGGCTCAGGTGCTGCTCTGGACTTCAGCTTTGTGCTAGACCCATTAGTACTGAGTGACAGCCTCTGGGCCGGGTCAGGTCCTACACCCAGCCACGCTCTCCAGCTCTCCCCCACCGTCTCCTCCTCCTCACCTCTCTCCCTCAGAGGCCAGGGAGAGGGAGGAGCCCTCCAGAATGGGCGCTTGTGGCCATCCCTTGGGCCAGCGCCATGGACATCTCTGTTCCAGGTTGAGTTTCCAGATGCTGCAGGGATGGACAGTGGGAAGCCGCCCTCATCAAGCCCAGGAGGGCCAGAAAAGGGACCTAGACACAGGGAATCCTCAGAGGAGGGTCCTCTGGAGCTCAGGACCCAGGAGCAGGTGCATCCGGCAGGACCAAGGTGAGCTGGGGACTTCTTAGAGAAGGTCCAGGAGAGAACTCTGTGAGACACCTGGGGGACAAGAATGAGGCAGGGCTCCCAGCCTAAGGCAGAGGTGCCCTTGCTTCTCTCTCAGGCAGCACAAATCACGCCACATCATTACTCGTGGAACTTCTCATCTGCACTGCTTTTTTTTTTTAAGATTTTATTTATTTATTTGAGACAGAGAGAATGAGAGACAGAGAGCGTGAGAGGGAGGAGGGTCAGAGGGAGAAGCAGACTCCCCACTGAGCAGGGAGCCCGATGCGGGACTCGATCCCGGGACTCCAGGATCATGACCTGAGCCGAAGGCAGTCGCTTAACCAACTGAGCCACCTAGGCGCCCCTAGACCACAAGCTTCTTTGACGTGTCCTGATCAGCCTTAAATCCTCATGCCTGGGACTGGGCCTGGCACATAGTAGATGCTCAGTAAATATGTATTCACTGAATCAGTGGAAGAATGAACAAAAGAGAGGCAGAAGCACACATTTACATGGCATTATGGTGACTGTTTTCTAAATGTTGTATATTTTTAAACTTGGCTACAGTGAGAGTGTAATCTTTTTTATTGATTGATTTTTATTGAGCAATAGTAAAGTTTATTGAGCAATAATACAAAGCTTCCAAAGAGGGAGAGGGCCCGAGAGTGTTGCCCTAATCTTTTTTATTTTTTTTTAAGATTTTTTTTTTTTAAGTAATCTCTTTGTCCAGCCTGGGGCTCAAACTCATAACCCCGAGATCAAGAGTCACATGCTCCACCGACTGAGCCACCCAGGTGCCCCTAAATAATCAGGCAAAGTTTTATGCAAGTTTTTTTCTCTGTCCACGATAGAAGAGTGATAAAGTCAAGTATGTTTATATATAAAATATGGAATTTTAGGGGTCCCTGGCCGGCTTATACTTTCACTTAAAAAGCATGTTTATTTAAGTGTTTCGGCAGGGAAAAATTTAGGTTATAATGATCATCGAAAAAGCATTGCAAAACTACCTATGAAATATGATTGTACTATGTAAAATTGGGCAATTATTTGAAGATAGTAATGAAATAAATCTCCACGACAAATACATATGCACACGCATAGGAAGAAGCCTGGCGGAAGTATCCCAGAACATGAAAGTGAGATCCGACTGACACAGATTCAAATCCTGAGCTGTCTCCTGCAGCCTTATGACCCTAGGCTCAAGTCTTCAGTCTCAACTTCCACACAGCCCAGTTCTCTCTGATTTTTTTTTTAAGATTTATTTATTTGAGAGCGAGAGAGAGCAGGGGGAGGGGCAGAGGAAGAGAATCTTAAGCCGACTCCTTGCTGAACTCGGAGCCTGACATGGGGGGCTCGATCCCATGACCCTGAGATCATGACCTGAGCCGAAACCAAGAATCGAACACTTAACCGACTAAGCCACCCAGGTACCCTCATCTGCATGATTTTTAAGATGTTGTAGCTATAGCCTTAAAAAGCAATCCCAAGCCAACTCTGTGCTGAGAATGGAGCCTGATCTCAGGACCCTGAGATCATGACCTGAGCTGAAACCAAGAGTCAGATGCTTGACTGAGCCACCCAGGTACTCCCAAGATTGATTTTTTATTTTTTTTAAAGATTTTATTTATTTATGTGAGAGAGAGAGAATGATAGAGAGAGAGAGAGCATGAAAGGGGGGAGGGTCAGAGGGAGAAGCAGACTCCCCGCTGAGCAGGGAGCCCGATGTGGGACTGGATCCTAGGACTCCAGGATCATGACCTGAGCTGAAAGCAGTCGCTTAACCAACTGAGCCACCCAGGCGCCCTCCAAGATTTATTTTTAAGTCATCTCTACACCCAACATGGGGCTCGAACTCACAACCCTGAGATCAAGAGTCACATGCTCTACCAACCAAGCCAGCCAGGTGCTCCTGATTTTTCATTTTTTCCTAAACAACAACAACAATAGTACTACTAATAATAAAATCCTAACTCCCCTAAACATTAACATCAAAGTGTTTGGGATTTGGGGAATTCACGTCAGTCCTTCATTCATCCTCTCCAGCATTAAGTATGCACCCATGGTGTGCCTAGTTCTGCACAGATGCTCTGAGAACCACATAGGAGCCTAAGAATATAAAACTGTGGGCCAATCCGGGAGCTGAGGTTTCGCTTTGTTGTTCTCCCCAGGAAGAAGCAGTCAACTCCGGCCCCCCAGGAAGGGCCCAGGGAGCTGCAAGCAGGCCGGAGTCCAGCCAAGCCAGGAAGTGAGCTGGGGGTGCTGACTTCCAGGGTCCCTGCAGCACATGAAGGGAAAGAGACCGAGGACCAGCAGGGGAGACAGCAGAACCCAGGGATGGCGAAGGGTCAGGCCCTCCAGAGCCACCAGGTAATGTCCGTGGGGGTGCGGCAGGAGGGTACAGAATGACTGCCCCACAGGGGAGACGAAGGAGCTCCCCCCTCCGTGCCCCCCATTTCGGTACAGGTGTGTCTACTTCTCTCCGTGCCCTGGAGATGTCAAGTGTCCAGTCTGTGGGCCACTGGGATATTCTAGATGTTCTTTTTTTTTTTTTTTTTAATTCATTTGAGACACAGAGATAGAGAGAGAGAGCATGAGCAGGGGGAGAGGCAGAAGGAGAGGGAGAAGCAGGCTCCCTGATGAGCCAGGAGGCTGATGCGGGGCTCGATCCCAGGATCCTGGGATCATGACCCGAGCCGAAGGCAGACGCTTAACTATCTGAGCCACCCAGACGCCCCTCTGGATGTTCTTGATTGCAAGACTTTGCAACCTGTTACCAGAGTGGCCCCACAGTATGTCAACGGATGCTGGAGGCGGGGAGGAGTTGAGGGGTTCTATGTACAATAAAAATGGGGACGTGCTGGATTTAACAAAGCTCAACGGTTTTCTTTATGCTAGGATATGCTCGAAGCTGTTTCTTAGTTGCTGAGATTTGTGGGACCTTGCAAGAGGCGGTTAGAGCTTGATACCTTTTTAAAGCTATCTGACTACAGGGGCGCCTGGGTGGCTCAGTTGGTTGAGCGACTGCCTTCGGCTCAGGTCATGATCCTGGAGTCCCGGGATCGAGTCCCGGGATCGAGTCCCGCATCGGGCTCCCTGCTCGGTGGGGAGTCTGCTTCTCCCTCTGACCCTCACCCTTCTCCTTCTCTCTCTCTCTGTCATTCTCTCTCTCTCAAAAATAAATAAAATTTAAAAATATATATATAAAAAAAAGCTATCTGACTACAAAATACCTTTTATTTTCGTTTTAGGATTAATTTTTTTAAAGCTTCAGTGAGGTATGGGGCACCTGGGTGGCTCAGTCAGTTAGGTGTACAGCTCTTGGTTTCAGCTCAGGTCATGATCTCAGGGTCCTGGGATCAAGCCCTGCATTGGGCTCCATACTCCGAGCAGAGTCCGCTTGTCCCTCTCCCTCCCCCTCTGCTCCTCCCCCTGCTTGTGCACGCTCTCTCTCAAATAAATGAAATCTTAAAAAAAGAAAAGCTTCACTGAGGCATAATGGACACACACTTGCACGTACTTCAAGCGCATGGTTTGATGTCTTGGACATACGTCCGCACCCACGAAACCATCACCACCATCAAGAGAATAAACATGGGCGCCTGGGTGGCTCAGTTGGTTAAGCGACTGCCTTTGGCTCAGGTCATGATCCTGGAGTCCCTGGATCGAGTCCCGCATCGGGCTCCCTGCTCGGCAGGGAGTCTGCTTCTCCCTCCGACCCTCCCCCTTCTCATGCTCTCTCTCTCCATCTCATTCTCTCTCTCAAATAAATGGATAAAATCTTAAAAAAAAAAAAAGAGAATAAACATATCTGTCACCCCCCTAGAAGTTTCCTCATGTCCCTTGTCATGCCTCCTCCCACCTGACCCCATCCCCAGGCCACCTCTGATCTGCATTTCTTGCTACAGATTTGTTCGTATCTCCTGGAATTTTACACAAACAGAAGGGTGCAGGGTACATTCTTTTTGCCCAGCTGCTTTCCCTCAGCACAGTTATTTTGAGATTCACCCATGCTGTTAGGTCTCAAGACTTCATACTTTTTGTCGCGGAGTGATACTCCACCGCATGCATACATCGCTATGTCTTCACCCCTTCCCTTACCGATGGCCATTTGGTTCGTTCTCACTTTTCGACTATGACAAATAAAACTTCTCCAAACGTTCCATGTCCGCAGAAACAAAAGCTTTCATTTCTCTTGAGCAAATAGATACCTAGGAGTAGAAGGGGTCATATGGTAGGCATATGTTGAACTTACTAAGAAACTGCCAAAATCTTCTCCAAAGCCGTTGTCCCATTTTCCATCCCCACCAGAGGGATGAGAATTCCAGTGGCTCCACATCCTCCCCAAAACTTGATAGGGCCGGTCTTTAATTTTAAGCATTCTTTTTTTTTTTTAATTTAATTTTATTATGTTATGTTAATCACACCCTACATTACATCATTAGTTTGTGCCGTAGTGTTCCATGATTCATTGTTTGCATATAACACCCAGTGCTCCATTCAATACGTGCCCTCTTTAATACCCATCACCAGGCTAACCCATTCCCCCACCCCCAAATTTTAAGCATCTAATAGGTGTCTAGAGGACTCTCATTGTGGCCTTATTTTGCATTTTCCCAATGACTAATGACATTGAGCATTTTTTAAAAGATTTTATTTATTTATTCGGGGTGGGGAGAACGAGCCAGGGGAGGGGCAGAGGGAGAGGGAGAAGCAGACTCCCCACTGAGCTCAGGGAGCCCGACCCTGGGCTCGATCCCAGGACCCTGAGATTATGACCAGAGCCGGAGTCGGACGCCTAACTGACTGAGCCACCAGGTGTCCCAATGTTGAACATTTATTATTATTATTATTTTTAAAGATTTTATTTATTTATTTGACAGAGAGAGACACAGCGAGAGAGGGAACACAAGCAGGGGGAGCGGGAGAGGGAGAAGCAGGCTCCCCGCTGAGCAGGGAGCCCAATGTGGGGCTCGATCCCAGGACCCTGGGATCATGACCTGAGCCGAAGGCAGCCGCTTAACGACTGAGCCACCCAGGCGCCCCTGTTGAACATTTTTTGATGTGCTTATGGGCCATGTGTATATCTTCTTTGGAGAAATTGCTGTTCAAATACTTTGTCCATTGTTTTAATTGGATTGGTCATGTTATGGTTGAGTTGTAGGAGTTCTTTATTCTGGATACTAGTCTCTTATGAGATATATGATTTACACATTTTTTCTTCCATTTTATGGATCATCTTTTCACGTTCTGCTTTTTTTAAAAAAAATGAAGTTCTTTGTTTTCTTATTATTGAGTTTAGAGGGTTCTTACATATTCTGAATACAAGTCCTTTGTCAGACATGTGATTGATGAATGTTCTCCCCCAGCCTGTGCCTTGTCTTTTCTATTCTCTTAACAGTGACTTTCAAAGAACAGAAGTTCTGAATTTTGATAAGGCCTAATTTATTAATCTTTTCTTTAGGGCTCGAGTTTTTGGTGCTATTTCTTGCACATCTTTGCTTAACACAAGTTCACATCGGACATTCGCCTATGTTTCCTTCAAGACGTTTTATAATTTTAGGTTTAACATTTAAATTTATGATCCATCTTGAGTTAATTTTTGTGCATGGCATGTTGGATCGTGGTTCAGGTTTTGGCGTATGGCCATCCAACCATTCCAGCACCATTTGCTGAAGACTCCCCTTTCCCTACTGAATTTGCACCTTTGTTGCAAATCAGTTGAGCATGCGTGTACAAGTCGATTTCTGGACTCTTTGCTCCACTCGTATGTTTATCTTTATTCCAATACCACACTTTCCTGATCATAAGTCACTTTACAATAAGTCTTGAAACCAGTTAACGTAACACCCCTTTTTAAGGGAGCATCGAGAAGGATCCTTGTACTTTGAACATTCCTTGGAAAATCCCACTTAAAGGGAAACACCTCAGTTCCTCCAAGCTCCCCTTCTATGTCCCCAGAGAAGCATGGACCATGACTTTGGGTAGGTCGTGATTCCCGTGGGCCTCAGTGTCCTCATCCCTGAAAAATGAGTCTGTGCTACCTTCTAGGGGTGCTGAGAGCACTCAGTAAGAGGATGCTTGCAGTGCCTAGATCACAGTAAGCCTGGGATGACTGGTCTCCAGGCGAGTGTTGAGGTTCCTGGGAGCCAGGCTCAGGCTCCTCATTTTGGTGTCTTGTCCTCGGCAGGGCCCAGAGTGTCAGCCCACCCCAGGTCACCAGGCAGCTCATGGGGCAGACATGGTGCAACCAGTCGCGATTTCTTGCACCTTGGACAGCTGTGGGCAGCCACAGGGAGGCAAGCTCCCCAAGGAGGTGGACACACCACATATCAGGCCGCAGGAGGACAGTTCCCAGGAGGCAGTGCACCTAATGCCCTTGGCAACTCCGGAGGAAAATACAGCCAACTCCTTCCCGCCATCCACGCCAGGACCTGACCCACCCAAAGGAAGGTAAGCCATCCTCTGCTGCCATCCCCTACCCGACTCCCTGACCCAAAGAGACCACGCTTCTGTTAAGTTACAGGTGAGGTGGATTCTAGTCCTGACTGCTCCTGACCTGATATAGGACCTCGGGCAAGTCATGCCCCTCTGGGCTTCAGTTTCCCCATCTGTAGGATAGCTCTAAACCAGAATCCTTTGTTCTGCAAACCTGTACTTTCGAGGCCTCGTCCCGCCCGACATGGGGATGTGAGGGAATGAGGGGCCCCTCTGAGATGAGAAGGTTGGAGAGATGAGGCTGGGGTGGTGCACCTGAGGGTCCTGGGGGCTGAGAGAAGGTCGGTGCAGAGGACGAGCCTTGAGCTGAGCCCCTCTGCCACCCCGGGGTCTCTCCCTTATTTAGGGTCAAGGCTGTGGAGACCCAGCCAGCACCAGGGCCTGTTCCTCCACCGGTAAGTAGAGCTGGAGTGGGGGTGCGGAGGGCGCGGGCGCGGGCGCGGACTCAGGAGGAGGAAGGAGGCAGAGGAGGGGCTGGGATGGTATTTGGAGTCGCACCGGGGAAGGTGTGAGTGTGAGCGTGCCTGTGTGTCTGTGAGTGCGCACATGGATGTGCACACGCGTGTGTGTGTGTTTGCGTGTGTGCATCTTGGGTGGCGGGCAAAGGATGCCCTTAGCCTCTGGAGCTTGGAAAGAGGAGCAGAACCCTGGGCTGGTAGCCGGTAGCTGGAGGGGTTTGTCAGGGGAGATTTTTTTTTTTTTCGAAGGAAGATAATATAGCATGTTTATGCTGATGGACAAAATGGAGCTGGTGCTTTAGGGACAAGAGCTGCAGGCTGGGGACGGCCTGTCCCTGTAATAGGAGGTGCAGGAGGTGGCTAGATTTGTTGGATGAATGAGTGGGCATTTATTAAGTGCCTACCACGTGTCATCACTGGATAGTCACGGATAAAAGAGGCAAACAAGGTGTTGCCCGTATGAGGCTTACCTTCTGGTCAGGTTGGCAAACAACAGGTATTGACAAGGCCACTGAGGCTGTGCTGATCCCAGGGAAGGAAATAGATGAGGGGTGGGGCGGGGAGTGACTCACCTAAGACCCAGGCTCATAGCGCCCGGAGGCTGCAGAGCCCAGGTCGAGTGCAGGGAGGAGCCTCGTGGGGTGCATGGGAGATTCGGGGGGCATCCTCCAGGGGCCCAAAGAGGAAGAACAGTGTGAGGATGGAGAGTGAGTGGCAGGAGAAGCTTTGTGGGGCAGTCTGGCTGGATCCTCTCCCCTGTCCTGTCCCCAGGAGCTGAGGGGCATTGGAGAGAGGAGGGATCTGGACCCTGTGCTGAAGCAGCCTCGGGAGCCCACGGTGGCCGCAGGGGCCCAGAACCTTCGGCAGGGCTTCATGAAGTGCTTGCTGGAGGTGGAGGAGGAGGAGGCCACGCATCGGAGGGCTGCCAAGGCCCGGGCCCTGCCAAACCGGAAGTCCCCCAGGACCCTGACCCCTGTGCCCACCTCAGCCCCAAGCCTGCCTCAGAACCCTGCCTCGGCCCCTGCGATGGCCCCATCCTGGGCCCTGTTGCCAGCCCCTGGGCCAGTCCCTGCGCCCACCCCCGTGGGATCCCCGGTCCCAGCCTCGGGGCCGGGCACAGCCCTGCCGGCCCCCACCCTGGACGTGGGCTGGAGAAGGGCTGAACTCCTGCACCTGAGCGGAGAGAGGAGCCTGAGCAGTCCCAAGACACGGTAGGAGCCACCCCAGAATGGGCGCCCGAGGTCAGAGCCTGTGTCCCGGTGTCCCCGGCATCTCTCGTCCAGGCACTGCACCTGTTCCCTCTGCACTTCTCCTCACTTCTGCCCCCCTCCCTCCCCCATGTCTAGGTCCTTTTCCCCATTTCTGCGAGCTTTTCTCTTTCTAATCTCCAACGGTGTGTCCCTTCCCCTCGTGTCCCCTCACCCCTGCCTCCTCCCCGCCAGGGTCACTCTGAGACTCTCCCGACCTCCCAAAGCCCCCCCACCCCAGGGTCCTTCCCCTGCCCTCCTCTGCCCCACCTTCGCCCTTGCCCTCCCCTGGCTTTGGGGGTGGCCCCGGGCAAGGGTGGCTGGATGTGTGCCCTGTGTCTGGGGTCTGTCCTCTGCAGGCAGGAGCTAGAGGAGCGCCGCCTCCTTAAGCTGGACCAGAACTGGGATGAGAGGTTCGAGGAGCACCTCACCCTGAGGCAAGAGGAAGGTGAGGGCAGGCCTGTCCGGGGAAGCCCCTCCCATGGCAGAAGTCTCACTCAGTCCTGGGGTGGGGGGGCCAGACCACACCGCTGACCTGATGCTCACCACATCCCCACGTCGTGGGCCCAGGGGAGACTTCCTGGCTGGGGAGACAGTGCAGGGTGGCAGCTGTCTGGGGGACCCAGAGCCCCTGCTGGGCCCTCTCCCTTGGGGTCCAATTCTCTTCCAGTTCCGCAGCCACCTCTCTGAGTAAATGGAGCAAGTCCGGCAAAGTTCCTTAGGTTTTGGAGGCATTTCTGCCTCCCTCAACCCAAGCCCAGTCTACGGGGCCTCCGGAGGCCGACTGGATGGGAGGCAGGGCTACAGGGCCCCCCTGTCCGCCCTAGACCCTCCCTCACCGTTTACCAAGACCAGTTGCCTTGGACAAGTCCCATTTCCCACCGCATCCCACCCCCTCCAAAAAGTTTTAAAGTTCGGAGCCCCCACCTGGGGGAGGCACTGTGTCTTTGTCTCCATCATTCTTGGGGCTGGGCCCCACGACTCCACTTGCCCCAGAAGGAGGAAGAGGAGGGAGCGCTGATTCCATGCGCTCCACAGGTTGCCTGCAGCCCCACCACACCCCGCCCCAGCCCCAGAAGAGCATGTGTCTGTCCTCCCTCCACTCTTCACTCCTCCCCCCAAATCTCTGACTCTCTCCACTGGCCCCTTCTTCTGACTTCCCCGAATGAGCTCTCTGGCTCCCTATGACCGCTTCCTGGGAGCTCACTCCTTCTAGCATTACAACTCTCTAGCCGTTTTCAGAGAGGCTCTTCTTCTGCCCCATGTCCTTGAGCAGAGTTCACGGACAAGGTGCTGCTGTGGCTTAGAGACTCAGGGTTCCCACCACGCCCCTCAGCCCTGTCTGGCTGCCCTGCTCAGATGGTCCAAACCACGGTGCATTTTGCTCACATCTGCTTTTTTTTTTTTAAGATTTTTTTTTTAATTATTATTTTTTATTAGACAGAGAGAGAGTACAAGCAGGGGGAGCTGCAGGCAGAGGGAGAGGGAGAAGCAGGCTCCCCGCTCAGCAGGGAACCCGATGCGGGGCTCCATCCCAGGACCCCGGGGATCATGACCTGAGCTGAAGGCGCCCTGCTCACATCTGCTTTTAAGAGCTGTTCTCTTCTTTCCCTTTTTTGGTGTGCCTGTCCTTGGTGGGTCACCACTCACCCCAACCCTACACCCTAGTCCTCCCTCTCTCATTTCAGTTCTGTGTGTCAGACTTCAGAGTCTATTATGCACCAGGCACTGAATTAACACAACTACTCCCAGAGGATGTACCACTCTGTCCACCTCACAGATGAGAAAACAGAGGCTCAGGGAAGTACCGGGGCTTGCCCCGTGGCAGTTGCATGGTTTGCTTGGGCTGCCGTAACAGAGTATCCCAAACTGGGCGGCTGAGCATTTCTTTGCTCAGAATTCAGGAGCTCACAGTTCTCAGATCAAGGTGTCTGCAGGTTTCGTTTCTTCTGAGGCCTCTGCCCTCGCCTTGCAGGTGGCCGCCTATGTCCTCACGTGGTCTCACGTGGCCTCATGTGGCCTTTCCTCTGTGCACACACATCCCTGCTGTCTCTCGTGTTTCTGCATTTCCTTTTCTTGTAAGGACACCAGTCAGATTGGATTAGGACCCAAGCCACTGTCTCATTTTAACTTAACCGCCTCTTTAAAGGCCCTGTCACTTGTAATACAGTCACATGCTAAGGGCCTGGGGGTTAGGGCTTCAACAACATAAGAATTTCGGTGGGGGCGCCTGGGTGGCTCAGTTGGTTAAGCGACTGCCTTCGGCTCAGGTCAGGATCCTGGAGTCCCCGGATCGAGTCCCGCATCGGGCTCCCTGCTCGGTGGGGAGTCTGCCTCTCTCTGACCCTCCCCCATCTCATGCTCTCTCTCTCTATCTCATTCTCTCAAATAAATAAATAAAATCTTAAAAAAAAAAAAAAAAAGAATTTCGGTGGGATGCAGCTCAGCCCACAGCAGCAACCCAGCTTATTATTAAATGGCAGAGCCAGCCCCCTCCCTCGGTCCGCTGATTCTGCCGGCATTTTGCCGTGGGCTGAGAAGCCAGGCACAGCTTTGGCATCAAGCTATCCAGAAGGCACGTCCATGCAGATAAGTGACCACAGAGCACCAAAGTCAAAGGCACAGACTTCAGGGTCAGAAAGACCTGCTGGTCACCTAACCTTTAAGCCTCAGTTTCCCTATCGTGACAAAAGGAACAGGCATCCCACTCTTACGAGGCTGTTGTAAGACTTTAATGAGAACGTGGCTGTAAAGAGCCTAGCACAGTGCCTGGCACCTAATAGGGGAGCCCTAAAGTGGGTGCGCTCCTGGTACAAAGTGAAGGTCGCTAAGGAGCTTTGCTTGTGGCACACCAGCTGAACCCTTGGCCTGACCTTGGAATGGAGAGTGGAGTGAGTTAGTGGGACTGAGCGGTTTTAGCTGCCTGTGCCCCCCCCATCCAGCCATGGTGGTAAAGGGTGCTGGGCAGGAGGGTGGTTGGAAGTGTGGGGCGGGGGGTTTGGATGGTGGGAACAGGGTGTGTCCCCGCCTCACGTGACCCCCTTCCCCCCACCGCTGCCCCACTGCAGCCTTCCGCAGTTACTTTGAGATCTTCAATGGCCATGGCGAGGTGAACGCCCAGAGCCTGGGGAACATCCTGCTGCTCGTGGGCATCTCCCTCACGCCGGCGCAGGTCGAGGATGCCCTGATGAGTGCTGACGTCGATGGTGAGTTGGGGGAGGCATCATTCTGAGTCCTAGGCAGGGCCAGCCATGGGAGACCTTTCTAGTCCTACAGGGCTCCCCGCTTCAAGGGGCCTGCATGTGGTTTAATGCTCTGCTGTTGCAGTCTGGAAACGTTTCACAAATTTTTGAGTGAGGGGCCCCATCCTGCATTTTCATTTTCCACCGGGGCCCTCAAACTATGTGGTTCGTCCTGGCCCCCAACGTTAATGCTCTCTGAGCACCTACTCAGTGCCAGGTTCTGGAGACCCAGAGATGACCATGACCTACCTCCTGACCCCGGGATGTAGTCGGTGATTTCTGAGATCCCTCCCTTTTAGGCCTGTGTGTGTGCTTCACAGGACATTCTCCCGTGACTCGGTCACTCATTTGACCAGGTGTGTGACCTTGGACAAGTCACTGAAGTTCACCAAACCTCAGTTTCTGTACAATGGGGCTGAGAGCAGTATCCATCTCACCAGGCTGCTGAAAAGCAAATGAGATAATCCAGACAGAGCACTGAGCGCAATGCCTGGTGCACAGAGTGTGTCCAGGAGACATTGAGCTGCTAGTATTATTCATCCAGTAAATATTTATTAAATGCCCACTGTGTGCACATTCCTGACCTGGGCACTGAGAATAAAGAGATGTGTAAGACCCATGAGCCCTGCTCCTGAGGTGCTCACATAGATAGTGACACAGAAGTAAGAGTCACCAAAGGAAGCAGCACTTAAGGTGGCTTGGAGGAAGGGATCAGGAAGGAAGGCTTCCTGGAGGAGGTGATGCCTGAGCCAAATTGTGAAAGATTAAATAGCGGTTAGGCAGGGAGAGAAGAAAGAAAGGCATTCCTCGTGATAGAAATAAACTAGACAAAGGGAGGAGGATGCAGGGTGAGGGGAATCCCACGTGGTTTGGTTGGCTAGGTGCAGGGCGTGGGGAGCTGGGGAGCTATAAGGGGCCTGGGCTCCTGGCCACTGCCTGTCTGACCATACTTCCTCCATCACCGCACAGGGGCGAATCCACACACACAAGCCAGGAATTGACCCCAGCTCTGCCCCTACGTGACTCTTGGCAAAAGCTTGCTTTTCTCTGTGTCTAAGGCCCCATCTGTGACATGGGGATAAGAGTATTAGGCACCTCCAGAGGGTGGTTTTCAGGATTAGAGACCATTCATTCATTCGTCTAGTAGCTCAGAAAACATCTGCTAAGACTTACCTGACTTTTTTTTTATTTATTTAAGTAATCTCTACCCCCTATGTGGGGCTCAAATTCACAACCCTGAGATCAAGAGTCGCATGTTCCTCTGAGCCAGCCAGGCACCCCCGAGACCTACCTGTCTTAAGCCCTGAGGACACAGTACAGAACAAAACAGACCCAGTCCCTGCCTTCCGGCACCTCCATTAAATTCCAGATCTTACAAGCGTGTGGTTGAAGTACAGAGTTTTATGAGAGTGTTTAGGGGGGCAGCTGACCCGGTCAGGTCTGACTTCTCTTGGGGAAGGGATGATCAAGCAGAAGCACGCCTAGGATGTTTACTAAAGAGTTAGAGGGTGGTAGAGAGGATTCTAGGAAGAGGAAGCAGCATGTGCAAAGGCCCGGGGCAGGAAAGGTGCCCCCAGTGGAAGAACAGGTTCATGCTGGGGGCACTTGGCACCAGGTGAGGCTGGAGACAGGTAACAGGCAGGTCCTACAGGGGCTTGAAGGCCGAGGTGGGAATCTTGTGAGTACATAACTCTCATGCAGTGACTAGCACATGGTAATAATAACAGTTGCTGACATTTACTGAACTTGTACAATACACACGGCTCTGTTCTAAGCACTTTGCTTCAATCTCCCATGAGATACGTATCATGGTTATCCTCACCCTCTAGCTGAGAAAACTAAGGCTTAGCGGGGTTGGGGGCTTTGCCAAGGTCACACGGATAGTAAATGCTGGACCAGGGATGTGAATTCAGACCGCTGCCCCGAGTTCTTGGAGCTACTAACCCAGGAGACTTTTTTTTTTTAATTTTTTTTTTAATTTATTCATTTGAGACACAGAGATACAGAGAGAGAGAGAGAGAGAGAAAGCATGAGCAGGGAGAGAGGCAGAGGGAGAGGAAGAAGCAAGCTCCTCGCTGAGCCAGGAGCCCGATGCGGGGCTCGATCCCAGGACCCTGGGATCATGACCTGAGCCGAAGGCAGACGCTTAACCATCTGAGGCACCCAGGCGCCCCAACCCAGGAGATTTTAACTTCCACCTTCTACTTTGCTGTGTGCACCACTCTTTGCTGCACTGAATACATGTTACACATGTGTTGAATATGTGTCTTCTATGTGTTTTATAATCAAACCCATTGAGGAAACGCCAATAACCATGCGGGGCTGCAATGCCTGGGCACACTCTGGCAGGCCCCCGTCCACTGTCCTACCCTTGGCCTCCACAGGAGATGGTCATGTAGGCTTCAAGGACTTCTTGGCTGTGATGACAGACACCAGGCGCTTCTTCTGCTCCGTGGGTGAGTAGGGATGAGCCCAGAGGAGTCAGAGCTCGGGGAGGGGTCTGGTGGCTGGTGGACAGTGGGCATCCAGAACTACCAAATGGTAACGGCAGACATCATCCCATGTCCCCAGAGCAGAACGCCCTGACGGACATGGCTCCCCCAAACCCCCACACTCTGCTCTTTGAGATCCTGTCCCTGCTGGTGGAGATGCTGGCCCTACCAGAGGCAGCCTTAGAGGAGATCACCAAGTGAGTGCGGCTGGGGTTGGGGGTGGAGGGTTGCAGACACAGAAATGGCACCTAGTATTTTGGCAGCTGAGGAATTTTGATAGTTAGGACTCTCAGTTGCAAGTGAAAGGCACCCAAGTAAAACTGGCTTAAGCAAAAGGGGAATATATTGGCTCACATAACAGATCATGGCCTCAGGAATGGCTGGATCCAGGAGACCAGATACCATTAAGGCTTTATCTCTCCTACTTATCTCTGTACCCTGGTTTCAAGCTCAGCAACGCTTGGGGCACCTGGGTGGTTCAGTTGGTTAAGTGTCTGCCTTTGGCTCGGGTCATGATCTTAGGGTCCTGGTGTGGACCCTAAGATACCCATGTGTCCATTTCCCTAGTTTAAAAACAAATCATTTCCGGGCGCCTGGGTGGCTCAGTCATTAAGCATCTGCCTTCAGCTCAGGTCATGATCCTGGGGTCCTGGGATCGAGCCCCACATCGGGCTCCCTGCTTGGCAGGAAGCCTGCTTCTCCCTCTCCCACTCCCCCTGCTTGTGTTCCTGCTCTTGCTATCTCTCTTTCTGCCAAATAGATAAAGACAATCTTAAAAAAAAAAAAATAGATCATTTCCAATAACCTCGAAGCCCTGTGTGCCCTACCCCAATCACAAAACACTCTCTCCCCAAATAAGAACTAACCATCTTATTCCCTTGCTTTCTGTTTTAAATTTTCACTACTTGTTTTTTCCCCTTGTTTACTGAAAATTTCAAATATACAGCAAAGTTGAGAGAATTTCACAGTGAACATTTTACATACTCACCACCTAGATTCTACCATTGCCAATCTGCCATGCTTGTTTTAATCTTGTGTCTACCCATCCCTCTCTTCATTGATCCATATTGGTTTTTTATTCATTTCAAAATAAATTATAGTCATTTCCCTCTAAATACTTCAGCATACGTATCAATAACTAGAGATCGACATTTATTTAGGGTTTTTTTTTTCATTATTTGAGGTATAATTTACATTCAGTGAAACACATAAATCATCAGTGTGTGAATCTCAGCCACTGAGGACACCTGGACCCCTGTGAAGTTATGTACAACTTGACCATCATTCCCGAAAGTGCCCTCATGATCCTTCCCGGTCGGTTTCCGAACCCACTCCCGTGGAGGCAATCACTCTTCTGATTTGTTTTCTGTCCCAGATTGGTTTGGCCTTTTGGCAACTTCACATCAATGGAAACATACAGTATGGAATCCTAGGGTCAGCTTCTTGAACTCAACGCAATGCTTTTGCGACTTGTCCATGTCGTTGTGGGCGTCAGGGTTCACCCCTTTCTATTGCTGAGTAGTGTTCCACTTGGTGGATCTACCACAGTTGGCTCATCCATTCTTTTACTGATGGATTTCTCTGCGGTTCCCAGTGTGGGGTTATAATGAACGAAGCTGCCATTAACATTCTTGTACAAGTCCTTCCGTGGACACATACTTTTGTTTCTTTGGGCGAATATGCAGAAGGGAATTGCAGGTAGGTTTATTTTACTTCTGAGAACTCACCACACCTTTCCCCAAGTGGTTGTACCATTTTACCATCCCACCCTTAATAGGAGAGTTCCAGTTGCTCCACATTTTGTGCAAATTTGGTACTATCAGTCTTTCTTCTGGTAGATACGGAGTGGAGTGGCGCTTTCTGATCTTCACTCACATTTCTATTCCTGAATACTTTGTTGCTTAGCTTTTCATAAACTTTATATGAGTGGACTCATACTTCAACCAAAGCAACATATTGCAACAGATTGAATGCAGAGCAGATATGAGACAGAAAGCTGTCTTCCTTTATGCGAGACTCTGGCAGAGTGGACTCCTACTGTAGTAAGTCTTTTGTTACTTGTTTTTTCTCCTCAACGTATGTTTTGTGATTCATTCACATTCTTGTGAGTAATTATCAATCATTTATTGTTCTCACTGCTACATACTATTTTTAAAAAGATTTTATTTATTTATTTTGACAGAGAGAGGGAGAGAGCACAAGCAGGGGGGAATGGCAGGCAGAGGGATAGGGAGAAGCTCCTGCTCAGCAGGGAGCCCGATGTGGGGCTTGATCCCAGGACCCTGAGATCAGGACCTGAGCCGAAGTCAGACGCCCAACCAACTGAGCCACCCAGGTGCCCCGCCCTTTACACTCCTAAAAATTTTTGAGGACACCAAGGAACCTTCATCAATATTTTCTATATTCGAACTTAAAACTGAGAAAAAATTAAATTGCTTATTAATTTATTTAACTATAATAACCCCATTACATGTGAACATAAAAAAACATTTTAAATGAAAAATAACTATAGTTTCACAAAAAAAGTTAATGAGAAGAACGGCATTGTTATACAATATTGCAAATCTCTTCGGAGTCTGGCAGAAAAGAAGACAGCTTTCTGTCTCATATCTGCTCTGCATTCAATCTGTTGCAATATGTTGCTTTGGTTGAAGTATATAAAGAACTCTGACCCACACAAATATGTAACTGGAAAAGGAAGTATTTTAATAGCCTTTTCATTTAATACCCACACATCATGTTGATCTTTTTCTTTCATACTACACCAGACTTGGTAAGTGGGAGAGCCTTATGTGGTTACAATATGTAATCTGAAACCGTATCAATGAACTTTTTGTACTCTTTTACTTATTTTTAAAAATATTTTCTTTCTTTCTTTCTTTTTAGAGAAAGAGAGAGAGCAGGGGGAGGAGCAGAGGGAGAGGGAGATGAAGGGGAAAGAATCCCAAGCAGACTCCCATGCTGAGCAGGGAGCCCGACACGGGGCTTGATCCCATGACCCTGAGATCATGACCTGAGCCGAAACCAAGAGTTGGATGCTCAACTGACTGCGCCACCCAGGTGCCCCTGCACTCTTTTATTTTTTAAAAGTTTGTTTATTTAAGCACTCTCTACATCCAACGTGGGCTCAAACTCAAGAGCCACACACTCTATTGACTGAGCTAGCCAGAAGCCCCTGTTTAAATATAAGAGTCTAGGGGCGCCTGGGTGACTCAGTCAGTTGAGCATCTGCCTTCGGCTCGGTTCGTGATCCCAGGGTCCTGAGATCAAGCCACATGTCGGCTCCCAGCTCAGCGGGGAGTCTGCTTCTCCCTCTCCCTCTGCCTGCCACTCTGCCTACTTGTGCTCTCTATCTCTCTATCAAATAAATAAATAAAATCTTTAAAAAATAATAAAAAATAAATAGATAAATATAAAAGTCTATTGGTCTATCTTGTAGTTTGAATGGCCCTTCTCCCATGAATGTTTTTGTAACATGCACTGGTCATTTGGAAAATATTGCCTATCTCCCAGGTGTTGACACATTTCATTTTAATTAGTGTCTATATATATATATATATACATATATATATATATACTATATATAACTAGTATATATATACTATGACTATATTAATTAGTATATATATACTATATTATAGTATAATTAATATCACCACTAATATCAGAAAAGTCTTTAAGTATTAGAAGTGTTATGTGTGGCTGTAGTTCATTCATTTTCACTGCTATAAACTACTTGTTTCAGGACATGTATATGCAAATGTTAATGGATTTAAGTTTCCCAAAATTCTTTTTCTTGAAAGCTTTCATTTTATCGGAGGCAACAAATGCTGTCAGTTGTTCTCCTTGAAGTGATGGGCTAACTTCGTCCACTTTTAGAGAAATATCCACCGAATACCAAAGGCTGAATAACCATAGTTTGTCCTTCGTTCAAGTAAAAATGTCATTTGATGTCCAGGAGAGGAAAATTTTCCATTTCTCTCTTAGAATTTCCAACTGGGACTGACATAAGATAGATGAACAGGAGGGGTGCCTGGCTGGCTCCATCAGTAGACTGTGAGACTTGATCTCAGGGTCGGTAGTTCAAGTCCCACATTGGGTGTAGAGATTACTTAAATAAATAAATAAAACTTAAAAAAAAAAGATAGATGAACAGGAGAAAAGCATATGAATCTTATTTACATGTTAATGGGCGGCCTCACAAGAAAAATGAAGACCCAAAGAAATGACTCAGCCTGAGTGTTTCTATACTAGGTTGAACAGAGAGTAGTGAATGTGGAGAAGTAGTGAAACTACATGGGCAGACTAAAGGAAGATAAGAGTTATTTTAACAAGGTCTATTACGGAGTTCTCTCAGCCAAGGCTCCCATCTCTTGTGATAAGAATGTTTCTTCCTGGGCACCTGGGTGGCTCAGTTGGTTAAGCGACTGCCTTCGGCTCAGGTCATGATCCTGGAGTCCCAGGATCGAGTCCCACATCGGGCTCCCTGCTCAGCAGGGAGTCTACTTCTCCCTCTGACCCTCCTCCCTCTCATGCTCTCTGTCTCTCATTCTCTCTCTCTCAAATAAATAAATAAATAAATAAATCTTAAAAAAAAAAATGTTTCTTCCTGGGGCACCTGGGTGGCTCAGTTGGTTAAGCGTCTGCCTTCGGCTCAGGTCCTGATCCCAGGGTCCTGGGATCGAGCCCCGCATCGGGCTCCCTGCCCACTTCTCCCTCTCCCACTCCCCCTGCTTGTGTTCCCTCTCTTGCTGTGTCTCTCTCTGTCAAATAAATAAATAAAATCTTTAAAAAAATAAAATAAAATAATAAAATAATAAAAAATAAAAAAGATTTATTTACTAATTTGAGAGAGAGAGAGTGTGTGTGTGCAAACAAGCAGGGAGGGGGAGAGGGAGAGGGAGAGGAAGAGAATCTCAAGCAGACTCCCCACTGACCATAGAGCCCAACACAGGGCTCCATCTCAGGACTCTGAGATCATGACCTGGGCCAAAACCAGAAGTCAGTCACTTAATCGACTGAGCCACCCAGGCACCCCTCAATTGTTTTAACTAAAATAACCATATGCCAAAAGTGGCCTGTTTCGCAGTGGCATACCCTAAACTCCTTCATTTCCCCCTACCTAAAACTTTCTCGTAAATCTCATATATTAAAAGCTTAGTGACTATAGGGAGAAATTTGAGTTAGAAGTTGTGATATAAGATACCTGTAAAAAGGGGAGAAAAACAGATTGTAACAAGCAGAAAAGAACAAATCTAGGCATGATGTCCCATTGTTCACTGGCTCAGTCTCTTAGTACTGAGACTAGGTCCCTTCAGTTTGTATTCATCCTACTTTGGGTTCATTGAGCTTCCTGGATTTATAATTTATAGTTTTATCATATTTCTCTTTTTTTGGTACATTTTTCCATAAATAATATTTTTATATGCCCGCCTCCTCTCCTTCTGGGACTCCAATTCCATAACACTTAAAATACTCTGTAAAGGTCATTTGTTTTTGGTTTTTTTTTAAGATTTTATTTATTTATTTATTTGACAGAGAGAGAGAGACAGCGAGAGAGGGAATACAGGCAGGGGGAGTGGGAGAGGAAGAGGGAGAAGCAGACTCCCCGCCGAGCAGGGAGCCCGATGTGGGGCTCAATCCCAGCACCCTGGAATCATGACCTGAGCTGAAGGCAGATGCTTAATGACTGAGCCACCCAGGCGACCCCAATTCCATAGCACTTAAAATTGTTTCATAGGTCACTGGTGCTCTGATCATTGTATCTTGAATTTTCTCTCTGTGCTTCACTTTGAATAATTTCTATTGCTAAGCATTCAAGTTTGCTGATATTTTCTTTTGCTGTGTCAATGAATTTTTCATTTCAGCTATTGCATTTTTCATATTTAAATATTTCATTTGGTTCTATTTCATAGTTTTATTTCTCTCCTCATGTTCATATTTCCTTTAAATCCTTGGGCATATTTCTAACAGCTCATTTAAGGTCCTCTTCTGCTAATTCCATCATCTTTGTGTTTTCTGGGTCTATTTATATAAACTGATTTTTCTTTTTTTTCTGATTTTTCTTTTTCTATTGGTCACTTTCTTGCTTCTTCTCATGTCTGCTAGTTTTTGATCGGATGCTGGATATTTGTCTGGATTTTGTTCTTTAAAGTGTTGAACTAGAGGGCAGGTGATTAAGTTACTAAGGATAGTCTTCTTTCTGTCAAGGTTATTTTATTTTAGTAAACTCTACCCCCAACATGGGGCTCCTATTCATGACCCTGAGATCAAGAGCCATATGCTGTACCAACTCAGCCAGGCAGGTGCCCATCTTTCAAGGTTTTAAAGCTTTGTTAGGGAAGATTGAGTATAGTCTCTCCTCTAGGGCTAAGTTAGTCCCGACTACTGAAAGAGAACTCATCTAAGAGCACTACTAATTCCACAGGTGTTCAACAAAGTCTTTCTGCTCTGTTTGAAAATCATGTGTCTCTCAGCCCTAGGTAAAGTCTGGTAATTACTTGTTTTTTGTTCTTTGTCTGGCTTTATGAAATTTCACACTATGTGTGTACTGCTTAATATGCAACCAAAGACTCAAGAATACCCCATGCATATTTCCGCAGCTCTTTCTTTTGCATGGCTCCTATCTCTCTGATATCCTGATACACTAATCCCAGTGGCCTCCATCTTCACCAACTACAATGTCTATCCCTTTACCTCAGTGAATCTACTGTTCTGCCTGGGTACCACTTCCAGTACCACGGTCCAGAAAGTACCTCCAGGCAAAGTTCTCTAGAGATCATTAAGCTCACCTCATTGGTTTCTCTTCTCTCAGGGGTTCAAGTCTTGTGCTGCCTGCTGTTCAATATCTGACAACAGTTTCATATATTTTGTCCATGTGTAGTTATTTATGGCAGGATGACAAGTTCAGTACGAGTTCCTTCATTATGGCCAGAAACAGAATTCTGTTCATTTGTCTTCAATTTTTTTTTTTCCTGTTCTTCAGATTGGATGATTTTTATTGATCTGTCTTCAAGTTTACTAATTCCTTTTTCTGCTATCTCCAATCTGCTACAAGTGACTTTTTCACTTCAGTTATTGTACCGTTTGGTTCTAGAATTTCCATTTGTTTCATGTTTGTAGTTTCTGTTTCTCTATTAAGATCACATTTTCCTTCAATTATTTGAATATATTTTTAATATCTTTTTAAAAAGATTTTATTTGAGAGAGAGAGAGAGAGAGAGAGCACGAGTAGGGGGAGGGGCAGAGGGAGAAAGAGAAGCAGAGCCCCCACTGAGCAGGGAGCCTGATGTGGGGCTCAATCCCAGGACCCTAAGATCATGACCTGAGCCGAGGGCAGATGCTTAACCATCGGGGCCACCCAGGCGCCCCTTTAATAGCTCTTTTAAAGCCATTGTCTACTAAATCCAATGTCTGGGCTTCCTCAAGATTGCTTTCCATGAGTTTATTTTTATGGGCCTTACTATAGGCCACATTTTCCTGTTTCTTTGCATGTCTGATAATTTTTTTAAAGATTTTATTTATTTATTTTAGAGAGAGCAAGAGCAAGGAGGGAGAGAGGCAGATGGAGAGGGAGATGATCTCAAGCGGACTCTCACTAAGCACAGACCCTGACACGGGGCTCGATCTCAGGACTCTGAGATCATAACCTGAGCCGAAACCAAGAACAGGCACCCCATGCATGTCTGATAATTTTTTATTGTGTCCTAGACATTTTTTTTATTTTATTTTTAAAAATATTTTATTTATTTATTTGACAGAGAGAGACACAGCGAGAGGGAACACAAGCAGGGGGAGTGGGAGAGAGAGAAGCAGGCCTCCCATGGAAGAGGTAGCCCCATGCGGGGCTCAATCCCAGGACCTTAGGATCATGACCTGAGCTGAAGGCAGACGCTTAACGACTGAGCCACCCAGGGGCCCCTGTCCTGGATATTTTAGATGATATGGTTTAGAGACTGGATTCTGTTTTGTTTGGAAACCGGACTCTTCCTTTGATGAGTGTTAATTTTTTTTTCTTGTAGGCAGTTCAGTTACTGGCTGATCACTTCAAGTTTATGTAGTCTTGGTTTTTTACTTTGTTAGGACATATTTGTGAAAGGCCCAGGTGTCACCTCAACCCTCTAACTTGGTAGACTCAACTTCCAAACTCTGTTTCTCCTGTGAATTTTAGTTTTAGGTAAGGTCTGTAGTAGACAGAGGTCTATTATGGGCTGCAGGCCACATTCTGCTCGCTGTTTTTACAGTTAAACTTTTATCAGAACACAGCCACATCCATTCATCCACACTTCAGTATATGGATTCCTTGATGCAACACTGGCAAAACTGAGTATCCATGATCGCTTCTGTGATAATGAAATTGTCTACTTCTCCTTGTAGTTTTATCAGATTTTGCTTCATATTTCATTTTTAGAATTTTGTATTTCCTGATGAACTGAACATTTTATCATTATATGGTAATCATTTGTGTCTCTAGTAATGCTTTTTGTCTTAAGGCCTAGTTTTTAAAATATTAACATGGTTATACCAACTTCCTTTGCTTAGTATTCAACTGACATAACTTTATCCTTTGAGTTAATTCTTAAAAACTTAAACATTGTTTAAAAAGCCAAATAGTCCAAAAAGGTTTATAATAAACCCTTGTAGTTCCCCACACCACTCTTCACCATGCTCCCCACTCCCTGAAGTCTCCCTTCCCAAGACAAATACTTTTGACTCTCTCCTTACTTCGAAAACATATGCATGTACTACAGTATTTTGGTTAGTGATTTTTTTGACTTGTATCTATTGACTTCCTATTATGGTATGGGTTTAGCTGTCTGATACAACCATCCCCTAAGTTCCCCTCTACCTATTCTAATATATTATCATTTTTCGCTAAATAATTTGGGGGGGGGTTCTATTATTATGATATACAATTTTTAATAGCTGAGTATTTTATTATACTATGATTTCATTTCCTTGCCTTTCTAGTTCCTGAAGTTGACAATTGCCTTGATTTTGTTTTCTTTGTACTCATTAATAATTCCTGTGCTGCCTTCTTAGAGTTTCTTTTTCTTGGAGGCATGTTCTAAATAATCCCATTATTCTCACTTTTGGATTAATTTTTTAAGCCTGTTGCTGAGCTGTCATCTTGGGGGTCTGTTGTCATCCTAGGAATTCTTTCTTCCTTTCCTCTGATTAGGATTCTCTGTTTGTTAGATTACATGCCTTACTCTTCTTGGTTTGCTTAATCCTTCTTGGCTTGTTTGGTTTAGTTAAAAAGTAATGGAAGCATGTTTCCCTAGTAGCTTTTTTTGGGTTGTAAAGGAAGTGATTCAACAACTGCTGCAGGAATGCCACCCCTATTCTGTCTTCTACGCTATGGTGATCTAATCTAAACTTGTTGTCCTTTATGACAGTTGCACTACCAACATGGGATCTCCCTTTACCATCTTCCTTTACTGTCACCTCTCCTGTGTTGGAATTTCTGTTTTCTATATGTGTATCTACCTTTTCTGTTTTGGTTTATGCCCTCATTTTAGAAGAATATATCCTCCAGTATCTTCCTGAGGAAAGAACGCATGGGATACAAAATTTTTGAGATTTTATGTGTCTGCAAAAGTTTATTTATAGTCACACTGAGTAGTTTAGCTGGATATAGAATTCTATATTTTTATATTAGTTCAGGAATAGACCCCGATGCACTACAGTTCAAACAAGATAGTTTATTTCTCTCTTATATTGACAGTCCAGAAGAAGCAGGCAGGAAGACGAGGCTGCCCAGCACACAACTTATTGTTTCTTTCTAACTTATTGTCGCACCATTCCCTAGGTCAATCCTAAACCAATTTACCAGCAACACATCTGAATTTAAGCCCACGGAAAGGGGAGAGAGGAAGTGGAGAGCAAGCAATGTCCTTTAAAACTGTGACCGAGAAAGTTGCACACATTTTGCTCATGTCCTTTTGGCCCTTGTGGAGTGAAGTTATTTCTTGGCCATCTTTTTTACTCAACATGTTGCCTTTTCGTTTCCTAGTTTTACACAGAGGTCTAGATCCAACTTCCATGTAAGGGCTCTGTTATCCATTTTCTGTGTTCTATGTGTGAAGCTCATCAAACCCCCAAATTCCAGGTCCGAGAGACAGGCAGAGACCGTGACAGAACCAGCAACTTAAGCCTTAAGTGTTTCCCAGCACCGAGTAGCATGCCCACCCCTCACCACTGCCTCAAAGCCCTGGGTGGTCTGGCTCTGCCATCTTGCTGCCCACATCTCCCACTCTTCCTCACATACCAGGCTCTAGCCCCTTTGGCCTCCTTGCCATTCCTACAGCTCACTGAGCTCTTTCCCACCTCCTTTCCACATGCCATTCCCTCTGCCTGACTTTTCCTCCAGAGATACCCATTTGACTTGCTCCCTCCCCTCATTCTGCTCAAATGTCACCACCTCTGAGACTTTTGCTGACCCCTGTGAGCTAAATAGCCCCTCATCACTACCCACAATCCAGCTCTTACTTGCCCCCATTACACCCACCACTATCGACATGGTATTGTATTTATTTGTTCATGGTCTGACTCTCCCTCTAGGTGCATGCCTAGGTGGTCAATTTAGAAAGGGATTCCAGGGAGGAGCGAGAGAAGGAATGTGAACAGAGGAGGGCCAATACAAGCATGTGTTGAGTCAACCACCCCCAGGATCTTCTGAGGAGACTAGGGATAGTGGTTCAGAATTCTGTCAGGAGAAGAAAGAGAAACCTGTATACCTCAGCTGCTAGCTCCTTTGGTCAAGGGTGGCCCCCACCGTGGTTTCAGAGAAGCTCCAGGAAGGCAGCTTCTGAGGTGAGGCCACCTCAGACTGTCCCTGTGCAAGGCTGTTCCAAGTCCGTGTGGAAGTGGTCACTGTGGCAGTGGCCGGAGTGAGAGAGGGGCTGGGACACTAGGAGGCAGGGGCCTTCTATGGAGATCTCCTGCACTGCTTTCCCAAGCACCTAGATGCATGGCCGGCCTGCAGTAAACACCCACTGAGTATCTGCTGAATGCATGAGCAGAGCCGCAGTCTAGTGGGCAGGCAAGTCGCCGTGAGTCAAGAAAATAAAACTCAAATCTGGAAGATGAGCAGGTTAATCGCACAGCTGTCTTACCGAGCACTTGTACATCTAAGTAAAGTATCAGTGACGGAAAGCATAGGGGACACTGACCAGGCTTTCCATGGGCCACGTTGCTGAGTGCTTGATGGGCCTTGTTATTTAATCCTAGAACGTAAAGACTGTTTGATCCATTTTACCCAGCAGAAACCTGAAGCCCAGAGAAGTCATGTGACTTGCAGAGATAGGGTCGGGGTGACTGGAGTCCAACACAAGGCAGTGACAGGGAGTTAATGGCAGAGCTGGGACTAAAACCCAGGTCTCCTAACTCCTGGGCTTGTGTCCCTGTCCCAGAGCTGGCCAGACAGAACAGGGGCTCAGAAAGAGGGAGGGGGGAGGGGAGGTGAATTAAACACAGCCAGGCTGAGCTGGGCGGGCACTGCCTCCCCAGCTATTACCAGAAGAAGCTGAAGGAAGGCACCTGTAAGGCCCGAGAGATGGAGTTGGCCATAGGCCGGCTGCGGTCCCGGAAGAAGCTTCCCTACAACCCCCAGCAGTCAGACTTGGAAGTCCCAGAACGAAGGGTCCTCAGGATCCTGAGCCGGCTGAAGCAGCAGAACTATGGTGAGGGCCTTGGGCACGGCGAGCACTCTGCTCTCCTGCCCCCCTGGCCTCTTTCCCTGGGCCCCAGACCCAGGAGCTGAGAGACATGATTTCCCACTTTGGGCTTAACTGTGTGCATCAGTCAATGGTCTGAAAATCACCACCCCACCTCTAGCCCTCTGACAAGGGCCTTCTGCACTCTTCCCTGGGGCTCAGCCCTGAGCACACGTTGGTCCCGAGAGCCTCCACTGAGCAGGGAGGGCGATTAGCAATCGCAGCTCCGCATTTACTGAACACCCACTGGGGTCACTCCCCATGCTAGGCCCTTTGTAGACGTGCTAGAATTTAGTGCTTACGATCACATATTTACCCCATGTTACAGATGACAACAGTGAAACTGAGCAAGTGTAAGCCCAAGGTCCAGGGCCCCACAGCTAACCTGTCAAGAAAGGGCAGTTTATACCCAGGTCTGACTCCAAAACCTGTGCTTTCACTGGGCAAGGCTGCCTCCCCGTAAGAGCAGTTGCCACTGATTAAACTAGGAGTCCTACTGTGTGCCAAGTGATAGGCTAGGAGCTTTCCAGAGTCTCTCTAGTGTGCCTACCAGACTGCCAGGACCCATCACAAAGATACGTGTTCCTGTGTAAGCTGTTACGAGCCCTTACACTGTGCTTGGCGTTCAGTGACATGCTGTGCATGTATTATCCCTTTAATCCTCATCGTCAGCTCTGTGAGGTGGGTACTCAGCCCCAGCTTACACAGAGGCTCAGAGAGGTTAACCGATTTGCCCAAACCCACCCAGCTCAGGATGTGGCAAAGCTGGGATTTCAGCTGGGTCTGCCTGCCTCCCAAGGCTGGGCTTGCTCTGAGGCACTCCCCGCTCCTGCCTCCTCCTTCCTCCCTTGCCAGATGCCAACCTGCAGAGCCCCTACGCCCAGGTGCCCTGTGTCCCGTTCTGCCCTCGGCTGGACAAGAAGATGACCCGTCAGAAGCAGGGTAGCCACTGCGTGCTGGACCCGTGCACCCCCACCAGCCTGGGCCCTGACATCCGGAGCCTACTCTTCCAGTCAGGATCTCAAGGAAGCAGGTGGCTGCCCAGAAGGCAGGAGCTCCAGCCCAGGCCCATCCCACCTCTTTTCACAAGGCCCTGGCCTAGCCCAAGGGGAATCCATCCTTCCAGGAGATGATGCCCAGGATACTGCTGCTCCAGGGAGGAAAAGGGGGACAAGGGGGAAAAGACGGAAGCAGTAAGGAGCTAAGCTTTACTGAGGGCCCACGTGCTACACCGACTGTGCTTAAGTCAGGGCACTTCTGCCTTGCTGTGCCCAGACTCAGTGGCACATACCATCTTTCTTTCAGGCTGGTACCACCACGTAGGGGGTTAGCTCGCAAGTCCTTTGCCCGAGTCTGACTCCATGTAGGAGCGGTAGGAAACAGGCTTGACTGCTGGATGGAGGGAAGCTTCCCCTGCCAGTCCTCTTCCAGGCGCTTTGGGGGCAAAAGAACTCAGGACTTGCAATCAGGCCCCTGAGCCCAACTACTTGGCTCCATTGCTTCCCAGGGAAGCCGCCTCTCCCCTGGGGCACCTGGGAATGGCTCCTTTCCTCCCACCCTTCTCCTCACCTCTCTCCCTAGGGAACACGGCTCTGAGAGCAGAAAGTGGCTCAGCTCTGTGCCGGCTCGAACCCACTGACCTCTGGAGTCCTGACTCTGAGCAGCTGTTCACGACCTGCAGGTGGACAGGTCATTAGGCAGGTATCGCTGCTGGATTTTGCTTTTGTGGCCTGGTAAGCCAATAAACACCAAGAACCTTGGCCTCTGTGTCTGGTGCCAGGGGAGGCCCCCAGGTTTTCACCCCTCCACTTGGCTCTCAGAGTGCAGGGCCCCAGCCTCCCTCAGGCTTAGGAAACCCTTAGGCAAGACACACCTTGAAACCCTGCCGGGGTTGGGGATCCTGCTAGAGGGACCCTGGGTGCCAAGTTTTGACCTTCTATGCACTCTCAAAGCACAGAGCTGGGACTCTCTTCAGATAAGTGTCTCCCCCCAAAGGCAGAGACCATCTCTCCCCACTTGCTCGAAGGGAATGGTGGGAAAGATTCTGGACCCTAAAAGGGATAGACAGACCCTGCAGAAGGGCAGGAGGGGTCTCAGCCATGCTCTCACCAAGAGAGCCCCAGGACCCATGGGGGCCCTTCTCCTGGAACCTCAGGGTGTGTGGGTCTTTGCCGCCCCCCAACCCACACACCACCCCAGACCTATTTCTCTAACAAAGGTAGCTCCCCCAGTGGTTAAACAAGCAGGCACAGCAAGAGGTTAGGAGGCCAGGGACTGAAATGAGGACAAGGCACTGACAAGTTTAAAACATGTATTTAAAATACAATTTATAAAATGCTTAATCTGCCGACTCAGGAGCCCGCGGTGCGGGGTGGGGTGGGGTGGGGTTGGCAGCTGCCCGCTAGACCAGCAGAGCAGGACTGCAGGGGTGCGGCCCTCCCTCCCATGCCCTTCTGTTCAGACACCCAAGGGGCCCATGTGCACCCCTGGATCACACGACCAGAAAACAGGACCCCAGAGGTTTCCAGAGTCTCTGCTTACCAGGGAGGCTGGGGCAGCCCTGCCGGCCCATCCCTGAGCAGAGCATACCCACATGGGGCAGAGCAGGGTTTGGCTGGGCTGGACAGGGCAGGGCGGGGCAGTGGGCTCTGGAAGGGGCTGATGGTAGCAGATAGGGTGTTGCCTCCTGCCTGCAGGTGGGGAGCACCCTGACTGAGTGGGCTGAGAAGGGTTGGTCACCAGGCCTGGACCCCCAGCTCCTTTGGTTATAGGCTGACATCAGAGTAGTGGCTCATGGGAAGCGGTTAGCTGGAAGGTCTGAGGCCTGGCTCATGGGGTCAAGGAGGAGCTGGGGGAAGGGGACAGTACCATGAAGGCAGATAAAGGGGCAGCAGCCTCAGGTTTCTGCCCCCCACCCCCACCCTCCTGGGGTTTTCCAAGCCAAAGCCTGCAGCTTACTTTAAAAAAAAAAAAAAAAAAAAAAAAG